>NW_009647755.1:311432-329787 GCF_000708025.1 Charadrius vociferus | reverse complement strand
AGGGCCGGCTGCCCGCTGTTAAGTCGCTTCCGTAAAACCCTACAAGCGTAGCTGAGGGAAAAGCCACCTCGGCCTTGTGCCCCCCAAGTCTTGTGAAGCGACGTTTTTCCACTGGGCTGGCTTTGGGGGTGCAGCGGCTGCACCTTAGAGAGACATGGCTGCCGGGGCAGGAGGGAGTTGGAGAAAGGCTGTGAGGGCGCTGAGGCGGCCGTGGGGTCACAACGATGGTGTGACTGGGGGAGAGGCCTTGGCCGCAGCCCTGGTGTGAGGGGTGCTGAGCTGTTGGTGTGGCGGGGGCGATGGCTATGCGTGGCCGAAGGCTGGGGTCTGCGCACAGGCTTCCCCAAACCACCCGGGAGCTAAAAAACAGGGGAGCTTCCACAGCAGAGAGCTGGCAGCCACGGCCAAAGTGTCCGTCTCCAGTTTCTGACAGTGCTCAGCAGCTGCAAGTGCTGCCCAAATGCTTCGGTGAGGCAGGAGGGAAACGGCTCCGGCAACAACTCTAATTAATAATGTGCTCTGCTGCAGAAAATCATTGGGTTTTTTTCTGTTCTTGGTGGTAAAAACTGGTTACAGCTGCAGGGTGTTTCTTATAAAGGAGCCAGTGGTGTTAGCAAGAGTTTTAGTGCCCTGAGTTTGCCCAGCTTAAAACTGCCAGTACGAGAGCATTAGCTGGTTTTAGTTGCATTTACGTACTTGGTTGAATTGGTGCTTAAATAATATACATACTTATGTGTCCAACTGTTTTGCTAGCCTCTCAGTAGTGGAGCTTGATTTAAGTGATTATAACGTACAACTTATGTACAACATACTTAATTGAGTTTAATATGAAGTGACATAAGTGAACATGAAGCCCTGCATTTCACGGTCTCACTGGCACCTGGCACTGATCTGACTCCTCCTTCCTCAAACAATAAGTTTTCGACTTTTCCATTGGTGACAAACATTCATTTCTCAGTCAGCTCTGCAAATTACTTTTAGCTGCTACGGTAGACCTTTTTTTTTTTTTAAGGAAATAGTGGTGAAGCTGCAGTACAAGAGTTTAAATGTCTGGTGACAAAATAGAGGTGCAGCAGGACCTCTAGTGCCAGCATACTCCATGTTAAGTTCAAAGGCAAGCTGAATCCAAACCCGTCATCCCCATCAAACCAGAACCTGCAGGCTTTTCCTGGCATTTCCCAGAACAGATTCGTCACCCACTAAGCTCTCTTAATTTTCCAGCAACTCTTGGGAATGCCAGAAAGAGAGAACCAGAGAGCCCTTAAGTATATAATTAGCAGCAAGAAGTCATTGAACAAACTGGTTTTGAGTGTCAATAAGACGACTTTATTTCAGGTAATTTCTTAAGTAATTTAAGACATCCTGTGTTGTCCAGTGTACCCCCTAATTCAGTGATCTATTTCATTTGCTGGTATGTTCATGTAGATTTACCTCGGAAGTGTTTGCAATAGGCTAAAACCAGTCCTGTAGCTAAGGAGAGAGAGACCAAAACCCTTTGCACTGTTTTCATCACTTAGCCACTATCAGCAAACACAAAGACAATGAAATAGATTTTCTGTTGGTTTAGGTTACTGCTCAGTGGAAAATTTTCATCAGTTTTGGTACATCTTTCTCCTGTAGTGGTGGTTTCCTCTGGCTTCCAGGCTGCAGGAATTTCTTTATTGTGGGGATATTGCTTATTCTTGCTTTAAAACTCTACAAAACAAAACCAAAAACAGCACTGTGCTTAAGAACCATGGTAACTGTCAGAATTTTAGATGTTATCCATGCTCTAAAAGTAACAGTATGGGTTGATCCTGCAGAAGAATCTATATACTTCATCCTATTATGCTTTTCTGGCTATAGTGACAGAAGGTGGCAATAACCCTCAGTATTTGAGGCTGACTAAATATACTTAGAATGTTAGATTTTGATTTTGTCTTTCACTTCTTTCCTCACCCTCCCACTCTCCCATATTTCTCAGCCAGTTTAAATCAGTGGTCTTGCATTGACTCACTGTCCATTGAAACTGTCCATTCAATTACCTGCAAAAGAGGAAATTTGGAGAGTATATCAGGCTTGCACTCTTCTGCCATTAAAAGGGTTTCAAGTAATTGCACATCTGCCCTGCTAAACTGGTTGCCAACAAGAAAGTCTTGTCCGTGGTCTTTCAAAACCTAAAAACAGAGAACCAGAAGCTGATGTGATTTTTTTTTTTTTCTCTCCCTATGTGACTTAATATGATATCTTCAAAGCAAGGTCACACACTGCATGGAATTATCCTTGAAAGAAGGAAATGCAGTAAGAACATCTGTAGTGCAAACAAATGATCTGAACACACCATCATCCTAAGCATAATTTATTGGTCCTTTCTCTTCTGCATTTCCTTTTGGCAGCTCAGTTGTACCTCTGTTGCCTTCACTCCTCTAGCTCATGTAATCAGCGCTGCTGTGTTGAAGGCTAAGCTTTATGGGATACAACCATCCCTGCAAATGTCTATACAGAATTTACAAGAGGGTTAAGCTCAGCCCAGGGCATAGTATCTTGGACTCTTTCAAATCATGGGCAGCTCACTTCTCACCTGTTTCCTCTTCAGTTTTTTGGAATGTTGTGTTGGGAGCTCTGCACAGGTAACCTCTGCCTCATGGTCTTGACACCCAGCTAATACATCCTCCCTTTTGTTACAGGAGGAGCTGTAATGCTTTACATAGCACGGATGGTTGAGGGCGCTCTGCGCTTCAGGATGAAACTTTATGTGAAAGCTGATGCCATAGTGTCTTTTGTCTGAAACAACATACAGACTGAAACATGGACATTTGGGGAGCTCCCTGTGTCCTGGGTTTTTGCAGCTCTGCAGATTTGTAGTGCCTTCTGTCCCCTCTGTAAGTGTCCTGTCTCCATCCTTGTCCCAGCCCCAGGAAAACTGTAGCATTTATATTTAACTGGTAATTTTTCTTCTCTCTTTTCCTCAATAAAAATTGTATAGGTCCAGAATGGAGTTTCAGGAAAACAGTATTAAGCTACTACATCTTTGTCACGTACCTTCTCGTAGACTGGGAAGTATCTGTTTGTGGCCTTGTCCACAATAGTAGCAAAATGTTGCTCCTTTTTATCCGCTGGTTGGAAAGTATGGGTCATGAGTAACTCATTCAGATCTATTATTGCTTCCACGTACATATCAATTCTGAAAGGAATAGATCCAGTTGGTCAAGTCATACACAGTAAGTCTGGGTAGCACGACAGCTACTGGCATAGCTTGGAGCAGTTCCCCCCCAGAGTACAGTGGCTTTGGGCAGGGGGAAGGGGAGGAGGAAAGTGCCTAAACAAAAATTGAAAGACTATACCCCTTCCGTTTTTCACTAGGAGTGACATTTCTCTGTATTAAGTTTTTTTGAACCTGAGTACAAAATTGGCATGTGTGTCATCCAAACTTATGTTAAAAATCCAGTCAGACATGGTAAATTAAACAGTAGGTCTATACAATTTCTAACAAATATCTTGAAGTGTGTTTACCTGTGCTAATTAACTTGAAACATTTAAAAACACTTCAGGTCAAACCATATGCCCTAAGAGCCCTGTCTTTTAATAACCGGTTATTACTTCTAATTCCTGGTTATTTGAGAAGTTCTTTCTTTCCATCAATGACATTTCCCTGAATTTGTTGTGGTGACAATGGCTCCTGCTGACAACTGCAGGAGAAGATGAAAAGCAGCATCAGTAAGACCGTCTGCCCTCTGCGCTCCTGACTTGCTTTCTTCTGATTATTGACCTTTGATCTTCATGAACTCCCTTGCACCATCCTGCCTATCTAATCTGGTGGGTTGTTACTGTTGTAGACATCACCCACAGGCACAGTCAACACGTGCCACGTGAAAAGCTGCTGTGTCACCCTGAATTGAACTGTGAGCTGGGATGTTCTTGTGTTACATGGAGAGGTAGTATGAACTGTAGTCTAACAAACAAAGGAGGTACTGTTACATTACAGGGCTCTCTCCTTCAGGTCCTTCCCGTAGAGGTTGTACTTTGTTGATATGTAGTTGCCAATGGCTCTGCTCTGCACCATCTTCATCCCATCAATCTCCACCATTGGCACTTGCTGAAACAGCAGGGATCCATCTAGGGAAAAGGGGACAAGACAAGGAGACATTCAGTCTCTGCATGAGAACCATTAGTGGGTGTTTGGCAAAGTAACCATCCGGGATATTTTTGATTCCTGACAGACTTCCTCATTCTCATTACTTGGTGTGGAGAAAAGCTTATCATGAAGCCAAGAACCATTTCTTAGTGACATGTTAATAATGTAATACTATAGCAGTCAGCTTCTTGAAGTTTCTTCAAACCTGAGGAAGTACCCAAATGCAGAACTTTCAGCAGTCATGCGCTGAAAAAAACAAGTCATGCACTGTGTGGCCCTCACTCAGCTGATTTCATGGAGGTTAATACAGATGAGAAGGACTGTAGGATCTGACCCATAATGAGCCAGTTTCTGACATGCTTTGGTGAGTATGATGGAAGTCTGGACTATTTAAGGGCTTGTCAACATATAATGTGAACATAAGTGCATATAATATTATCTTTGTGATTACTATATTGACTTCATACAATGACATACATCTGTATGGGTGTGAAGCAGGGAATAATGGGTAGGTTTCATGAGATTCCTGCAAGAGCCAAATATCACTTGGTAAATCCCTTACTAGTCTGCAGAAGCCTTATTCCAGCAAGGAAGAAGTCAGAATACCTCCAGGAACTGATCAGAGAAGCGAGTCAGCGTATTTGCTTTATGGAATCATATTTCTTGACTCAAATAACTGATCAGCTCTGTCTGTCTTTGTATCTACTGTAAGGCAAGCATGCAGAGAAACTGCTTGCTATTAAGGGCACATTTTAATTTATGCTTGTGTCTCAAAATACTTTTTGAAAGCTGGCAGGTGGCAGGGAGATCAAGTAATTGTTCCTAAAGGAGAGCAGGACTAGAAATGCCAACCCTAGCTCAGACTTCTTTGAAAAGCCAAGTGAACTGGAAGAGCACAGTCATTTAATTTGGTTTGGAGGGAATGTGAATATCATGTCCACAAAGATGGAAGCTAAAGATAGCAAGGTGAGTAGTTGCCTTGGGAAACAGGAGTGCATCAGAGGTACAAGTTAAACTCAGAAATCTGGAACTCTGGTTTCATATGAATATAAAACAACAACTTTGTAGGCAACCTAAAATGCTAATGAATTTCAAGATGTTTCTGCACTTAAAACCTGTATTGTTGCAGGACAGGAGACAATGGGCACAAACTGAAACACAGGAGACAATCATCTGAACTTAAGGAAAGGCTTTTTTACTGTGAGAGTGACTGTACACTGGCACAGGTTGCCCAGAGAGGCTGTGGAGTCTCCATCCTTGGAGATACTCAAAACTCAACTGGACACCATCCTGGGCAACTGGGTCTAGGTGGCCTTGCTTGAGGAGGGGGGTTAGAGCAGAAGATCTTGAGAGGTCCCTTCTGACCTCAGCCACTCTGTGATTCAGTGCAGATTGAAGCAACTGAGTGGATGGTACCATCTAACACACTGCAGTATGCATCTGTGATACCTCATGTACAATTCAGTCTAGATTTTCTTTTTAAGAGACATAAGACTTCTTGGGTGTTCTAAGACAAATTAGTGTTCTTGTTCTTATTCTTACTATCATCATCATCATCATCATCATCCAATTATTAAAAAAATGAAGGAAAACTTACCCTTCTGTAGCTTTGTCAGATCATCCTTTGTTTCCAGAAAACATTCTTCAAACTGCAGGAAGAAGAAAAGTTGTGTTGTCATTGCATGTTTTAGCTTCTGCTTTGCATGGGACAGTAAAGGCAGAAAGAGCTGTGTTTTGGGGAATTTTATTTTTTAAAAAATAAACCAGATTTGGAAGTGATATCTTTAAAAACTTATTTTGCCTCTGTCACATCCTCTCCTCTTCCCTCTCACATGTGATTCATATTTTTGCACAAGTAAGATTTTGGCCAAAACTGAGGTGACAGAAAGCTCAAAACCCCGCCTGCTGAGCCAATGATGACCATGTCGCTTCTGTTGTCAGTGCTGGCAAGAGATGGTGCAGGCAGAGGAGAGGACGGGTAAATTTACACTGCAGCATCAGAACTGTGTTATGGGTCCTTCGCCACAAGCTGGCAAAAGGAAAGACGAAGACGAGATCATGTGCCACGTGCAGCTTTCTGGCACATTGCCCATCACCATGACAGAAACTCACAGCTCTTAAAACACACAGATCCCCACACTGCCTCTCCAGTTTAATATCAGAAGCCGTTAAGAGGTAAAAACAATTACTCTGTGGTTTATAATATACAGTACTTTCAGGGGTAAGCTACATTGTAGTAGGCATAATAATTTTTTGCTATTTTGGACATTGGGATTTAACCGAAGGTCTTCTGAATTGAAAGTGCTCAGCCCCTGTGATGAGAAGATAAGAAGCCAGGTTCTGCTGCTGTGGGTTTAAATTTTTTCTTTCACTAGCTATAGGGGAAAGGCATTTATGGTGCTACCAGAAGGGCTGGCACATGATGCTTGGAAGTGAAATGTTAACTTGCCCTGCTTAGGGTAAGCTAGTGGTCATTGTTGGCTTGGTCAGCAATGTACTGATTGCAGAACTTGAAACTGCTGGTCAGTCACATTTTTTTTAAGGAACAGTAAAAATACATAATTGTCATATGCTCTTAGTATAACAAACAGAGACAAACCTCAACCCCGGCTGCTGCTAGTAGCCACCGTATTGATTCCATTCGGCCTCGTCCATTAAAGTAGTGCAGCTTGGGTTTGCCAGACATGTTTCTATGTGCCTGATTTCCTGCTATCTGGAATAAAGAAGTAAGATTTGCAAAATAAAGATTCAGAATGCTGGGTTTGAGTCTCTAACTGGTTCTCAAGCATTGTTCAAAGTTCTCTTGTTTGTAACAAATGATTTATGATCCAAGACTCATCAAATTAGTAGAGGAGGTAAAAGACTGTATTGAGAGACTGCTTTGTATCATTTTGCCTTACGATGTGTTCTACATGTGCACTTTAGTTAAGCAGAGCTCTGTACTGAAAGCGATTGGCCCATGTCAGAGAACAAGCAAATCAAAACCCATTTGCATCCCAAAGTGTTCCGCTCTGACCAAAAAGCAGGGTGCGTGAGATAACGCTGCTCTGTTTGTTTTGGCAATATCTCAGGACACGGTTTGCTGTTTAATCAGATACACAACATAAAGTCAGCAGTTGCTGTGCTTTCTCCAGGAGCCATTATGCTCCATTATAAAGTGACAGGAAGGATTTTTTTCCACCATTGTAAGCATTCAGACTCATTCACAACACTCCCCGCTCTTCTCATTTCTTCACTCAAGCACCTGAAGACGTGGAATTTAATTTTGTCTCTGGTAAAATTAAATTTGTCTTTATCACAGACAGAGCTGAAGTGCAATACCTGCTCTGTTCAATTCCCACTCTTTGCTGGAATTCAAAGCAACAACAGTTTCTAGGCAGACCGTCATCCTCCCCAGCAGCAAACACATAGACAGTGCCTAGTTTATACTAACTTCACAGTTAATAACATCGTGTCAACAGTAAAACTACAGCATTAAAGGCAGCAAAAAGCAAATGGCTACAAAAAACACATATTCCCCTTGTTGTAAGGAACTTTTGAGATCTAATTTTTTTTTTCTTAAATCTGTTCACCTAGAAAGTAGTTGATTAATAATTTAACATTTAATGCATATAACCGTGTTAGTAAGGAAAGTACACACAAGTATTTAATCTGTAAAACCCATTCACTGACTTATTTTCAAGTACACTAATTAATTATGCATGTCCAAAATCCAGACAGCTTACCTTGTACACAGTGTAACTCACGCTAAACTCTCAGTAGCTTTGCTTCGAGATTATATACATCTGTAGCCCCTCCTACAAAGAGAATTGCAAACAGTTCTCTGCTGATGGGAAACTCCTATTTCTCAAATGAACAAAACCCACTTAGGTCGGTTTAGTCACTCCTCACCTACAGAAAATAAATTCCTGACTAATGCTGACTGTGTACAAATGTAAGATTCACAAGAGGTCATGATCACTGGGAACATCTGTGCCAGCAGAAAATTGTATGCTTCCTATTTTGGCAACCTGCTGATTAAAAATAATTGGAATGGCTGAAAAGCTCCTAAGATTTAAAAAAATACTGTGATAGCAATCAAAATTTTATTGTACTATTTTATGTTTTTTTACTTTTAACAGATTGCTACTTTACATAAGTCACATCAGCTTGAATCCTTCATAAGCTTCCTTTCCTTCCTTACTGATGGGGGATACTCCTTCAGGACATTTTTCTGCTGAATTTCATTCCTTGACGTAGAAGGGTTTTTTCTTTTTCTATGAAAAATGTTTCCCTGAATTTGACCTGGAGAAAATGTATGGCAAAGAGAACTGTAAGAAACAGTAAATGAAGAGTGGCATCAGAAGACAAACTGCCCTCTGTACTCCTGACTGCTTTCTTCTGATAACTCTGTTGACTTCAAAGAGTCAATATAGCATAAACTCCCGTGCACCATTCTGCCTGTCTAATCTAGCTGGTTAATACTGTTGTAGACATCACCTGCGGGCAAGGTCAATGTGTTATATAAAAATCTGCTGAATCACCCTGAATGTAACTGTGAGCTGGGATATTTTCCTTGTATTACACAGGGAGGTTGGATGAATTGTAGTCTATCAAACAAAAAACCAAGTTGTTACAGTATAGGGGCCTCTCTCCTTCAGTCCTTCCTGTAGACGTATTTTGCTGCTATGTAGCTGAAAATGATCCTCATCCCATCAGTCTCCACCACTGGTGCTCCACATCTGGAATACTGTGTCCAGTTCTTGGCTTCCCAGTTCAAGAAAGACAAGGAACTGATGGAGAGAGTCCAGCGGAGGGCTACAAAGATGAACAGGGGACTGGAGCGTCGCTCTTATGAGGAAAGGCTGAGAGACCTGCTTAGCCTGGAGAAGAGAAGACTGAGAAGGGGTCTCATCAATGCTTATAAATATCTAGAGGGCGGGTGTCAAGAGGACAGGGCCAGACTCTTTTCAGTGGTGCCCAGTGACAGGACAAAGGGCAAAACTGGAACATGGAAAATTCCGTCTGAACATAAGGAAAAATTTCTTTACTTTGAGGGTGACAGAGCACTGGAAGAGGCTGCCCAGACAGGTTGTGGAGTCTCCTTCTCTGGAGATATTCAAAACCTGCCTGGACGCAACCCTGTCCAACCTGCTCTAGGTGACCCTGCTTTGGCAGGGGGGTTGGACTAGATGATCTCCAGAGGTCACTTGTAACTCCTATCATTCTGTGATTTTGTGCCTGTTAAACCAATGTATTCCATGCTTGACAGTAAAATAAGCTTAATTATCTATTTAGAGCTGGAACCAGAGAAGGACAAGGCATCAAAATGGTCACTGCTACAATGTCTAGGAGGTGCCTAGTCCCCAGATGGAACACTTTGTATCCTATACTGCACGTGAGGAGAGCCAGGCTTCACAGAATGGGGCTCCTCACTGACAGCGTGTCCTATAGCCTCTGCCTTCTGGTTCGGGCTCTTTTCTTTCTTCTTTCACTCTGTCCCCTTCTTACATTTGGGGAGGTTCTTCTCTCCAGCCTCTGAAAGCCTGCAGTGGGGCTCAGTCACCTATGCAGAGGTGTTCACGTCTTTGTGCATGTTCCAGGGCATCCGCCAGCCTCCAGCTGCTGCTCCGGAGAGCCCGGCTCTGTGGCATGTGCCATGGCATGATGGCCAGCCCTGCAGAGGTGTCACAGAGAGCCCCAGGCGTCTGTGCTAAGTGCAGCAGAAGCCCACTCTTGGTGTTGCTGTAGAAGCACAAGCTGCCCACATTTTGTTTCCTGTTAACATCCAGCTCAAAATAATTTGTTCGTATTTTATAATGAAACTGAACTCTGCATACAAATGTTTTATTTGCTTGCTTGAGAAGTGACTGCTTTCCCCTCTAGGCTTCTGGGAGTGCTGACATTTGCTGTTAGCACAGGTTTTTTTAAGAGTAAAAGAATCATTTTTTTTTAAGAGTGAAAGTTTCCAGCACTGTTGGACAGACGTGACTTATGACCCAGAATCTAGGATAATGTGGGAGATTGAAGCTTTCCCCTCATAGACATGTGCACCGAGGCATGTCTGGTAGCATTTCACAAATCCAAAGTCACTCTTAGGTAGCTTGGCTGGATTAATCATTTGTAGGCCTGGCCAGATAAACTCTAGGAGATATCCCAAGTCTGCTGATTACTTCTCCAAGGACTTGACATCCACTGGGTCAGAGGACTGACTGCAAGGTACGAAAACATGAGTTCAAGCATGAAAGTTAATCACAGTGTAGACAACTTGGGAAAACTCATCTCACTTAACTTTGTAGACGCCTACATCTACTTTAGCTGTCTAGTCTCCATTAAATAGGTCTAAATTAAGGAGGAATCCCTCATCATGCACTTGAGCAACAGCTGATATCCAAACTACTCGAAAGAGTCCTGTCTCAACTGAGACAGTTAAAAGTTTAGATGAAGCCAGTCCCTTCAGCCTTCCCTTAAGGGCAGGGGAGAGGAGTAGAAATCTTCAGAGGGTGATTTATCCCAATACTGATATTTCTTACCCTATCAGAGGTATCCATCAAGATTCCAGGCAAGTCTTCATCAACAAAGTTACTAGCCTGAATAAAAGTGAAAAGCGCGATACAATCGGTCTGTTAACTTAACAGGACTTTTGGCAATGTCAGTTCACTGAGCTTGTAAAGTATTTTGGAAAATGCTATAGAAGTGTCATTTGTACCTTGCGTGCCTGAAAACATCTGATCTGATCTCTTAAGGATGTCTAGGTTCAGATTGACCATCCGGGAGTTAAAACTAGGGGAAATGTCAAAGATATCCTAATAACTTAGGAGTAAATATTCAGCCCAGCTGCTGCTGTTGCCCAGCAGCTTGTTTCCAGGTAGCTTCTTCCTTTAAAACTTGAATTTTTTTCCTAAAAAGATAAATTTATTTTCTTAATTTGTTTTTTCAGCCAAGATACTGACTTCTTGACAAAGCATTGGAAAATGTTTTGTTTCCTCAGGCTTGGTGAACTTTTCTCTCTGTATAAAACATACCTAGTTGGCTCCCTTTCTCTCTCTCTCTCCTGCTTAGTTTGTAATCTTAGTTTGTGTCTTCTCGGCAGATTCCAAACTGTATCACTCATCTGTGGTTACTTCCTATTTTCCCCTCCACAATTCCAGCCCCTGGACCTTTCTCCTTTCTGGATGTGCTTCTCTCCCCATTGGAGACAGTCAGTATCATAGAATCATAAAATGCTTTAGGTTGGAAGGGACCTTAAAGATCATCTAGTTTCAACCCCCCTGCCATGGGCAGGGACACTTCCCACTAGACCAGGTTGCTCAAAGCCCCATCCAGCCTGGCCTTGAACACTTCCAGGGATGAGGCTTCCACAACTTCTCTGGGCAACCTGTTCCAGTGCCTTACAAACCTCCATAGTGAAAATTTTCTTCCCCAATATCTAATGTAAATCTCCCCTCTTCCAGTTTGAAGCCATTACCACTCATTCTATCACTAATGCCCTTGTAAAAAGTCACTCCCCGGCTTTCCTGTAGGCCCCCTTCAGATATTGGAAGGGCCTATAGGGTCTCCCCAGAGCCTTCCCTTCTCCAGGCTGAACAACCCCAACTCTCTCAACCTGTCTTCATAGGAGAGGTGCTCCAGCCCTCTGATCATCTTCGCGGCCCTCCTCTGGACCCGCTTTAACAGTAGCATGCCATTGAGAGGCAGGCAATATCAGGACTTCCAGAACATTTCACACCTGAAAACCTTCTCCTTTTCTACATGTTTGTCATGGCAACATTAAGCACCAGATTTGGTTACTGACATCCGCTGGAACAAAGTTTCCTTCTTTGCAGATGCTGCTCTGTCACATTAGCCCCCTCACACAGCAGTTATTGTCTGCTGTCCATATATATAAGCCCTAATATTTTTGTTTTAAAATCAATAGAAGCTGAACCTCTGTTGCTCTGTGTTCTGTCCTACAGCTGTAGAAATAAACCACCTCTGCCTTACCTGAGTCTGCAAAACAGATTGCGTGTTTCTCCCACAATGCTTTGTTCTCTAGAGATAACATATTTGTAACCTGCATGCAAAATGCTGGTAAGATCATACACAATGTTTGAAATAATTGATTTATGAAGAAAAATAATCAGTTTGGCAAGGAAAACTTTGCAGAGTTTCCAATTCACCCACAGGCCTTAATTGAAAGGGGGTAACATTGACTATATTTTGACCTTCTACAGGTGTAGAAGCAAGCAATGTACCAACCAGCTAACAGTAATCCCACTGGAATGTTCAAAGCCCATCCTGTTGCTCAGTGTGGAGAGGCAGCAGCCACACAGCTTGCATGGAGATGTGCATCGCTGCGGTAGCAGATACTAGGGATTTGGCATCCCTGCATGGGCGGGTATGCAGTGGCTTTCCTCTTGGGACAGCACAGAGGTGCCCCGTGACACAAGGTGGCAGGGTGCACCACAGCACCGCAGCCAAGCAGGCAGTTCACCTATGGTATTTTTAACTGTTAACAAATAAGTTCAGGTACTTTTCCTGTAAAGTCCAGCCTTCTGGATTTTACAGGAAAAGCAGCTTCTTCCAGCAACTGCTTGAGACCTGCTGCTTTCACTTACTAGGGAACCAAAGGAGACAAAGCACTGACAGCTGAGGTGACACAGGGAGGCTGGTGTCACAAGGCTGAGCGCTTGGGTGGCCTGGGGAATCACAGTTCAGAGCACCTGGTGAGGGTGAGGCAGGCCAGCACACATCCCACGTGCTGGTACGCTGGCTAAGTAACAAGCCGTCTCCAGCGGAGATCTTTCCAAGACCTCCTGTGACTCCCAGAGGGTTAGATAGTCACCACCAAATAGGACTGACAGTCTTGTGGAACAAGGTGCCAATGCCAACCACAACAGCTGCCACCACTGTGCACAGTGGCTCAATATTTGGAGCAGAGACCCAGGGTGAAAGCAACACAGGTCCATTCCTCCCTTCAGCCTAAGCTGACCCTGACATCAGACCTGGAAGTCTTTTGGGTGGCATATTCTTCATTGCTCACACCAGACCAAAGTCACTTTCCAAGTAACCTTAAATAGATTTTTAGGATAGAGATGATGAGCACAGCTCACTAAATGATTGGTGGACTTACCTGCACAAGGAGGGATTGATAATGAGGGAAATTTAAGCAACCATATTGCACCTTTAATGCACCTGAGATGTCCTAGCCATGAAACCTGCAGTGCTCTGTGACCCACTCCTCCCTTCCCCAATGCCACTCTGTGAATCGCCTCCACCATTGCAGACAGGCCTTGCTTGGAGGAGCTGTGGCCACCTTGGTGTCACTGGTGCTACCACATTTCCACAAGGGCTGGTGGTGCCCCATAGCACCGCTGAAGCAGCAACAGCCCCAGGATGCCCACATTTCACCCTGTGCAAAGTGGCAGCTCAGGCTCAGGCTTTGCTCTCTGGAGTTCTCTGAAGATCACATCAAACATGAGGCAGTGCCAGGGCACGGACGCTGGAAGATGCTGTCAGTGTTACTGAATTGATGGCGGCTCACTCAGGGATTATCGGTCTGTGCCTGCTGCTCTCACACAGATGGCTCCCAGACACAGTCAGCCCACGCCAGGGCCCAGCTGCAACAGACTGTTTGGATGTGGTTACACAGCTTTGGGTAATAAGAGAGTTTAATAGTGTGTATATGGCCTCGGAGCCAGGGACTGAAGCCTGGTGCTTCTTGTTTTACTAGGACAAAGACATAGCTGGCTGTTGGTGTCCAGAACTGGGGCTAGGAAGCAGCTGAGAGTCCCTCAAAATGGCAGATGAATGCACAGGAAGGAGCACAAACAAATATTGAACCTGAGTGATCATGTATTTGAGGATGTGGCTCTGCCCTCCCCGCCCTTTGAAGAGGTTCATCACATGAGGAGGTGCAAAGACTCCAATGCACTGGGAACAATGAAGTAAGGTGCCTGGAAGAAATCCCATTAAAAAGGCAGAGGAAGAAAATAATGAAATACTATAAATGCTGGTTCTTAGGCAAGACCTGGGAAGTGTGAGAAACCAAAGAGATTTGGCTTTGGTAACAACAGATGAAACTAATATTAAGTTACAAGTTTCATTCACACAATACTGTAAAACTAATGCAATATAAGTACTCACTCACCAAAATTGCTCTTGAAACAAATCTACTTCTTGAAGGGTTAGCAATTCAGTGAGTCTTTTCTTCCTTCTCTTCCATATATCTTATTCTGAAGCCTATTTTCATCCAGAAAATATCTTCTTCAACAAGTTACATTCTGACAGTACTAACACTGCATTGGTCTTTTTTCAAATGAAAAAAAAACCCTACAAATAGTTCTTGCTTCCATATGCCTTCGTTTTCATGTTTTGCCAAGGATTTGATATCAATAAAGACAAATCTGCTGTCACATTGCCAGAGTAATCAGAATGTTTTATTTCGGGTTTGGGTTTCTTTTTACCATTGGTTTTAACTACAACAATACTAATTTACTGAGCTTCCTACTTCCTTTGGTTTGGGCTTTGGGGTTATGGTTGGTTTTTTCCCCAGTATTTTGGGTCTCACTGAAGGTAGTGAGGCATTCATTTCTTAAAAATCTTCAACACAGTTTCTACGTAAATTTCATCTGGTGGGGGTTTCCTTGGGCTGCCAGGCTGCAGGAACTTCTTGATTGTAGGCATATTGCTTATTCTTGTTTTAAAAGCCTAAAAAATAAAAGCAACAAAATGAGTGAGAAATATCAGCTACTCCAGTAGCAAACAGTGCTCCTTGCACAGAACTGCTTCCCCCTGCTGCTAGAAAAGATCATAACATTCATTCAGATCTCAGTGCCACCTACAGTCTCCTGTCCAACAGGAGAAGGACCCAGCTGCTGCAAAAAGCCTGTTCTTACCTATGAAAGCAGTACTGGACCAGACAATATCTAAATCTCTGCTGCCTGAAAGAACCTGATGGCAAAAATTCAGCATCTGGGAGCATCAAGGAATAGTTTTGAAGGTACAAATACACTAACCCAGCTCATGACCTTTTTCTTTTCATTGCTGGTTCTGATGGTGCAAACTACCGTGTGAGCAAACCACAATATATGTTAACATGGTTTCCATTTTTACTACATTATGTAAATATCCAAGCCCTGTTTGCATCTAGCACAGCCACTGTTGTCCCACTGCCCCAGCATTTCTAGGATTGCGTGGGTGAAGGCGAAATGGCTGGAGGCATCCTTGGCTTAACTCAGTTGTCCAGTAGAGGCTTCTCGTACTGTGATGTAGCCTAGGGTAGCCAAAATATCTACACAGAGCTGGCAGATATAACACAGCCCCTCGGGGAGACCTATTCCCTTCTGGAGCACCGGCTGGAGGCCAGGATTAGGATTAAGGAAGAGTTGGGCATCTCAGGTGGCAAGAGATGCCTGTGTTAAGGCAACTGAGTCAAGATCCTGAGAGACCTCATTGTACAGACAGTCAGAGAGGACTCAGTGATGCAGATTGCAAGCAGCTGGAGACCTCACAGTTAGCCGAGCAATCTTAGATACACAAGAACCTCTTCTAACAACAGGGCTAAGGGAAAGGAGCTTCACAGAGCGACAGCCAGTTCATGCTCGCAAATGTATGAACATAATTTCCTCTTCCTTACAGGCACTGGAAATACAAGAAGGAGCAAGAAAGGTAAAAACTGTGAAATAAGTAACCACTAATTTCAGAAACTTTTTCCCTTCTGGCAGTGAAGGAATCCCTCCATAATTCAATGCAAGGCTTCAACAGGACTGTGCCCATGCCAAGTGGGTAAGACATCTTGCTAGAAGGTGGGAGCTAGAGGCAAGAATTACCTGAGGCTGCAAAACTGCATATGGGATAAAATCTGACACACGTTACTGCCCACTTTGTGGCTGAAGTGCCTCATGCTGTCACACTAAATTCAGGTTTAAACTGTTGGGGTTGAGCCTTAAAAATTTTAAAAAAGGTAATTTAAAAAAAAAAAAATTAAAAAAAAAAATCAAAGCTCTTTTCCTCATCAGTTGCATACAGAAAACCTAACTGTGATAGTCTGATTGATGCTGAAGCGTTTTGTTTGTTAATGGGAATAAAGCCAAAGTCTTTGAGTGCACCCTTCAAATTAACAGTTTGTTAGCACAAAGAAACATGACCCCAAGCCTTGCATCCTCAACTCAAATTTGCATTGCCTACACTGTTTTATTACCATGATTACAGGCACATGGGAGGACTACTGAACACTATCTGCTTTTTTGCGGTCACAGACTAGTTGGGTCCACTGTATCTCAATTCTTAATGACTCCTGCAGGTCATGCCCCAGGTTTGCCCGTGCACTGTGCTCTGTAGCATGCTGCATGCCTGGAAGTTTCTGGTTTCTGATCAAGTCTCACAGCAGAAGTGCCTCACTTCTGCTTGGTTTCAGACTTTGTACATAGGCAGAGAATTCATCCTCGATTGTATTGAGTTGATTATTGAAAGAAAACTGTAGTGTAATGCTAAGGCTCAAGTTTCTAGTCGTACTGTAGAAGGCAGAAGCAAAGTGAGGTTACTGGGATCCCAAAATTGCAACACCAGCCAGTACAGAAAGTGGCACACTGTATCTTATTCTAACTTGTCGACCTGTATCACAGGCTTAATTTGTTATCTGGTATTAGATAGCATCTACTGGCAGGAATCAGGAAAATTAAGAGGGCAGCCTAGATCAGTGATTCCCTTTGGATGACAATTTATTTCTATTGAGGAGGCATATACCACTCAAAAACGGATAGGTGTACCTGAACAGGGTTAATCGGGAGCACAGTGTCTTACAACAAACCAACTAAATCAATTCCCTCTTGTTCTTGATGTTAAGCAATCATACAATAGTGACAGTTCCTCGAAGAGCCCACACTCCTGATTTACATAGCGTGCAGAGATGATCACTTCAGGATTGCCGTCCAGCTCCTGAATACAGGCGTACTCAATAACAACGTTACCTGCAACTGAGGAAACCCGGACAGCACAGACGGTATTTTCTCCTCCACTGCTAAAATGGCTTCAATTAGCTGAACATCTGCCCAGCTGAATTTGTTGCCCACAAGAAAGTCTTGGCCATGTTGTTTCAAAACCTGTAGAATACAAGAGAATGGGGGCTGCGGATGATAATGGGACATACAATGCCTGGCAGGTGAGCCTCACAGCACAGCTGTAGAGCTGAACAGCAATTAAATCTGAAATGTCAGGGTGGAGTTTTCTGCTGGAAGCTGCGAACCTAAAAAATCTGAACTCTTGCAGTACACAGGCTACAAACTTTGGTCACTCAGTAATGATGAATGATGGCGTCCACTGGCAACACGGACAAACCCACACACTTATGTGGACTAGTAACAGTCATAGAATTAGAAATAGGGATAATGGAGGAACTTAAAAGTAACTTGGAGAATTTATAAAATTGCCATTTAGATATTTCATTTAAATTTATGTCTAATGTTGATACCAGGAAACAAACTTAGAAATGCAGAATTACAATAGCTAACCAAAGAAAATCCTTGCCTTTGGGAATAAGTTATTTAGTCATAAGAACATCTAGGATGTTCAGCCTTTACTATTGTTTTGCATCTAAACTAGATGAATGTTACAAAAGTGAGAAATGTTGCCAGATGCATGAGTCATTTGGGTTTGGTTTGTTGTTTTCGAAAGTGGGATGTGCAGAAATCTATGACTGTTGTTTTACTAAAGTACTCCTCATCTATCCACCTGATTTATTTGCAAGGGATTTTGGCATTCTTCTAATGAAAATGTTCCAACTGAAATTAAGTATAGCAGAGAGATGTGCTCTAAACCAATATAAGTGCAGAACTATACACTCAAGGACAAAAGAAATCATATGTGCTTGCTTTTACTTTAGTGAAAAGTTTTGCAAAAATTCTGAGAACATATTGCTTTGTTTGCTTTGTAGATGTTCAAATACCACAGCCCTGACAACACAAGCCAACAAATAAAGAAAACATACTGCTGTATTTCTCCTTCTTTGAGAGAGCCAAGAAACTTGAGGATTTGGAACTGACCTGCGCTGCAAACATGTTCTTATTTTGAGGAAACTTTTTGATAACTGTAAATACAAGTTTTATAGACACATCCTCACTGTCACTTACCTTTTCAAAGACTGGGAAGTACCTGTTAGTTGCCCTCTCCTTAATTGAGTCAATATTTTTCTCCTTTGCGTCAGGTGGAGAGAAAGGAAACATCAAAATCATTTGCATCAGATCTGTTATTCCTTCCACATACATGTCAATCCTATTGGGGGGG
>NW_009647755.1:277949-311408 GCF_000708025.1 Charadrius vociferus | reverse complement strand
TCCCAAGTCGGGGGGGGGGGGGAAGACAGTAAAAAAGAGCACAGAAGTCATTTCATCCATTTTCCAATTAACTAAGGCAATTTACAGAAATTTTATAACACCACTATAGTGCCAATTTTCCCAGCCAAAGCTAAACATAAACTAAAGCTACATATTTTTTAAAAGGACTAAAAGCCTGTTTCTGTTCAGTGGCATTTCAGAAGCAGAGGTTAAAACCTAAGCAAAAGCTAGAGTCCTTGCTTTTTAATGCATTAGCCTTTCTCATACCTTTCTACTGGGTTTACAGCATTGAATTTGTTAAATATAATACAGCTATCAAATAACAGATTGCTCATTAAGTGAAAGGAGGTGTTACGTTACAGGGCTCTCTCCTTCAAGTCTTTCCCATAGAGATTGTATTTCCCTGCTATGTAGCTGAGGATGGCTCTGGTCTGCACCATCTTCATCCCATCGATCTCAACCAGGGGCACTTGCTGGAACATCAGGACTCCATCTAGTGTGGAAAGTTGAGGGAAAGCTTGTTAGTTCCTCCTAGACTTTTAGCTTTACAGTAAAGCGAGATACTGAGCATGTCTTCTGCAGTGTAGGAGACCATTGATGTCTTGCCCTAACTGTAAAACTCCATGCAGTAAGCTAACATTGTAGGAAAGATCAAATATTGACTAGCCTGCATCATACTTGTGTAGCTAGGTCATCACAGGGCAGCTGGGCCCCTTGCTTTACAGCATTGCCAGAGCTTCACTGGCTGATGGGAGCTGACACCGCCTGCTCCTTTGCGCTTCTGGACCCTGCCTCATGCTGGCAGAAAAAGCCTGAACCAGCACTTTCAACCCAAGGGATCGGAGGAGACTAAAGATCTGTGTTAAATCAGAACTTAAAAAAACCCAACAACAACAGAAAACCCCAACCAATTATTTTGAATGCAGATCAGTTCCCTGTCAGGGACATACACACATGACTAGAAAGAATGAGAGGGGTAGTACCACAGCAAGACTGAGCTACTGGGACAAAGATGTCAGGCCACTTTAAACATGGTGAAGCAACAGAGTTAGAGGCAGGGATTGGGACAGCAGTTGCTGCTTAAGTAAGTTTTACACAGTCACTCCAGGGACAAGAATTTGAGACCAGACTAGTTTTCTGCTGGACTAATTCACTGTCTTTGGAGATACTCCCTCCTCCATTTACATATTAAGGGCATCCAGAGAACAATCCAGCCCTATTAAAATCACAGCAAAACTCCAAATCCAACTAGGCAGCTGCCACTTTGCATTGCTCAAAGTTAATAATTTATTTTAATTGCTCAATTTTAATCTGTTCACTGCGTCCTTCTTTCACGTAAAAGGGTTCATTTTAACAGGCATGTCTGTTTGCCTTTTTCTCCACAGAGCTATTAAAATCCTTTGCTAGTCTAGAATTAATAAACATTTTTCACTCATTCCATACTATTAATTTACAGTCTAAATTCAGAGTAGTTTTCTTTGCAACAACGAATAGCCTGTGTTTTGTTCTTGTAAACATTCACAGAAAGGTTATATGTTTTCATGTCTTTCAAGAACACACCTCTGCAGCTTAAGGAAGAAATATTAATTGGTATCAATCTAGCAGAAACACAATAGAATGTCAAAACTAACAGCTCTGCAAGGATATTTTTCAGCAGAAAGATGTGAAGTGAAAAATAAAATCTGACTTTCTGGCCCTTGACAAAAAGCGATGCAGCAAATGTGAGTGAACTGAATGCATGGTTTGTTTCTTATCTGCAGAAAAGAGGGATTTCTCTCTTATGACCAGTAGCAGACTGCTTCTCCTTGCTCTGCAGTGAGAACCACTTCACATAATCACTGCAGAGAAAATATATGCAGGATTAAAAGCAGTTTGCCAGTTGTTTTGCAGATTGGATTGTGGTCTGTGGAACATACATTAGAAACTGATCATCTGGACCTACTGTTTGTCACCAACTAGCAGAGCTTATTGATATCCAGCTACCAACTTGGGCAACCTGTGGCTGCATAGATTGAGCCAAGATAGTCATCTCTCAGGCCAACAGGTACAGGTCTGGCCAGGCCAATGCTATTTAGCTCTCTCGGTCTCCAAAACAGTTGTCTGTCTGCAAATTTGGAACAGCCCCCAGCCCGGGCTTTATCCTGGACCCTGCTGGGGCATTGCTTAGATCATCAGCTGGCATGGGCCAAAGTCATGCCTGGACCATTCTAACAACGTGGTGTCTAAACACAGGATACCCTAGCAAAAAGCATGTTGGTAGGGGAAAAAAAAAAAATATTAGAGGGAGAGGTAATGTGGGATTATTCATGTTCAGTTCTGCCCTGCGCGACTGGCAGCATTCCAGAGGTGCCTTTATCAGGATGACTAACTAATTTGCCTTTCTTCAACCCTTTGTGTTAAACCCCACCTTTTTCTTTGTGTTCTCACCCTCTTAAGATCAATATATATATAGAAAAGCCCTTAATCTTCTTTATAAAACTGCCCTATCCTTTTCGTCACCATTTAATTCTTCTCTCTGGATGGATAAGCTTGGACGCTGTATCCAGGATTGTACCACTCTGTCTGGATTAATTAGTATTTTGAAGCAAATTCAGATTTGGGCTTTCAGTACCTGAGCTATCATATTTAGAGCTATAACTGGTGTCTTTACACTGCACTGACCTCCAACATTGTCAGATTCCCAGCCAGATGGATGTGCAAATTTAATTCTGATCTTCTTAATACCATTTCTTTTTTATTTTTGTTCATTTTAGCTTTCCTGTGAGAAATTATTTAAACACAGCTTTTCCTTTCTGAGCAAGCAGCCAGAATACAGCCGAGTTATCTTCCAAGGCTCCTAGTATGTCTTGGCAAGCTCAGCCTGCTGTGAGGTTTCTCTTACATGTCTTGGACAGCAGGTGAACGGCAGGGCAGGTACACTCTTTAGTGCTCCTCACAGTCCCAAATTCTTCCCCGCACCGGCAGCAAGGTCTTCTCCTTCCAGGGTGGCTGCAGAGGGGTTCACTGCTGGACTTCATCTGGCCAAATATCAAGGGCAGTGGCTGGGGGTATGCACTGGTGTTTGGGAACTGGTCTGATACCCAAGGTTGACATGAAGCCTTTGTGACTCGCTACTCTGGCCATGTCAGACTTTCTGCAGGTCTCCCCGCTGGCTCCCTATTTTTTAGCTGGGGGAAGTTTCATGGCTCAGGTTTATCCTGCATAGGGCTGAGACTTGTGTGTTCGCGCAGAGCCTAGCACAAAGGAAAACTTGCTTTCCTGGGGATTTTGGTGCCATGCTGGCCTTTCATTTAGAGGCTTATCATCTCACTGAAGTTCAGAACCAACATACAGGTACATCTGTGCTAGTCAACTCAACAAAAGCTCAGGCCAGCTGGCACAGACTGGCCACATGCACTCTATTCAGCTCACTCTGCCTATAGACCATGGTGCTCACATCTAAATGACATCTTGGAAATGTCCCTTGGCCTGGGACAACCCCCAGATGATGCCTAGGAATTGCTTTGGGGAGTGCGATTTGCCCTGGACCAAAAATCTGCCAGGAACCATGCTAACAGTTCAACAGCATAGATAATTAAATTGCATTAAATAGGAACGTTTCCTACTCCTGTTTAATGTACTGCAATAAACAGAGTCCCAGAAGTTATGGCTTTTAACTTATAGGAGCTGTTTAGCACTGGAAAGAACAGGTTACTCAAAACCAGTATTTCAGTATTCTAGATGTGCACATAGAAGTTTGCACTAGTTTAAATAAACTAATTTTAAACCACAAATTTAGCTAAATTGGAGCATATTTTTGAGGGACTGAGCCTCAGGCATCAAGATTCTTACCTTTGATTAACTTTTCATATTGCTGTCTTGTCTCCAAAAAAATTTCTTCAAACTGTAAGAGAGAATAGTGTTACATTGCTGTATTTGAATATTTTTCTTCTGTGACTGCACATAAACACATGCAGAACAACCAAACCAAGCAAAATATAATGGGCTGGGTCTTCAAATGTGCTGTTTGGTCGCATGTGTCCTGAGGATCACCCATGCATCTTCACAGCTGGGGAGGAGCAGAAGGGCCTGGCCACTTCTGCCTCAAGGCACTGATTCAGAAATAACCTAAATGCAGGTAGAAACAAAGTACAGACATCCACAGGAGGAAGACAGGTTGCAGCCAGTGCAAAGGGAAGCCCGTGCCAGGGCATGTAAGTCAACAACACTCTTGTTTATCCACGTCGTAACTACGAACTAAATAACACTGAGTTGAGGTGGTTTTTGCACAGCTGGAAAACTCAGATTAATTAGCCTTTAAGTAAATCCTCGTTTTGACCCATGATGATTAATTACTTCAGGGGACTGATACTATCTCTAGAAAACTCCAAGCTCCACTGCGTTTGCATCCCAAACACTAACCACAGAACAACGTAGTTACAAACATGCGGTGCCACTGGCCAAATGAATTTAGACACCCTCTTGTAGCCGTTCATCCTCCATGTGCATGTTAAATTATTCCTTCCTGAGGGCAGTTGAAAACAGCAGTCTGGAACACTGTACCAAATGTCAACTAACCTCCACGCCAGCTGCTGCCAACAGCCATCGTACGGGCTCCATTCGCCCCCTTCCATTAAGGTAGGTAAGCTTGGGCTTCCCCGACATGCTTCTGAGCTCCTGGTTCCCTGAAAAATTTTCAGCAGAACACAGTGTCATAAAACTGGTGTAAGTACCATTATTCTGAGGGGAGAGACAGACTTCTATTCTCACTAGGCCTGTTCAAGTTTAAACTTCGTCTGGTTTAAAATATAAAATGAGAGATGGACTGGTGACGCCAAACAGCCTGTGCTAGGAAAGGAAAGATGTGCAGATCTGTAAAGCCTTCCCCAGTGCTACTAGGGAGGTTTGTTATGATTATAAGCAAAGACAGACATGTTTAAATAAGTGATATAAGTCCTGAGCTACAGGGAGAAGCTTGCTGCATTTTAAAACAATTGTCCAAAACCACTGAAAAACCCTACCACATCCTCAGGAAAGTTACTCACTCACCCTTCATTGCTGTCATCCTCATTGAAAAGATGAAAAGCAGGAAAGGAAAACATGTTTTACTGGTAGGCTGAACTTTGCCTAGCTTTGTTTGCCAGGTGTTGGAGAGCATTTTGTGGCTTCAACTGCTATCCACCTCTTTCCTCCGGTAGGGACAACTTAATTGTTAATATTCCCTTTATTCCATGAAACAGGCTGAGCTTCCTTGTTTCTTTGCTGCTTAGGGCAGCCTTGAGGTGCCCCTCAAAGCCAGAACTGGTACCTAGCTGCACTGGCTTCAGGTGGCCTCAAAAGTATCCCCCAGGGCACCGTGGACCTGCGTGCCGAGGGGACTGTCACATCGGAGGCTGTCTGAAGCTTGCTGTAACAGCCCCGCTCTCTGCACCAGGAGCAACAGAGTGTGTAGCAGACAGCGCATCTGTACTGAGCTGTTTCATACATAGGGACAACCAGCTGGATTATTTGTGCTGGCACTTGGGTGTCAGTGTTTGCAAATTCAGGCCTTGATTTCTCTGTGCTCAGTTGCCCTAATTGCTAAAAAAAAAAAATAGGACTTAGTATTCCCCATTCACAAAGATGGTAGTATCACACACTAATGACTGGGAGAAAAAAAGCTTAAAAATGGGTATCCTAATCATGTCCTAATGGCTCAGAAACCAGCGTAGAGTGCCTGATTTAAAAAAATAATTTTACAGACGACCCTAATTTTCTCAGAGTTAAAAGCCAGAGCTGCAACATTCCTTCTGTCACACTTTGCATAAACATGACATTTCCCATTTGAATCAGGTTCACTATGCTCTCGTGATGTGTTTTCTTCAAGTCACAGTGCTTTTGCAAGTGTACTTAAAATAAAGTACGTTTGGAATGTATTTTGCCAAAACTTGATCTTAAAGAACAATCAGATTGAGAGTTCTCCCTTGAGCAGCGCTGGTAAGAATTAGTAAAACAAATGGGGATATTTTGGGTAATTTAGACAATATAATCCCAATACACATAAAGGATAAAATGATCACCCCCAGTTTTAAAGTGCAAATAACTGTTGCTAATTACAATGTTTTGCCTCTAAGACAGGGGTTTTATTAGTTTCTGCACATTGTGTGAGTAGCTTTCACTGTATGGCAGTGCAGCTTATCTATTTAGTTCACAACAGCTAACTAGTGCCTCTTTCATTATCATACTTCTCAGATACATTGCATCTCTATCATTTCAACACACATCGCTCCAACTTGTAATGTACAGAAACTTACAGTAAATAAGACTTTAACTAAAAAAGGCAAAGATACCAAGAATGCGCAATACCAAGAATGTGAAACTTAATCCTCTTGAAAAATTTATCTATTGTTTACAGACCAAAAGCAGAGGGAGTGAAAAGCCTTAGGTATCATTTTATCATTTTACATGAATGAGAAATTCTATATGGCATTAAATTATGTGAGAAGAACAACGACAAATGGAGAATAAAACCCTGTCATCAGCTTCATTTTTGTTTAAATTAAGAATAACTCTGTCAGCTGTAAGTGGATTTTAATTGTCTTGAGCTTCTGACACAGAAAATAACCCTTGTTTTTTTGTAAAGTCTCCTCAAGCTTTAGGTCCACCGAATGCATCTCTATTGACTATACAGGGACCTGACACATGTAGCTCACATACAGACAGCCACATTTCGGTGCCTGGGTCTGAGTCTTGCCGTGAGGACTCAGGTTAGTTGCCCATTCCTATCTGTCTGCTGACAGCTGAAATTCCTTAACAGTGGGCAGATACAAGCCTTGACTTACAAAATTTTACTAAAAGATTTGCGGGGTGTTGTGTTTAAAAAAAAAAAAATAATGACCCGTTTCTGATGCGATATGTTGATGATTAGCAGCCAAGGAATCTTGTAGAGCTTACAGTCATTCTTTACTGTTTGCCTTAGCTGAAAAGGGCCATCGGGCCTCTCCACGTAAGTTACAATTTTTTTGAGAAGTGTAGAATATCTGGGTTACATTCTTCAACAAGAGAAGCAGTGTTTATCTGAATCACAGAATTTCCAGAGTTGGAAGGGACCTCCAGAGATCATCTAATCCAACTCCCCTGCTAAAGTAGGATTGCCCACAGCACATTACTCAGGACTGCATCCAGGCAGGTTTTGAAAATCTCCAGAGAAAGGGACCCCACAGCCTCCCTGGGCAGCCTGTGCCAGTGCTCTGTCACCCTCACTGTAAAGAAGTTTTTCCGTGTGTTGGAACAGAACTTCCTATGTTCCAACTTGCACCCATTGTCCCTCGTCCTGTCACTGGGAACCACCGTGAAGAGTGTTGCTGCATCCTCCTTCGACCCACCCTTTAGATATTTGTAAGTAGTAATAAGGTCTCCCCTCAGCCTTCTCTTCTCCAGGCTAAAGAGTCCCAGCTCTCTCAGCCTTTCCTCGTAAGGGAGATGCTCCAATCCCTCAATCATCTTGGCTGCCCTTCGCTGGACTCTCTCCAGCAGTTCCCTGTCCCAAAAAAACATATTAAACCCACTCAAAATCTTCCCTGACCAGTTACTAGAAAAAATGCAAGCTCTTTTAGGAGCTGTAGGGTTCTGGCACCCCTGGATAGCTGCTTTCGAGGATATGGCAAAACCCCTGTTACAGATTATTGCCCAAGATGCTGCAGAGGCCATTCACTGGACAACAGACAAGGTAAAGACATTGAAGCTTTTGAAGCAAACTGCACCTGCCCTGGGACTGCTAGACTACAGTAAACCATTTACCTTGTTCATACAAGAAGGGCAAGGAATAGCCTCTGGGATGGTAACTAACTCGCTGAACCCTGCTACTCCGCTCCCTCCACCTGGGGAAGGAACTCCACATCACGACTGTGTAGTAACCATCTGTGAAGCTGAAAAGACTCAAGAAGATTTAACAGACGTACCATTTCTAAATCCCAATCTGGAACCATTTGTTGGCGGCTCCTCATGTTATCTGAGCAGCAACTGGGTTAGAGGTTATTCAATAACTACTGTGAATGAAATAGTGGAGGCTTCATCACTCAGTTTGAAGCTGAGTGCACAAGCAGCCAAATTACTTGCATTAACAAAGGTCTATCAGCTGGCCAAAGAAAAGACCGTAAATATTTATGCAGAGCCTCAATACGCATTTGGAGTATGCCATGCTACTGGGCAGTTATGGAAGCTGCGTGGGTTTATAACTTCTAGTAGAAGTAAAATATCAAATGCTCCACAACTTACAGAACTGTTAAAAGCTATACAATTGCCAGAGAAACTTGCCATCATTCGTCAGCCAGCCCATGCTGGCAGAAGGACAAAAGCAGAGATAAGAAATAGTCTAACAAACATTGCCACTAAAGCCACAGCACAACAGCTGTATGAACCACTGGGCTTACAGTCCAGGTCAGACCTGGTGTTGCCCACTCCTGAAAAGATATATTTCACTGTCCCTGCTGAAGAAATGGACTCTTGCAAAAGGTATGAAGTGATCAAAGACTGCCAGGGAATATGGAGAGCAGATATAGAAAACTTTCCTATTTTACCTAAGCAATACATGATTGCCACAGCAAAAATGCATCACCATCCAGGGCATTTTTGGTCTGCTGCACCAGCCCAGACACTGCTGAAGAATTTGTTCATGCCAGGAATTTATGCTGCAGCCAAATAAGTAACCACATCTTGCACCTTTAGACTTCATTAATATTTAGAAAAGACCTCAACACAAAATCTGTCTATATACAAATGTTTTTACTGCTTTTATCTAAACTCCATATTTCCATCCTATTTCCTAGTGAGCCTTAATGACATGCCTGTCCTGAATTTCTCTGAGGATGCTTCTCAGAGATGTAAGAACCGTTTAAGAGGGGATGGTCTTTCCGAAACAGCATTATCTGCATTCACTGGGAAGTGCCCTTTAGACCCGGAGCTGGAAACAGAGTCCAGCACACCAAATGGGCCAGCTTTCCTGCTCAGACCCAGAAGAAACCGCCACAGTGCTAAAGGCTTGCACTGTGTTCTCCCACCCAACTTTGCCTTCCCACGCTTCATCCTCTCAGCGTTTTCACGACTGCCTCGCTGAGCTCCAAACTGCACTGCAGGACTCATTTCCTGGTTAAAAAAAAAAAAAAAAAAAAAAGAAAAGTCTTTCTTTTGCTTTCTCTCTCCTGCAGCTTCTAGGTGCTGAGTAACTATTGAGCCATGCTTAGTCTACCTGGCACACGAACTAAAGAGAGCAGAGAATTTACATTACCCCAGCAGGTGCCCTGATAAGTTTGGAAGTAGCTTCACAATAAGTAGTCGCTCAAATGCTTTAAGAAAAAGGAATTTTTAAGTTAGTACTTACCTTGTGACCTTAATTCAGCCTCCACCCAGCATAGACAGGTTCCCCGGGGGTGTTTAAACTTTGGAGCTCAGGGGAGTTTCCAGCCGTACCCAATTAGAGAGAAAATCTCTCACTGCTATTAAGCTGGCTCTGCCCAGCTTAAAGACGTACGTCTCTGAAAATTGCCATCCAAGGCAGAGACTGTCTTTCTTTTTCACTTTGCTGATTTGACTATACCATGTCGGTAGCCTCATAGTTTCCATCGTAGCCATCTATTCAAACTGCTTTCTTGGAATTATTGGGGAGTTTTACCCAAATAGAAGGGCAAGACACTTTAAAACAGTGAGAAAATTATAGATTTTTCTGGGTCATATTTAAGGTAATAGTAACCATTTAAAGACTAACCAACGAAGTTTCTAGGCTTATTTCACTATTTAACAGTCACCCAGGTTTTTATTTTCAGTGCTGCATGGCACAGAAAAGATACCCAAAGTACGGGATAACAATGCTCAATTACTTTGAAATACAGTTTGCCAATATCAAACTTACTGAGTGATAACTTGATATAAAAAATGGATGAGCAATTTATGTCACAACTCACTCCATGTCTTAAGGCAATAGCATTAATTTTGGAAATTGAGTGTACGTGGCTAATATTCCATTAGGTATGAAATAAACTATGATTTCCCCACCCTGTTTCCACAAAAAGTAACTGCTTCAGCTTTGCTATCTACATTTCAGGTGAAAATACCAAAACTGAAAGTGGACGTGAACAGACACAAAGATGGCATAGCAGATGGGAAATGGGATTTGGGTGCCAAAGATCAGGTTCTCACCTCTAGCATAGACCCACATGTGATGTTGGGCATCACTTTACACCCCTGCAGCAGATGCCAGTACAGCTAATCTGAAGATCTGTTCAGAGAACCCAGCATTGAATCAAGATTATTCCTGCTTTTGAGGTCTTTCATATCAGCATGTACCTGATTGCAGGAGTTGGTTCAGGAACAGTGACCACAGAAAAGCATGCAAGTAACTATTGTCTCCTTGTCCTTTCTGCAGTCTCCAATGCTGCCAATGGCAGCAATAGGCTTAATGGTGGCAAAGAAGTGGAGGAAGAGGTTTCTGATTTGAGGTTCAGGGATGAGTGGTCAAGCAAAGCGTTCTGATGCTTTTTGGATTTGCTGAACATGACCATATCCAACTTTGACTGTTTTTCCCCTTCCACACTGTTTTTCCCCTTCCACACTGTTTTTCCCCTTTGACTGTTTTTCCCCTTTCTGTTTGCCAGAAAGACTTTCCCCTTGTTCTCTTTTTATTTTGCTTCCAGCACAGCCTTTCATAATGTAATTGTAAAGCTCCTTTGACATCTAAAGGTATTGTATCAATGAGGTTACTGTTATCTATAACTTGAATAGCTGTTCTGTGAAACTCTAGAGTAGAAAAGAAAATAAGTTTCTTTTTTTTAAATAATTTTTTTAAGCCACACCTGTGAGTATTCAGGCAGCTGGCATAGAGCCCGCATACCACTTAAGTGATCTTGGGTTGGGCATAGGCAGATTTTAAATAGTGCATATATTATGCCCTGGCATGCCAAGTTCCCACTGCGCTCTGTCGACACACTTCATTGTGCTGTAGGTTATACAGGTCCAAAGTCTTCTCGAAGCATACCTGCTTGCAATCCTCACAGACCACCAAGCAGCTGGTTTGGGGACCATTCCTGATTCCAGCTTCCAGCTGCGTCCTCTCAGAGGTGGGGACAGGGTAAATAACTAACGGCCACTAGAGAGTTAAACAAGGGGGGGTTAGGAGGATTCTGCGCGGTGCTGCTTATCAAGCTCCTAAACTGAGGCACACCACCATTGTGATAAAAAACTGGAGTCCACATGAACAGTTAGAGCAAGTCATGCGTCACTCAAGCCTAGACTTGCTGCAAACCTTCAGCAACTGCTTTGGTTCTGTCCTGAAAGCTTTACTGACCTCCCAAGAACAAGGTTAACCAAGCCTGTGTTCACCCTCCCACATATTTCTGTAAGCTGTTTGGCACTTACTGGACCACCAGCACAGAAAAGTCTGAAAACAGTAATCCTAATTCTGATGTAGACCCATGGTGCTGCTGGCAAGGAGAGCTTAAATGGAGAGCCAGTTTACAGAATATTATTATTTGGATCATTTAGTCTTTATTGATCTAAGTATCTCAATATGGTCAAAAGGCTTATTTATATAGGCACAAGATAGGCACAATCAAGGCTTCAAAGCCAACTGAAAAATAACCTTAGTACAAATTTCATTGTGCAATATTTAGCTTAAATAACTCAGATATTATAATGACTTCATATTTTCACAGAAACTTGTGGAAGTGTATGTTTCCTCTGTTTGGTCTCTGGTGTGTGCTGTGAAACTTTCTAAGCCTCTCAGTTTATGTGCATTGCTAGAGCTAAAACTAGTAACAATCTAAGCTTAGGTTTAAAGAATCTTTTTATTTTCAAGAGAGGGTGTAAAAAGAAAAACAGAAATTTCGATCCTATTTTTATGTGATGTTGGCCAATTATAAAGCTGGACAATGTGGGTTTTGTCCCCCCCCCAAAAAAGTCTTTTTTGCAATAAAAGAAAGATAAAAATTGATTACTGGAAAAAAAATAAAATCGTGCCACAGCCTGTAAAACATTTTTTGTTTGTTTTGGTCCTTTTTTTAAAATAAAACCAGATTTATTTATACTTTTCAGACAAGGAGAAACAGGTTTTATTGACCACAAGTCCATTTCTTCTCTTATAAAACAGTTTTGTTTTCACTGAAGTTCGTGTTTCCCTGGAATTGATCAGAATTTTCATAAGAACCTGTAACCCTAATACAGATTTCAGCATTACTTTATCTTCAAAGGCAAGTATTGTCTCCTTCCCTTAAACCCTCTTACACAGATTTCTCAGCATAAAAAAATTCAATGAAACAAGATTAGCGATACATTATTTACACAACCTAGAACTATCCCACTTTTAAGATCCTCTTTATTCACTGTTTGCTAGCATATTTGAAATTATAAATTGTATGGGTTTTAATGACATTTATGAGTAATGTTCTAACTCTGCATTTACCTTTTTTGCAGATAATAGGTAACAGTTAGTGAAACGTACCTTGGCTTGCTCTCTAATGACGTTTTCAGCATGAGATTCATTTGTTCATGTTGCATGTTCAAGATTGCACAAATCTAGAAGAACAAAAATCAAGGTTTCAATAGGAAAAGGGGTTGAAAAATGACAGCAGATGGAACCTGGCTTCATTTCCTGGTAAAAAATCTGTTAATGCTACAGCTTCTTCATCTGGTGGTAGCTTTCATTGGCAGCCAGGCTGGAGAAAATTCGTATTTGCGGCCATGTTGCTTATTCTTGCTTTAAAAGCCTAAAATTGAAAACAATACAACTTCTAAGAGTAGGGGTGGGAAAAGTTCTAATGACAAGCCAACACAAGCCTGTGAAATCAGCTTCATCACACGATGGCTCAGGGCTGATGACGAGGGACAAGGCAGTTTCCCAGGAGTAAATGGTACAACCTCAGCAAAAACTAGGTGCAAGTCAGATGGTACAATTCTACAAGGCAAGTTATAAAACTATGCAATGATCAATGGTGGGATAATCTGCCTTTCACAATTTCATCTTTCAGAGCTAGAGAGCTGCTTAACCCCTGAATGTTCAATATATTTCAAGATTTCACAGCATTTATTATTTTACCCTTGATATCACTTAAAACCTTTTAAATTCCTGGCCTTAATGACATCCTCTAATACTGATTTCCACCATCTTAGTATGAAAATGTTTCCTTTCATTGCTTGTATTTTGCTGCTTTTCATTTCATTGAGTGTCTTATTCCACTTCTGTTACAAGATAGTGGAGATGAAAGCCCTTCTCTGTCTCTCTTACTGGGACCATATGCATAAAAATTATTTCTCTAATTATTTTTTAAACAAATTGGACTGTAATTCACTTCTCACGTGCCATTTCTCAGCTCTGCTTTTTAATTTTCTGTTCTTTGCATTTTACTTTGTTGGTTGTATTTCCTGATCTTCACTTGATTACTTCTGCATTCTGTAAGAGTGCAAGAAACTGCCAAGCATTTTAACTTGTCTTCCTCAAAACTTCAAGTGACTATGGGTGTGTTATATGCAGAAATTATGTGCAGAAAAGCAAACTTGGAGAGAATGGAGGGCACTTTCTCTTCTACTATCAGGATAGCTTCAATCAGTTGCTGGACTTCCGCCCACAGAAGTTTGACAGACACAAAAGATTGTAACTAGCTTCACTCAAGAGGAAAAAGGTTTACAGGAATTAAGAAACTATTTACTTTTCTCAGCTTTGCTCCAATACAGAGTTGATGGAGATAATCATGATGTAAACCTACATTTCAAGTTTATTTCTGCATCCCTGGACAGTTTTATAAATTGCATATATACAGCAGTTGCTACATTTCCATAAAAACTACAAGGAAAAAATGATCAGAAGAAACTGTAGATATAGTATAAGATACATTGAAAGTGGGGGGAAAAATAGGTGGTTAGTCATGTGTGTGCTGGGTCAGATATGACCTCCACTTGCTTTTGTTCCCTTGTTCTCAGGGAGAGATTTTCAATGCAAGTTCAATAATGGAATAGGAATCTGGCTCATCTTGCCCAGCTAGTTCACAGCGCACTTCCCAAAGGCAACATCTCACTTATACATACATACATACATAAGCCTCTTTTCATCAGCCTGCACAGTGAGAGGTTAAATTGCACATCTGTATACATAGAACTGAACTGCCCTTGCCATAGCAGGAATATTGAAAGAAGGCTTTGGTGTGCCTGAGAGCCACGCTGAAGCTGTACATAGTCTTCATGTACAAGATAATAACAATGTAATAAGTAAAATACAGTAAATGCACTCATGTTAGAACAGTGTTGATGAAGCTATGTTTCACTGCTGAAATGTGGAGATTCCTAATCTTCTACATAGGAACAAGCAGAAAAGACAGATCAATCTTTAGAGCCCAAATCTTGTCTTCAGTAGTCTGGCTTGAAGAGGCATCCTTCTTACTTCAAGAACCAGGACACTATCCAGCTAGTGAAGTCTTACTCTGTCCCTTTTGTAGGGTAAAAGTGACCCCTGGATCCTGGAGATGTATGTTCTCCAGTCTCATCCCTGCACTCCTTCATATTAGTACCTGTTACTATTAGCAAGAAAGTACCATGGCACTAGAAAAATAAACAGTGTGCTTGTTTAGTTAAGGTTAAGATACACACACTCCTGTTACATCTTTTTGTTGTGTGGTCTTACTTTGTTTGTGAGAACTTAAACAATGAGATAATCTGCAAAGTGTGAGAGTTACACTGTTCATTTCAAAGCTGTCTCTATGCAACCTCTTCTTAGAGAAACTTTCTCAGACATAACTGCTCAAAGCAGGTTTTCAAAGGAATCCAGAACAAACAGTTCTTCCCCAGATCATCCCTTGAGTAAAGTTCTCGTACAGCAAAACTGTCTGCTGAATTTATGTAATTCTGCAAGAGTGAAATAAGGTAGTTACTTCCTTGAGAAAGAGAGTGAAGGGATGATCTCTGCTTGAACTGATGCGTGTCCAAGTAGGCTGGCAGAGATGAGGTCATATGTGTTAACCTATGGCATCTAAAGCTGCAGGGTAAGGTGAAGCTCTTTCTCTCTTGCCAGAGAGTATAACATTTCCATTCCATCTTCTCTTGGTTGACGTTTCTAGGTGTGAGATTAAGTGGTTCTGCTGCAGTGTAGAAGTTGGTCTGAAATGGAAAGTAGTAGCAGTAGGGCAAGCAACATAAACGAATTGGAATTCTGTGTTAGGATTAAGAAGTGATGCCTATAGCTGTGTACTTCATGGGTCAATGTCAGAGTTGGACATAGAGTTATACAACCATGCTATTTGAAAATTTCCACTATATGCCAAAGTCACATTAGCTTTTTTGGATGCCAGTGCCACGCTGGGAGCTGGTATATGGCTGATTATCCACCGTGTCCTTCAGCTTCTCCTCCTCTGAGTTACTCACCACTTCTCACTTCAGTGGGAATTTAGGTAAACTGAATTTAGCTACACTAAATGCATCTTTTTTATTCATTCCCAGTTCAGATCACTGAATTTCACCTTTTCTCCCTATTGTCACTTTTTTATCTTCTGTGAACTGTGCTAATTTTTCTTTTAGCCCCTTGATAACAATGTTAAATAGCAAAGTGCTGAGGATCTAAAACTGCTATCTTCACCTACCTAATATGTAGTTACAGAGGGGCCAGGACCAGACTCTCCTCAGAGGAGCATAGAGAAAGGAGGAGAAGCAACAGGCATACACTATAGCATGAGAAATTCCAACAAAGAAAGTTTTACAGGTCAAAGCCTGTAAGGGGCAGCTGGAGATGTGTATGCTTATGGCTGATCTCTGCCCTGCACTCCCAGGTGGTTTGCAGACCTGCTAAGTCATATGCTAAGAGGTTAACCATGCCTCACAGATAAATTGCCATCTGGTGATATTTATTTCTTTCCATCGACTACAAAAGTAGTCATAGTTCAAAAGCGGGCATCTAGTGCTTAGAGGTTTAACGTTACTGTACCAGACTCTGTCCTTCAGGTCCTTCCCACAGAGGCTGTACTTTTCAGGCTGTATGGCTGAGGATGGCTTTGGGCTACACCACCTTCATCCCACTGGTCCCCACCATGGGCACTTGCTGAAAGAGCAGGGCTCCATCTGGGGACAGGAAGAAGTAACATCAGTCTAATTCCATGCCCACAGCTCTTGCGTTATTGAAATGGAGCTGAGACATGCCTCGTAGAAATTTCCCCCTGCCGCAAGTAGGATACAGAAGAGCCTTTCTTAGGAGCAAGGTTGGAGTTTAACGCAACTCCAAATTTCGGGTGGTGAGTGCAGCCTCCCGGCAGCCCGCCAAGGGACCCAATGTCCAGCTCATACGCACCTCCTCGGAAATGCGAACTTCCCCCTCGTGTACCTCAAAGCAGTGGCCACTGTGCACAAGAGCCAGCTCGAAGGCCACCATCAGGTCCCAGTAATCCCCACGGGCCCATTTGGAAACCAGCTGAGGGGCAAGCTTATTTGTACCACATAAAAACCTGATACTGATGTATGGGGTGTACACAGCCAGGCACTGGCGGACACAGCCGGTTCCAGCTGGTTCCAGCTGGATCCAGACGGCTCTGACCGACCCCCCACAGGGCAGGGCTGAGCCCCACAGCCACAGTGGGGGCACCTCTGTGGAAAATGTATTTAAGAAGGGGTGAAACACTGCACGGCAGAGTGTGAGGGGAAAGCAGTGTGAGAAACAGCCCTGTGAACACCAAGAGCAGAAGGCAGGGAAGAGGTAGAGGAGTCCGGAACAAAGGAGGTAAGTTGAGCTTGGGAAGAAAAGGAGTGAGAGGAATCATAGAACGGTTTAGGTTGAAAGGGACCTTAAAGATCATCGAGTTCCAACCCCCCTGCCATGGACAGGGACACCTCCCACTAGACCAGGTTGCTCAAAGCCCCATCCAGCCTGGCCTTGAACACCTCCAGGGATGAGGCATCCACAACTTCCCTGGACAACTTGTTCCAATGCCTCACCACCTTCAGAGTGAAAAATTTCTTCCTGGTATCTAATCCAAAACTCCCCTCTTCCAGTTTGAAGCCATTCCCCCTCGTCCCATTGCTACACGACCTTGTAAAAAGTCCCTCTCCAGCCTTCTTGTAGGTGCCCTTCAGATACTGGAAGGCCACAGTAAGGTCTCCCCAGAACCTTCTCTTCTCCAGGCTGAACAACCCCAACTCTCTCAGCCTGTCTTCATAGGAGAGCTGCTCCAGCCCTTTGATCACCTTTGTGGTGTTTAGGAAGGTGTTTTAAGTTTTTGTCTTTTTGTTTCTCACCATCCAACTCTATATTAAATTGGCAAGAAATTAAAAACAATTTTCCCCAAATCAAGTCTATTTTGCCTATGACGGTAATTGGTAAGTGACCTCCCTGTTTTTATCTCAGCCCACAAGCTTTCTCATCTCATTTTCTCTTCCCCACCTGTTGAGGAGGGGCAGTGAAAGAGCTTCTGGGTGAGCATCTTGCAGCCGGCCAAGGTCACCCCACCACAACTACTGACAGAAAGAATAAGATGGCAGCTGGCAGCCTGAGCCTAAGCACTAAATGCATGCTCCTTTGATCGTTTTGAGCTAATATTCCTCAGGCTGGGAAGACTGAAAGGCTGGTTTGCGTGGTAGTACACAAAGTAACAAAATCTGGTAGAAGTGTTCAAGACTGTCAAATATCTTACCTTGCAGTAACTTCCTAGACTGGTCTCTGCTTTCCAGAAATAGTCCTTTGAACCAGAAAGGTAACAAGGTAAGTGAGTCAGGAAAGATGACTTCAGGCTGCAGCCACCTTTCCCATGGCCCTCAACACTGGGATGGAGATACAGCATGCTGTTAGACACAGGCCAGGAACAAAGACATTTTGGTGTTGAAAGTTGATTGTTATGGAGGTAAAACCAAAAAATTCTTACCTTAAATTACATCTTTTTTCAATTATGCATTTCTGTGCCTAAGTAAAGCAATACTGGTAACTGCATTGTACAGGAAGCACAGCGATGATCCTCTCAGAGATCAGGAAAGTGATTCACTAAATGAAAATCACTTACAAAAAGTTATTTTCTAAGAGTATGTTAATTGCTGTACTCATGTATCCAGTATGTTTTGGCAGTAGTTTTACAAATGCTTAAGCTGATCTACACAACTGAAAACAGTACAATTAAGAACGTGGTCATACCTCCTCTGTGGCTCACAGACACTTGTTCTTACTGCCTAACTTGTGCTGGCACCAGCAATCTAGTTGACTGTGTGATTAATTGTCTGAGCCAGTAAAAAATCACCCTTAAAATAAAAAGTCTAGATCTTTCAACTCGTTCAGCGTATGTGTAAATAGTAGGACAAGAAAAGCAGGGAAGGAGATGGTGTAGGCAGGGGAGGCCTGTCTTTTTTAGTGAGAGAGTTGGCTGTAAAACCACAGCCGGAACTATTCACTATGAATAGGGTACACAGTAAAGACATGAGAAATAAAGTATAGCCCTTGCAGGGCATTTTGTATCTCTCTACTAAGCATAGAAAAATCTGTCAAATGCCTGCTGTAGGCAGTGTTAGGAACCTTCCACTCTGCTGGTCTGACTCGTTTTGCTTGAATTTGGCATCTTGCGTTTTTTTCAGTTAGTGTTGCTATAGTCAGGTATGAAGAAGTGCCACAAGAAGCAGGCAGGCAGATCTGCAAAATCCCTACAAATAGCTGGCACTTCTTTTCCACCTTCAGAGGTGCTCACCCAAACACTAAAGCTCCATCAGAATTAACTGCAACCTACCAAAATATAAGCAAACACAATGCAGAGTAAAGATCCCATACAGTCATCAGAAACCATAACTTGTACTAAAGCCTATATCCTTGACTCACTATTAAATCGATGAGAATTTTCCCAGTACTTTCAATGGGAATGAACTTGCAATTCCATTGACAGCGAGTGTTTTAAACCAAAACAGGTTGTGTAGGACCACAACCCTTACTCCCACCAAGCATAACTTTTGCCTGGCTATCAGAATGATGCCGCAGGCTGACTTGTACATAAAAAGGTCTTATCAGAGCAAGGGTTGTAGACAAACCCAAGTCTTTCTTGGAAAATACATCAAAACTGCCTGTTTAACACCTAAGTGCTTTGAGACAGTTAAAAGTGAAACAATTCCTGAGGTTATCGTGTTCTTAACTAATTTTGAGCCAGGAATTATTGCCCCAGCAACATCGAGAGACATAGGAGAAAGGCAGCAAACATCTGTATATCTTCTTTGCTTACTACTGTCTTTAAGGCTGGTAACAGAACTAAAGTGCTCTGATCTGTCTTATAAGCATTACCAAAGTCAGCTAAAGACCTAAATAATTACTGCTAGATAGCTGTACCAGGACTCAAGGACACTCAGTATGGGGATTTTTTTACAGAAGACTTAGATATAAGCTGATTTCCTCTCTAGTTAGCCCAGAATTTGGAAGATCGTGATAATAGTCTATAGACGTGTCAGTCTGTACAGGCTAGAAACTAAACTGACAAACCTGTGTGGGAATATCCAAATAAGAAATGACACATCCTTAGACAGAGTCACACCATGTAGCCCTGTGATGACAGCATAAACAAAAACGGTGGAAATGGAAAGGTGCATACTAGTTTATATATAAACCATAGAATCACAGAATGGTTTAGGTTGGAAAGGACCTTGAAGATCATCAAGTTCCAACCCCCCTGCCATGGGCAGGGACACCTCCCACTAGACCAGGATGCCCAAGGCCACGTCCAGCCTGGCCTTGAACACCTCCAGGGATGGGGCCTCAACAACCTCTCTGGGCAACCTGTTCCAGTGCCTTACCACCCTCAAAGTGAAAAACTTCTTCCTAATGTTTAATCTAAACCTGCCCTCTTCCAGTTTATATCCATTCCCCTTCGTCCTGTCACTACATGCCCTAGTAAAAAGTCCTTCCCCAGCTCTCCTGTAGGCCCCCTTTAGGTACTGGAAGGCCGCAATAAGATATCCCCGGAGCCTTCTCTTCTCCTAAACACATTTAGGTGTCTTCATCTCAAACCAAATCAAGAAGATAAATAAAAAAATAACGAAACAGAATACAAGTTCTCATCAATGATTTACTGAAATATCAGAAAATTACCCATAAGTTGGGCCAGACACAGAGCATGACAGGGTATGTCTATATTAGTGGGCTGTAACAGGAGTATGTTTTTAAAATGAATTTTTTAACTGTGCTTTGGCTCCAGTCACAGTGTGATCTTGGAGTGCACAAATTGGATTCTTTCTGGATCAAAATAAACTGAAAGATATGCTCCAAGAGTTTGTCAAATGCAGTTTAAATGGCATTCCAGCCACACAGCCACTCTTGAGCTAGGCTGAGGTAACCCTGTCCCAAACACATACGGTGTTGATGACAAGGTGTCTGTACTAACAGGTCTTCTATTCACATTCACCGCTACTGTGCCACCCTATTTACTAAAAGGTGTGGCCATCGCCTATTAGGCTTATCACCAACAAGTATTGGCAGTCACCTCCTACATCTTCTGTATCTTTGTTTGCAGAACATTTGTTTGAGCAGCATTATACCACAACTTTCCTCATATTCTGGAGAAAAAGTTCACTTAGCGAAGGAATTAATATCAACAACTACAGGGTTTTCCAAATTTTCATATTAAACCAATCTGAGATTAAACTAAGGACTAAACTGTAATTGCAATTGTCATTAGGAAGGCAGGTGACAGATAAACCAGCGTATAAACTTTGTATTCCTGGCAATAAGGGAAAAGTATTTGTAGTGCTGAGAACTACAGTCATGCTGAAGCTGGAGAGATTGATGAGCTCTCAAGTGGGCAACTCGTTCATCAAATAACAGACAAGTGTACTCACTGCATTCCAAGGTCAAGCAGCATCTTATTTCTCAACCCGTAGGTAACAGAGGAATTAAACAATGCCATCAGGGATTCAGCACAAGTCTTTTCTTGTAAACTATATCATTAATATAGAACTATAAATAACAGATAACCCCAAGATAACATCCTACAGTGCAGCTTTTCAAAGCATAAGTGCCATTTATCAAAGTGATTAAAAACATTTGAAATTCCTTTGTCAAGCCATCCGCTGAAACCATAGATTAAAAAAAAAAAAAAAGAGGAAAAGAAATAACATTTTGAGCTTGGCAGGTATTAGACCTTAGACAGGAACTATACAAGTTTGTGTGATGGTTTACTACAAAATTTAGAACACCTCCCTTCTCTGGTTTATAAATGCAAATGGAATTAATGCCTTTGAATGAGGCATATGGGTTAGCAAGGATCCCCTTCATATCAAGTATAAAGAATCTATCCTCCAAGAAAAGTAAAAATTAAGTTTGCAAGCCTCAACTTCCATTCATGACACAACACAACATGACCACATAAAAATAAAAAGTTTATTTGATTAGAACAGATCCTCTAGATACAGCAGTTACACAAAAATGCCATTTGGCCGTCAATTTGTTTCTTAATTCAATAATAAAAGTTTACTTATATAGGCACAATGGTGACATTTCAGGCAAGTCAGTAATGTCCAATAGAACTGGCAAGAGAAACACCTCCCTCCTACTTTTTTTAAAAAATACTTGTTCCATTTGTCTACAATGATACTAAAACCAATAAAGGCTTGAATTGGAAGCAATCATCATAAAGAAATCTGATCTGGATCTCAGAAGAAAGTCCTCAGAAGTGGCAGAACATGCTGTACCTGTCAGTCAGCAACTCACATTTCTTTCTTTTTCGCTCTTCAAAAAAGTCTCCAGAAAGACAGCAAGCTTACTGCCATTTTACTTGCTTAAAATTACCAGAAAAATCTCAAGAGTGAAGGAAAAATATAGGCAAGTAGTGAAGTGTTACAGAAGATACCTGCCTACTGTATTTTGTACAAGAGAACACAAGATCCTGCCCATTGAAACTCCTTTCAAACATCCCTTCACCTTCTCTCTGCAGTATAATTATACACGTGCAATCTGATAGTTCTCTTAAACCGAGCACAGCTGTTGTTTTAGCCAGGCATACTAATTTGCTTTTATGTTATAATACATGCGGAGAACTCTCCTCACAGTCTCCACGTATTTATCATCAGGAACAGGTTTTCTCTGGCTTCCTGGCTGTAGAAATTTCTTGATTGTGGGGATGCTGCTTATCCTTGCTTTAAATGCCTAAAAGGTAAACAGTAAGTACATGGTATTCACAGAACAGAAAGTAACACAAGAAAAAACAATTTTACTGATTTGTGTAACATCCTTTAACAAGTTGTACATGGAGGCAAGACAGGAAATACAGTTTTAGCTCTCCTCATTTCAACCTTGTTATTTTAAACAGTAATAAAACAGCCGTCTGTCTTGTATTGATATGGGATGAAGTGGAAACAATTATCTGTGGTTTCAGATGTGTACTTTACTCAAATCACTTCCTGTGATCCAGAAAATACCTTCTGCTTAAAGGTATCACAGAGCTGGTGAGAGGAGAGAAAAAAAAAGGGAGGGTGGATTTCTTCAGATGTGTACAGGGATTACTCCAGAAAATAATAGATTGTCTAGATGAAACATATTACGAGGTTCTTCCTAAAGCAAGAAGAGCAAGACTACAATGAAAGATGAGTGACAAATGCTTGTTTTGTGAAATCATCTACACACACCAGACTTTGAAATATCATTTATCACATTTCCAGCCATATAAGCGTAAGGTACCTGTAACTGAGGAAAGCCTGAGAGCACATCTGACTTCTTCTCTTCTACCATTAAAATGGCTTCAAGAAGATGAACATCTGCCCAGCTAAAATTGTTGCCAACAAGAAAGTCCTGCCCATGGTCTTTCAAAACCTAGAGGTGTTATAAATGAAAACATTCAGATGTGGATAGCCAGCTAGGGCTGATGTTTTCAAAACGCACAGGCACACCTTCTTTGACAATACTTACTGCCTCCTTTTCACTTTTCTCTCCCACGCAACTAGGCATACTACTCGTGGGGGGGATGTGGGCATGGTGCCTGTGGCCACTGATCATTTTACAGGATATCTACGAGCAGTCCTCACAGTGGCAGTGTAGAATCCCAGGGCTTCTCTTACCCATCCTTCCTTCCTATAGCCCTAGGTAACTCCACCTTCTGGGCTACGGGGTTAGATATCTCCTTGGTATTCACTCCTGTCTAGCCTAATAAATCTTAAATTTCTCTGTATGTAGTAACAGCTTCAATGAGAAAACAGAAACTGTAAAAGAGAGGTGATTAGCCTGAAGCATTGGGGCTAGGATACAAGTGGTATCTGGGGCAGAATAAACTCTGGCAGCCATCTGTAGAAAAGCTGGTCTTTAAGTAGGAAACTGTCTTCCCTTTAGTCTTTAAAACAGAAAAGCAGCTTTTTCTGCCAGATCATCCCGTCTGTGTATATTAATTTCCATTGAGAGCACCTCTTGGGTCCTATCTCTCAAAGGATCGGTTTGAGAAACACCAAGATTCCAGTATGGCCTATGCAGCAGATCACTCAGACTAGAAGACAGCAGTGATAACTGTGTATTACTGTGGTCAAAAAACCCATGTAGAGCTATTTGAATTGCTAATCAAGGCTGACAATTTGCTATTCTAAAATGGCATAGGCTTTGCAATGCAAGTTACACAGTTTCATTTCTCTTAAAAACAAGAAGTTGGTATTTTAACTCTATATAGCTATGTTTACACATTCATTGGATCATAACAGTTTCGAGCCAAAGGGGATAGTGGGACTCTTCAGTCTGAATGTTGATGTTACTCTATGATGTTGACCATGAAATCTTACTTAGGAATTTCTACATATAACCCACCCCAACTTGTCTCATACTGCTCTGACCTCCCTCTCATCTCTCCACCCTGCAGACAGTATGATGTCCTGGTTTAAAGTACTGCACTGACACCTTTCTCTTTCTTCTGCTTCTGGTAAAATACCCAGCATTCCCTTTGTTATCCTTCCAGAACGATGGAAGGAAACAATCCTCTGACGTACCTTTTCGTATGCTGGGAAATACCTGCTTGTTGCCTTTTCAACTATAACAGCGCGTTGTTTCTCCTTATCCTCAGCCGATAAGAATGGGAACATCAAAATGAAGCCCATAAGGTCATCAGTTCCTCCAACATACATATCAATCCTTAAAAACAAAGCAAACAAAAACCTTAAATAAGAAGGTACCTTCATAAGCAGAGTTTTCTTAGATTTGTGTTGTGATAGTAAAAGTTGAATTTCCCACCCCACGCCCCCCATGAAAATTATTTTTGCAGTTAAAAAAAAAAAGTCACAGTCTGAGTCTCACTCATATTTATAGTGTTGTTGGCAGTTTACATGCCTCACCGTGCAGGATTAAACAGGATTGTACAGAGGTTAAAAAAGTTTAACTTCGGTGTTACAGATTGCTTCAGAAACACCAAAGAAACACTCAGCACCACATAAGAGTCATCCCCAACTGTCTTAGTCGTCTGGATGTATCCCACCTTCAGGGTTTTATCCAAAGTCCAAGTTGTGCCAAACAGATTAGTAATGGGATTGGAAACCTGAAGAGTACCAGGTTCTGCATCTAGCTAAATTATTACCACAGCAGTTCTTTAGATTGTCCCTTTTATCCATTTTTCCAGAGCTCTGACAGCAGGTTTTGTACTGTAGACAAGACTCAAATTTAAATTAAGTCCTCATGAATATGAATAAAATATCTGGTAAAATAGTCTAACAAAGTCTTTTAACCATCCTGTGTCATAAAAGATTTGAGTTCCTGCTGTGTAATGAGACTTAATTGCAGTTTTTGTTGTCAGGCAATAGCTTCTCGAAAAAGCCTCTGGAAGGATTAAACATGTTATGTGCAATAAGAAGCTATCAGATATTCCTGCAAGCCCTAATGTATGCCAGTTTCTTGCCTGCACCTATCCAGTTTTCCAAAACTGCAGTTCCACACTGTACAAGATCAGCTATCCAAAGTACTTAAACGTGGAGCTAATCACAGCAAGCCTTCCTCGAAACACTGATTCTTGCTTCCCCGAAACACTGATTCTTCCTTCCCCCTACCCAAGAACAAATCAACAAATACACTTCATTTATATTTGCTGGTAAAACAGCAGGAATAGGCTTCAGGCTAAATCTAAAACTTGATAGAAGAGAATTCTGTTTGAAGGAGGAGGTACACCAGGAATGCAAGCTACAGAAAATGACAGCTTATTAACAACACAAAGCAGCTGATAAGCTATGACTGAGGCTCCTGTCTGAATATTCATTATTTTTGTTAATTCCCTGAACCTGCTTCAGCCAATTCTTCCAACCATTTGCACCATTTAATGGCAGCTTACTGGGAAGTATCTATTAAAGTCAGATGCTTTACTAGTTGACCTTTAGCTTTCCTTCTTTTGAAAAACAATAGGAAACGGACATTTAAAGGTTACGTATTGAGATAGCCCAATCATATTTTTTTTCTTTCATGTAGACACAACATCAAGACCTGGATTTAATTTCACATGAAACCAGAAGTTTTTCCAACAGCTTTTAGCTGTTCCTTCCCCAACTCCCAAAGACCTAAACCGTGCACTTTTTACAGTGCTGTGGAACATCATGCAATCACAGATAACATCAACGACAGATCTAATTTTGCAGCCAAAAGGTAAAAACTAACCATTGCTTTCCAAAAAGCTTTCTGTTTGCAGAAGTAGTTCAACATTTACACGCCAGTCACCTCTCGAATACCTGCATCAACCTGTATTAATATTTTACTAAAGCACAGTATACCCCTACCTCAAATACTTTTATGTAAAAATAATCAAATTAGAACAAATCAGTTGGCTTGCATCTAACTGTGGCCTGTCAGGCTCCCTGGAAGTTGTGTGTCACTGAGGCACACAGGTGATTCTCTGGGTGTGCAAGTATGCAATTAATTCTAGATGTATCTAAGCTACTATAATAAATTCAAGAAGAGTAGTACTGTTACAGTACAGGGCTCTCTCCTTTAGGTCCTTCCCGTAGAGGTTGTACTTTGCTGCTATGTAGCTGAGGATGGCTCTAGTCTGCACCATCTTCATCCCATCAATCTCTACCAAGGGCACTTGCTGAAAGAGCAGGGATCCACCTAAAAGGGAAAGCCACACATTATTCTACCGGATCTAGTAACACCACATCAGATTTCTTGTTGTCTTCAGAAGATCATTACTTCGATGGTGAGCTTGCTGTGGGTAGTCATTATATTAAACTGGAGTTCTTCCATGCAAACAATAAGTTACAGTGGCGCAGACAAATTAAACTGCAGAACACAATTATTGTGGATTAACATCCAATTTCACTGAAGTTGCTGTCAGGACTGTGTACAGCAGCTTTTATGCTGAAATCGAAATACAGTGGAGACAATCACACTAAACATATCAACTGAGTAAAAATTGTCTAATTCTAAATACATAAAAAAAAAATCTGTTCCATTATTTAAAACACAGTTGAAGCAAATGTCAGATTCCAAAATTTCTCTCTTATAACCAGTATCTTAAGCTAAATCAGGATATTCAATGAAGATTTAGGATACATTTTTTCAAGTTACTGAAGCCCAGGGTAAGTTTGGGGAAGCAGGTGGGACACGTAGGCAAACAGAGAACAGAACAACCCAGAGGCCTGGGAAACTCTCCAGGTTGGAAAGACATTCAATTTTCAATTGCATCTGTCTATGTATGGAAAAAAAAATATGTCTCTGCAGCTGTTCACAGCTCTCAGTTTATTTTCCCTCTCTGCTGTGTGGAAAGAAAGCCCCACACAGTCTTCAAAGTCCTCTTTTGACACATCTTCTCTGTAATAAAGTCTGGTCACACTTTTGAGGTTTCACGTGGACTTACCTTGTAGGAGCTTCTCATACTGCTCTCGGGTTTCCAAAAACTCTTCTTCAAACTGAGAAAAAAGAATGAGGAAGAAGAGGAAATGAGTGTCTTTTCACATTTCTAGAACAGGTAAACTTTTTAAGCATCATAAAAAACCGAGAATATACATCATGGTTCCTTCCATGCCAAATATGGCTCTAAGGGAGAAAATACGAAGGGCAAACCCTCTTGGACTGTCATATTTGACAAATGCTGCTAAAGGCAACCCTAGCAGAAAAAAAAGGCAATAAGAACTGGAGTGAGGATAGTTTGTTTGGTATTGAACAGGCAATTTAGTGTGAGACAGTCAACAATACAGACTAGGCTGTCCTTAAAATACTTTCTGGTATGTGGAAAAAAATCTCTGCTGTGGGATATTTTGATTTGGGAGCTAGACAGGAATAAATTATTGGAAAGTTAAAACAAAGCTTTTACAAAAGTATTATGCCCAGCGAGAAGTTTAGTACAGAAGCACGTTTAGGACACCTAAAGATTAATTTATTCACTAAATGAGAAACAAAAAGATACAGAATTGCCTGATCAGAACGATGCAGTTACATTCAATATGGTTGAGGATGGCTGGCCCTATCAGTGCTACTTACGGAGGAATTCAGTTTGAGACTAAGGCATCAAAGTTATATGCCTACTTGTAAGTGTTTGTATGTGCTATGCATGTGTATAGTGAATGCAGGCCATGGAGACTAGAAAATGATTGAGCTTACCAGTCCCTAGATGCCTAGCTATGGACTCCCAAGGATCTTTCCTCAGACAACCTCTCTCAGAAAATACGTGCAACTTATGTTAATAATTAAGACTCACTATACTAGGGAAACCCCAGATTAGGCATATAGGCATACTACTGCAGTGCCAATGTTCAACCATTGTAAGTGTGATCACAGCATCTAAAATTCAGAACCCAGGTTTCTGCTGATGAAAAGCTGGGAAAGAATATCCCAAGGAAAAACCTATTAATTGGTACCTGCCAACAGTTTTGTGTGTTTGTTTTTTTTTTTTTAGATTAAAAAAAAAAAGAAAAGAGAGAGGGAATTAAAACACAGGAACAAACAATGCAGGGAAGCGACAAGTTGTGTGTTCTGTAAGGCCTTCAAATAAATATTGGTGGTGTTTTTGAAAAATTCAGGTTCCTTGTCTCAGTCCAGGGGTAACCATGTGAAGTGTAACAGCCTACTATATAAAAAAACCACTAACAAAATAAGATCAAGGGGACCCTGTATCCTCCCCCCACCAGTCTGAAGGCAGTAGCTTAAAGGAGAGGAATGGATGGAGGCAAGTCCACACGTGGGGCAGCAGGTGAACTCCCTCCTTGCTCACCCCACCTTCCCAGGTGCCTCTGTACAACAGGTAGAAGGCTCTGGATGTGGAAGGCCAGTCAATGGATGATGTGGATGATGGTCCATCTTCACCAGAGGTGTTGCCAAGATCAGAAAGGCCTACCCCCTGTATCATGACCACCTCCAAAAGGAAGAAGAGACAGGTTATAGCTGTAGGCGACTCTCTTCTGAAGGGAACAGAGGGTCCAATACGCTGGACAGATCCTCCTCTTAGGGAAGTCTGCTGCCCCCCCTGGGGCCCAGCTTAAGGACATCACTAGGAAACTTCCTAGTCTGGTCCAGCCCTCAGAGCAGACTCATAGCTGCTCTTCCACATGGGTGGCAATGAAGACACAAAGCAGCATCCTAGGGCAAGCAAAAAAGACTTCAGGGCTGTGGGATGGTTGGTGAGGGAATCTGGAGCACAGGTTATTTTTTCCTCTCTCCTTCTAGTTGCAGGCAACGACATTGGTAGAAACAGACGGGCCCAGTCTATTAATAAATGGCTCCATGGATGGTATCACCGACACAATTTTAATTTCTTTGATAATGGGATGGCCTACATGGCACCAGGGTTGCTGGTGTCAGATAGCGCTGACCTTTCTGGAAGGGGCAAGAGGGTCTTTGCTCACAAGCTAGTGGGGCTCATTGACAGAGCTTTAAACTAGGCTTGAAGCGGGAGGGGAATAATATCAGGCTTGCCTGTGACAAGCTGTGGGATGACACACCAAAGTTAGAGGAACAGGGTGCTAGCCAGGGCCTGCAGCCTGTTGCTCTGAGATGTGCTGGTTACACTGCAGCACACTTGAAATCTTACGGAGATGAGCCAGGGGCTCCTGAGGTAATAGGAGCCAACAGGGGAACACCAGTGAAATAATCCAAAGGAATTAAGGGGTGTTCCTCTAAGAAGGTGACACAGCCAACAGCCCAGCTGAACCAATGCACACAGCATGGGCAACAAACAGGAAGAGCTGGAAGCTACTGCGCTGCTAGAAAGCTACGACCTAGTTGCCATTACTGAAACCTGGTGGAATGAATCCCATGACTGGAGTGCACCCTCAGCAAGTTTGCAGATGGCACCAAGCTGTGTGGTGCAGTTGACATGCCTGAGGGACAGGATGCCATCCAGAGGGACCTGGACAGGCTCAAAAAGTGGGCCTGTCTAAACCTCATAAGGTTGAAGAGGGCCAAGTGCAGGGTCCTGCACCTGGGTCAGGACAACCCGCAGTACCAACACAGGCTGGGCGATGAAGGGATTGAGAGCAGCCCTGAGGACAAGAAGGACTCGGGGGTACCGGTGGATGACAAGCTGGACATGAGTCAGCAGCGTGTGCTCACAGCCCAGAAAGCCAACTGTATCCTGGGCTGCATGAAAAGAGGCATGGCCATCAGGTCAAGGGAGGTGATTCTGCCCCTCTACTCTGGTGAGACCCCACCTGGAGTAACGCATCCAGTTCTGGGGCCCCCAACATAAGAAGGACATGGACCTACTGGAGCAGGTCCAGAAAAATGGTTAGAGGGCTGGAGCACCTCTCCTATGAAGAAAGCCTGAAAGAGTTGGGGTGGTTCAGCTAGGAGAAGAGAAGGCTTCGGGGGAGACCTTATTGCAGCCTTTCAGTACTTAAAGAAAGATGGGGACAGACTTTTTAGTAGGGCCTTTTGTTATAGGACAAGGGGTAACAATTTTAAACTAAAAGAGGGTAGATTTAGACTAGATACAAGGAAGAAATTTTTTACAATGAGGATGGTGAAACACTGGAACAGGTTGCCCAGAGAGGTGGTAGATGCCCTGTCCCTGGAAACATTCCAAGTCAGGTTGGATGGGGCTCTGAACAACCTGATCTAGTTGAAGATGTCCCTGCTCATTGCAGGTGAGTTGGACTAGATGGTCTTTAAAGGTCCCTTCCAACCCAGACAATTCTATGATTGTATAAAAGAGGAAACTCGGAGCAACTAATAGTCCTTTCTGTCCTCAAACTGAATTATCAGTTTATCACCAAGATAGATAGCAAATGAATAAGTAAATTATATCCCATCCAAAAAAAAAAAATAAAGCAGTGTCTTGCTTCTCTGGTTTACCCCTATATTTTTCTTCCTGCTCTGAGATTTCCAACTTTCCTATACATGTAGGTCAGTTTGCTCACTTCACCCTGTTATGCCTCATCTAAATGGTGCAAGGAAGACAAAAATATATCTCATGCTATAACTTATTGTGGAGGATGCAGCCAGTGGAGTGAAAAATAAAATAAAAATCTGCATGTGAGCATCCAACTGAAAACAGAAAGACTAGAGAAAGCAAATTCATTGCTGTTTTACTTGGCACAGGGAACCCTTGTCGTACCAGGAACACATCTATCATTCATCTCAACAGCTCTGGGTCAGTAATCAAATGCTTAATTAAGCATTACGCATTCTTGCATTAAGCATGAAACTGGTTTACAGTGTCATTGCTCAGAAGACATGTAACTTGAAGCCATACTTTTCTGTGCCTAAAGTATGAGTGTTTAGTTGCACTGAACAGCCAATGCTCATTTACTATTGCATCTTGGGATGCCCTTTCTTTTCTGGTTAATAACCTGTGATCTGCCTTAAAGACACACTTACGAACGTGCAGCCCAATGTTAAAAACACTAAAACAAACCTCGACCCCAGCTGCAGCTAACAACCAGCGAATTGACTCCATCTTGCCTCTTCCATCAAAGTAGTAAAGTTTCGGTTTTCCGGCCATGACTTCAAGCTTCTGGTTACCTAAAATAGCTGTAAAAGATATAAAGTTAATAACAATACAAAAATCTGATGTCAGCTGGAATAACGGTTCGCAGGTCACTCACATGACAAAAATTTAAGTCAATTGCTGACCAAGTATTTCAGTAAAGTTTCAGTCTGAACTGATTTGGTTTTACTGCGGCACATTCAAGTCACAGTATTCCATAGCCTTCATTTCCCTGAAGTTCAGGAAAAGGAAGCATCAAGTTGCTATGTAGGAGATAACGGGAAAAAATAAAGTTACCAGTAAGAAAATCCTTAACATTTTTAGAAAATGTAAGTTTTAGCACTAGAGTTACTCAATCACCACTGAAAGCCAAGTTTTGATCAAAGGGGAGAAGAGGCAGTAGGCAGATTTTTCAAATCTGGCAGTCTTTTCATGAAAGAATGCCCAAAGTATCTAAACATTAATTCTACGCATACTTAGGTGAAGTATGGGAATGTGTTTTCAAAGCCTCTCGCTTTTCTTTCTAGCTGTGGTGATCCAGGTTAAGTATGTGATCCGGAATCAGTAGAAATTTCGAAAAAACGACCCATTTCTTCTGTAATAATCCAGATTAAAATACAAAGATTCAGACTGTTGCACTACTTATCCTTCTACTGGTCGCATTTCTTTCTATTAATAAACCCCGTTGCTAAGCAAAACTTTATAGACTTTTTAGCTGATCAAATACACCATGCTTTGCAAGCAGCGTTTAGTTCCTGAATGGCTTCATAAACAAGGCTATTAATTGTTATTTTTTGAACAGATTAGTGTCTAGGTCTCATTTTTGGAATTGGATTCCACTGTAAAGCCACAAAACAAGGGAGCATCAAATTTCATCACACTGGCATTTCAAATGCAGAGCTCCAGAATAGCAACTCCTTGCTGTTTTCCCTCCGTAGGGAGATTTCTTGTCATGCCAATCCACAGTTCAAGCAATCCTGGAAAAGAGCCTGTTGGCACGCAAACAATAACCCCCAGTTCCCAATGTTCCAAAAGCTCCTTCATAAGCAGAGGGAAAAAGAGACCTTTGAAAGACCTTGAGCACACACGAGGCAAGCAATCCACTTGTTAGCCAACAGGCACGAAAATAGAACACAAAATACAAGGCTGCATCTGAGCACGGGAATTCAAACGAGCCAGGCTATTCGGCCCTTCACGCCTGCTTAGGGGCCTCCATTTCTTCCTAGATAAAGTCACTGGGAACAAAAACATTGCTGAGTAGTATCTACACTGCTAATAAATACAACAGCACATGAGAAACAAAAAAAAAAAAGGCTAAAGAAAAGTATCAGTGTGAACTACAGGAAAGAACAGAATGAAACAGGAGTTGCTTGTAATACAGCTTGTAATACAGCTCTGAATTTATTCAGAGAAGAAGAAAAAAAGCCAAAGCTGATTTTTAACTTGAAGTTTAGAAATTAAAGGACGAGAAGAGTCACTTTTCTTCAGTGTACCTTCCTAAGACGTGCTCCTAGCAGGCCAACTGACATGTCACAGCAGATAAGCAAGTCACTGTTGCCAAGCACACATCAATGCAGGAAAGGCAAACAGAAGGTATAGCCATGGTGGATGCTTGTCTTGTAAATACAGGGGGATGAAGAAGCTTTGAAGCAAGCTGTAGTGTTCTGGCTCCTAAGATTGATCCTGCCATGCAGTATTGGAAGAGAAAGTCCACCTTGTGAATTGACATCTCATGGAAAGAGAGTGCCCTGGGGATGGCCAAAGAGCTTCTCCCTTCCCCTCTCTTCTCACCAGAAGGAGGGAAAAACGGAGATTTGCAGCCAGGAGCTGCAATGGCAGGTAGCTGGCCATTCCCCTCAGCCTGATATCTCAACAGCAAAAGGGACTTTGGGAAAAAAAGGATCTGAATTTACCCCCTTGTTGTGATTTATGAAGACCACCTGGGCTAACAGGGGGAAAAAGCGAACACAACTATCTGTGCAAGAAGTCATCGCTCCCACACTAGCCCCACAGACCATAAGAACATTGGTGAAGAGGGCCAGGAGACGGGCTGCGCCTGGCATGACCTGCAGACCCAAGACTCCAGGACGTGGCTTTCACTGCTTGCAGTCAGCAGCCCTCAGCCCACCAGCGGCTGCTCTTTTCTACCCCACGCCATCACAGTAACACCAACCTGGGGTGAAAGTCCCCTACTCAGCGTACGGCAGGTAGCAGCCTCCCGGGCCATCAACTCCAACCCCTTCCACTCGTGACAAGTTCTTTGCAGACACGAGATGAAGAGTGCTTCATGTTAGTAAACAGGGAGCCATCACGCTGGTAAGCTGGCTTGGAGGCAAAGAGCAGAAAGGAGCAAGCTCTCACGTAAGTGATGAGAAATGCCGGAGTACTCACTGTTGTGCAAACACCAGTTAAGCCCAGGGCGAGCGGCCCGTGGCCGGGGAGGTTATCTCCTCATCAGCCACCCCAATGGCAAACTGACCCCAGCACGGCCCCCGCCCCCTGCGCCGAGAGCCAAGCGGGCCAGAGGACGACAGGGGGGCGACGGGGGACGAGAGATCACAGCAAGCCACGTTAGTCACGCAGGGAGCGCGAATGAGAAATAAGAAGCCAAGAAGCAAACACGGCTTTTAACCAGCGAGGCAGCAGTGCCTCCCCC
>NW_009647755.1:251024-277925 GCF_000708025.1 Charadrius vociferus | reverse complement strand
AGCCGAGCCAAGCCGGGCCGGGCCGGCGGCCATTGCGCACCCACCTGCCCCGCCAGCCGCCTCAGGCGCCACCGCCCCGCCTCAGCGCTAGGAGGCGGTGACCAAGCGGGACATCCACTAATAGGAAGCTTTAACTTTGCATATTTCGCAACGGCTTCTGGGAGGAAAATATAAGAGAAAGAAAGTTAAAGAGTAATAATTTTCCTGATGTCGAAATGTTTTGTCGTTGCAGACAGGTGATTTCGTAGTCGCTGTCACTCAATGTGCCCTCTCAGCTATCGCCATGACTTAAAGATAGTTGATATTGCGAGCGTTATATACTGTTGCAGGAGCCTCTATGCTTCGGATGTGAGGGCGATCTGGCTGCGACATCTGTCACCCCATTGATCGCCAGGGTTGATTCGGCTGATCTGGCTGGCTAGGCGGGTGTCCCCTTCCTCCCTCACCGCTCCATGTGCGTCCCTCCCGAAGCTGCGCGCTCGGTCGAAGAGGACGACCTTCCCCGATAGAGACGTACCGTTCATCGGTCAAGGGTATACGGTAGCTGCGCTCCCCTGCTAGAACCTCCAAACAAGCTCAAGGTCCATTTGTAGGAGAACGTAGGGTAGTCAAGCTTCCAAGACTGCAGACACATCCAAGTGAGGCACTGCATGGGGCAGTCTGCCATTGTTTTGCACCTTTCTCCAGACCCGCAGAAATTCCCTGTATGCAACATATTCTTACTCACTGGGGGCTGCACAGGCGAATAATTTTAATCAATTTTTACTTCCATCCCCAGAGGCCATCCTCAGTTTACCACTTCTCCCACTTCCATCCCCCAGTCACCTCTGAATGAATCCTTGAGCTCCTCACCTTACACACCCCGGTTACAATACACCATCTTTGCACTTGTATTTTTCTCCTAGTTCGTTGCCTGTACAATTCATTTTAAGCTCACTTGAACAGTTAGCAAAAAGGCTGGGTTTGTCAGCTATCAACCGTCTTCAACTTCTACTGCCTTGAAAGGAGGGAGAGGGAGAAGAGGGAGAGGGAGAAGGAGGGGGGGGGGTTGAGTTCAGTTGGAAGGGACCTACAGTGATCATCTGCCTGTCCTTCCGAGGTGTTACGCATCTTCTGTTCTAATCCAGTGTTGCAGTTAGTTTCAGAGGAGTTGATATCCATGGACTAAACTATAGCTTGACACGAGGCTCACTGTATATTGCAGAAATTATGTGCTGAGACTCAAATCAGGTGGCCAATGAACTTGCCCAAAGAGCACAGCTGCCAGGAGTCAGTACCTGGGCCAGACTGGCCACTGAAACAAGCACCAGCTCCTCTCTTTCACTTCTGCCCCCTTCGGAGGGAGAAGGATGAGAGAGAAGAGACTTACGAGTTTTAAAAAATCCTAAACTAATTTAATGAAAATATTAATAAAATAATAAAAAGCAAATAATGAAATATATACAATAATACAAAACCACATCAAGCTCCCAGGATGACGCTCATGTCACTGGCTGACACGGGGCATGTCCCAGACTGGACTCAGTGACAGATGGGAGCTGGATTCCAGAGCTGGATACCAGAATGTGTGGATCAGGATCAAAGGCAACAACAGGCAGAGTCTTCCTCAGACACCAGCCATTGAAAAAAAAGGGCTGAGTTTTTGATCCCTCAGCTTTTATATTGAGCATGATGGGATGGAATACCCTGTTGGTCAGTTTTGGGTCACCTGTCACATCTGCTTCTCCCCACAGGTGCGACCCCTCTATGCTTTTCCACTTCCAACCGGGCAAATAACAAAGTTAGCTGCCCTTGAGTGTTATAGCAATAAATATAAACAAAAGCCTCTCTGTGTACCATGCCTTGGCATAAATTAGGAACAATCAGGTCTTATCTCTCTGGGAGTGGAGACTGTTGGAAAAAATATGCTGTTGATTTCAAAGAGTTAGTTAGAAGAGGTTTAGCTGAAAAGTAAAATTACGGAACAGAAAATTTGTTCTGTTTTACCTCAAACCAGCACAGCACCAAACATAAGGGTTATTTAAAAAAAAAAACAACCACCCCATAACTAAACAAAAAAACAAAAGCCAAACTAAAGCGGTTTTATTAAAAACTGAGCAAAAGATCAAGACTCTAGTCAGTCAGTATTTCTTCAAGAGTAACTTTATTCTGGGCAGGAGACTTGACACAGAAGGAATGAAACAAACATAACGTTTTTGAACAAAAACACTGAATAAACAAGAACCGTTATCTCTTTAAGATCTTACTCACCCTGACAATTCCACCCTCTCCTTCCACCTAAGTTCAAAAATGTTCTTTCAATCTCTGTTTTCCTCCTCAGTTTATGGAACATCCTATTCGCATCAACAGCCTTATTAGATACAGAAATACCATGGAAGTGGGTTTTCTGGGTTGGGTTTTTTTTGGCTAACATCATGGCACTTACACAAGACTTTTATGAAATTCTGGATTACAGAGGTGAATGAGTCCACTGTCAGGCTCCTTTATTTCCAACGGTCATTATCACGTTATACATGAAAGCCTGAGAAAATGTAAACAGTAGGATTCTAAAAACATTTTGCATAAAGATGCTGCTAAATATTAAAACACAAAGTAGTAGGTTACGTATGATAAATTCTGAGATATGCTGCTTGTCCAGATTTCAGTATAATAAAGACCTATATCTTTTCCGTATCTGTATTGCACACTGAGATGGCACAGTAAAATCCATAACTCAGTCAACCCGGTCCTTACTCAAAAAGAACTTTTTCCAACTTCAGTAGGAATTTGCTCACGTAAAGGCTACAAGACTACTGCCATTATACTCCTACTTAGCAAATGTTCTGTCCCATTGCACTAAACTAGCAGAAGTGATTCTGAATATCAAGATTATTAGCTTTTCTCCCAAAATAAAGGCTTTAATTTGGGAAAGGAGGAGATATGCCAAAAAAAAAAAAAGTACTATTTCTTTTTCTAGTCTTTTTGCTGGACTGACCAAAACCTGAATGCTATAGTCAAGAAAATCACTGCAGGGCTGATAAAGGCTGAGAGATTACAGGCCAGATTCAGATTCATCCTGTATTACTTTAAACGCACAGAGTAGTCCCTACCCTTAGTGGAGAGACCCAGGTGTCTCCAGGGGGCTGCTAAGTTGTCAGTGAGCTGAATTTCTCTTGAGATGATTCTCACTCACCACTGGTTTAAAGATTCAGCTCACAACACAGGAGCTCACGCTCAGGTGCCTGCGGTTAGGTAGGATAATTCCAAGCCTCAGCAGCCCATCCTCGTGACTTGTTCATCTCCTGCTTCCTCTAGTAGGAATTAAGTGTATGGAACAGACTAATTGAATTGCCTACTTAGGTCTAGCGATACTTAGGATAGGTTCAGGAGACCAATTATTATAATCGAGACCAATTATTCAGTGATAAAATAAATTAAATGATATCTAGACATAAATACAGATACTTATTTCCACCAGGAGAAACAACTATCTTTCCAGTTCTAACACAAATATACACATTTCCCTTTCCACTTCCCCAAAGAGACCATCAGTGTGTGCTTTAGAAATGAAATGGCTGCTTTACTTTACTGCTATGAATTGGCACCACTGCTTTGGAAGCAGTTAGGTATGGTTTGGAGTTAGTGCTTGCTATGAACAAATAATGGAGTAGCTGAACAATTAACATGTCCTTGGCATGTGTAAATCTTGTACGCAGACTTTTTTTTAAATGCATAGACCCTTCTGCTCCCTTTTTGTCCTGTACTGTCTCATTCTGGACTGAGTCCCTAGAAGCAGTGACCAGTGCTCCTCACGGATCCCCCCGCAGCACTGAGCCAGCAGCCTACTCTAGGGTACCGCTCCCCCACAGTCCCATGCCTTCTCCACAGGAAGCACTGAAAAGGCCAGTGTGTGCTGTCTGCAGTCCCCAGCAGTTGCCCCTTGTGGGTGCCAGCAGATCCCATGGAGAGGGTCTCACTGACACACGAGCCATTCAGCTCCTTCGAAACAGCCGGATGCCAAGAACCATACCTGCTCTGATCCCTTTACACTGGACTTAAGTCTCATAAATACAAGATTTGCCTGGGCTGTTCATAAAATGAGCTCAGATGAGGTTTCCCAAAAGGTGAGCGTTTCTGTAGGCTTCTGCAGGAAGATGCGTTTTTCACAGCACATTTCAGCTTTGATGGTGCTGTTCCAAAACGCAGCCATAAAAGACGCTCTCCCATAGCACTGCAGGAGGTGCGGGAACACCCAAATCATCAATCTTGTGCTGGTGGCTGGACTCTGGCACTTCTTTCCAGTGCAGAATTAAACCAGACTAAGGGGCTATTTTCTTTTCTCTGTAACCTGATAGTTAATTTTCTCTTATAAACTGAGTTAAACTGCTCTTCAAAGAGCTGCATCGCCTTCTGTGAAATCAACCACAATTTTAGAACAATTTTTAGCAGGACCAGGTAAGGTCCCATGTTTCCCAGTAGAGCCTGGGGGCCGAATTTACAGAAGCTGATATATTCTTCACAATGTAAGCAAAGATGTATCGAAGTGAAGAACAACTGAAGTAAGCTTAAACTGACTTATTTCCTCTGGATTTTTTTTTTTCCTCCCAAAGTGATTTAAAACAGTTGTGAAAATTAAGTCAGCTGCATAGATAGTTTCCTTAAACTCTGCTGCCAGCGTATCACTAATACTTTGTTACTCTGAAACCAGCTTTATAATTGTTAATACTGTCTTAAACATGTCTTCAGGTCTTATATTCCCAACAACAGCAAAAAAGGAAGCAGCGGAATCTGATCTTTCTCCTTAGGAATCATTAGAAAATTTAAATGAATTTAACAGAGGTAGGTCCACATTCTATTTCATAGAGAACAACGCCAAGCAGCAACTTTGAAGCAGGACAAAAAGAGCACTGTGTCAGAAAACAGATCTATGGAAGCGTATTCATCCTTCAACAAACAAAAAGATTCCTCAAATTTGGTAAAAGCAGAAGAATGGAGCTGGAAAACTGGACAGCAGTCCAAGAAAAGCTTTGTAAAGGCAAAAATAAATTAAAAAAAAAAAAAAGCCTCCCACTGTCCTTCAGCAGTCTCTCAGTGACTGCGGAGGAGAGTTTAGACTGATAGTCACTCAGTCCTTTGAAGACAGTACAAAGCAAATGAGTATAGGACAACAGAAGCGTGGCATCAAGACATGGCATCACTGAAATTATACAGCCTCATTTAGCACATAAACTTCAGAAAATGTCTAATGAATGCCCCTTCCTCAGTACTTCTCTTCCACTGCAATATTGCACCACTTTGCTTTTTTTATCCACTTTCATTAAAAAGTTGATTTTAATAAAGGAAAAGTTAAATTTTTAAAAAGTTTGTTATAAAAATTTGTCGTATAAAAATGCCAAACCCCCTAAGCCATATATACAAAATGTATCAGATTTATGAAAATAACTGGACCCAATTATATAACAAAACAATTTTATACAAAAAGGTACAAGATTGCATTCAAATTAATACAAATAAAAGTAAAAAAAAAAAACTTCAAAAAATGTCTCGCTCATAGAAGATCTGTTTCTTTTAAATTTACAGGTATACAAAACAGTATCAAATTGTCTCGTGTTAGCCACCATTTCATGGGAAACACGCACTGGTTCTGAGAGTATTTCCACACATCACCGGTGAGCACCATACTTTGCAGACCAGTCAACACGGCCGTGGATTGGCTGAGCTGGTGGTGGGAGAGGCATTAACCTTGGTGTGCTTTTCGTAGGCGAATTGAACAATGGCCGTCCAAGATGGGGTCTCGCTGACTTCAGAGAAGCATAATCTAAGGGACAAAAGAAAATGCAATGGCATAAAGGTTCAGTGAGTAGCTGTCCACATTGAACGGCAACTGGATGCAGGTCCAGATCCTTATTTCTTCAGGAAATAAGCCTCCTTTGTAAATGGAATTTGCTGATGTGAAACAACAGTGGATACAATCCCTAAAACCTTATCAGTATTTATATCATTGATTTGACAAGTGTGAATTCTGTGCCAGCTCTCACACCAGCCTCTAGGTTCCATCGAAATATGCTGTGGGTAAAACCACATATTTCATAAACTAAGTAAAAATAAACCAAGTCCTTCGTATGAAGTTCTGCAAGCTATGAATGTAGTTCCAGTCAGTCAGATATTTACAAATAAAGTAAAGCAAAGATCCGTAGTTCAGTGCTGCGTATATCCAGCTAATCCAGAGTAATGAGCAAGGGACCAAGACAACTTTGGTACTATACTTACTAGAAGATGGATCCACAACTGGTGCTAACTGAACCCTCTGCCCAGCAGAGCCTACTTCCTTCTTCAGAAATGAAGGGATATAACCACTAGTTAGACCGCTTGATCCTACGGGCCCTGAAAGAAATGGCAAGAAACACTTGAGCTCAACACAATGGATCTTCCACACTATCAGCAGATGATAAAGGTGTGCGTTGATGGGTCATATTCAAGATTAAGCATGATCAAGGACTAATGAAAACGGGAACTTCAATGAAGACACTAGAAATCCACAGATCCTATACATGCCTGCATACAGGAGACTGCCAGCATCAGACTGCATTAAAGATGAATGGAAAACAGGTACAAATTGCGCTCTTGCAAGGGCAATTTCTGCTTCTCCTTGACATCTCAGCTTTTTCAAGGTTTCTCAAAGCGTTCAAAACTTAGCATTTCAGTTGCAATTATTTTGTTTGACTTTCAACAACTGGGTCCTACAAGTACATTCTTGATTTCTATGCAGTGAGTCTGCAGCTCTGGTGCTACACAAGGCTCTTACTAAAGCCAGTAAGAGTGCAACTTAATAAACTGGGACAAATTCACATTCCAAATTTGGAAAGTCAGCTACAAAACTTGTCCCCAAGATGAGCAGGAACAGATCTGCATGACCTGCAGCACAAGCTGTAGAAACTGGATCAAAAATAGATACAAACAAATCAGTGTTGAGTCGTAACGCAGATGGACACTAAACAAGTTAGCATGCACAGATCAGACCCAATGCACATATGCCTATAATGTACTAGAGCAGTAGAGCAGTGGCAAAGCATATTGTGGGAAATTATGGTAGTAAGTAAAAAAGGAAAAATATTTAACGATATCCTATGCAGCTACAAAAGAAGCAAAAACTTGTAGAAGAGCCAGGAAGGAGACATGTGCTAGGTTCTCATGTAGTTTAGCCATTTACAACATCCTCCCATCTTGAATCTTTAAAGAACATTTTTCTGATTAAATTACATCCAGAATATTAAGTTTTTCATTTTTTAAACAAGAGTTTCTAAAGGCCCAAAATGCTTCTTTGGGCCAAGATTCAACAGAAATTTTCTCAAACACTTTCTTAACAACATATGCAAAACAAGTACTGTGCTGCAGAACTGTAACATCACATGAAAAACTGAAGTCAAGAAAGATTCAGAGGGAGCACACAGATACAATCTAGAAACATCAACATGTTTAAGTACATCTGGTAAAATCTAATGTAAAAATCTACAAATTAATTACTTCAAATCAAATAATAGGGATTAAATACCTGAAATACCAAATGCCCCAAAAACCTGAAGAAGAAAAATTGAAGAGTTTTGCTTTTTGTCTGAAATTTTCAAAGCTATAATTATTCCAGTATTTCAAACAGCATCAACTAAAAGACATGATGATAGATTTTATTTGCTTTATTCACATAACAAGAGCAGTGTGTATGGCTAGTTCAATTTAGACCTGCTTCCTCCTCTATGACCATTTATGCACCAGCCGGGCTAAATAACTTGGAAACGTGAAACCATGACTTACAAAAAACTGACAAGGGAAATTGAGGGGGAAATGAAGCATTTCAGGTTGAACAGACTTAAGCCATCCAACCTTCTATGCATGTGGTACTTCAAACCAGACTTTGGGGGATTCATTAGAAATTACTATGTTTCAGTTTAATGTAGTCTCCAAATCCAAGGAACAGTGCTCATAACTGACTTCAAGAGAAAGCACAGACACAGTAGCAAATATCTCTGGAACTGATGATGTATTAGAAATGGGTAACCACAAAATACAGCTCTCTGGAATCGCAGAGACATCACCTATTTTCTCAGCGTGTTAAGTACAGTTTCTTACCTGAATTCATCCTGCTAACACTTCCTCCCAAACCAGAAGCTTTCCCGGGCAAACCAGAACTGGGCCAAGGATTAGACGGAACAGACTCTTTGTTTGAAGTGGAGACTATGTTATTCCTTGTGCTTATTCCTATTGCAAAAACGCAAAAATTACCACACTGCAATTTGTTACACAGGCTTGGATTCATTCCGTCTGATGCACAATCTTAAAGCAGCTGCCCGGTTCAGTGAACTTAACCAAAACCTTTTCACTCTAACGTGCCTCTGGGTCACCTCCCATCCTCTCATGCGGGAACGCTATGGCTAGCCATAGGCCCCATTCCTGCAAAGATAATACTGTAAATAGTTCCACTAGCATCAATGGCAGCTTGTGCCAAGGGACAGGATCCTTACATCAAGGCTACAAATACTCAAGTCACAGAAGGCGAACCTTGTTACGTAAATGAAACCTATGCTTTGTATCAGACGCAGCATTTTAGACTAACAGTGGCAAGATAACCTCAGAGTAAATAATAGCAGATTACATTTCTCATAGTACTGTACTCTTCTTTGGTGTATCTACTGAAACCACAAGTTGTGCAGTTTGCAGCAGAGTTCGTATGTCACATATTGCTTGTATTTAATATACATCCCATATTTAAGCAGGGTATCTAACACGCAAGGATGCACTCATAAGTTACTGTAAAGCAACAGCAGGCTTGGGATCAATGTGTTTTACAACCTCCTCTAGTAACGCAGCTTTTAGCCATGAAAACTCTACCGAAGTGATCCAATTTGAAAATCATTGAAATTAACTGTTTCAGGAAAAAAGTCGGAGTACCATCACGATACCTTTTAGGTTACTTAATTAATTTTGAATTACTAGTACTACAAGTTAATGAACAGCTAACACTGCCTTTATAAACAGAAATTATGAAAGAGGATATATGTTCAGCTTATTTTAAGTACAAGCAGCCATGATGTCCACCTCCTGTACTTCATCCTGCCCCAGTGCTGGTCTCAGTATTGCAGAGGTTAACATGAAGACAGGCATGCAATTCCTCTATAGACAGGATCTGCATTCTATTTAACTCCAAGATACAGCAAAGCATATTCCCATTATTAGTTAGCTTCTTTTGTTCATGCTATTATATACTCACGAGGTAAACTTAAGGCACTTTATTTTCCAGTCTTATCCTTCTTAGGGAAACAGGGAACAGCTCGGCACATTAACAGATGTTTTCTAACACGCTTCAAAGTATGAGTATCCAGCAGGAGGACGAAGTACCAATGATCCTGTCCCCTCCTTGTAAGCAGGATTTATCTAGTTGCTGGACGCTAGAATGTAGTTTCTATCACAACCATCTACATTAGCAAAGCTCTTGCTCTCCTCATTTTCTTTAAGCTGCAGCCCCCCATCCACAAACTCAAAAGATAAAGCCTCATGTACCAACAACTACTTCATACGGCTGTTGGAATTACGGGAAGAAAAAGAAATAAGTATTTTTTACTAACCAGGTAGATACCTAGAATGTCTCAAGTAGTGTTGCTTTGCTGCAGAAACTCGCAATGTGGGAGTGTCCTGCTGTGGAAAGGTCGCATGGGAAGGTGCACTGCTGCCAGACCCTACAGCATCCGAAGGCTTCAGGTCCAAAATGCTTTCAAATCTATAACCCAAAAATTGCTACACTTAGTTCAATTCTTATAGCGTATGTTTATCCACAGTCGGCCTTCTCATCTCCATCCCATATCCAGGAATCATTTCCTCATACTGTGTTTGCTACAGCATAAACACACAGACAACAGGGAATATTTTCAGCCTGAATGGCTTCAGGCTACTTGTATGGCTACAAGTGCCCCTGAAAATCAGATTAGTGCTTCTAGTTCCCTTATATATTGCTCTTAAGGTTTTCATAAATAACTCAGTAAGGTTTTCTCTACTGTGTATAAGCCGCAGTTTCCAGGGATGAAAGTCACCCAAAACAGTTCATATGTGTGGAATATGTAAAAATGGTTCGTATGTGAAATAGAAACTATATATTCAAAGATTAACTTGGGACGACTTAAGCTAAGCATCATTTTGAATGGGGAAAAATGAACAAGGAATTGTATAGAAGGGTGCACTGTCCATCAAGAAAGGTGTTGTAATTCAAAGGTCAGCATTCAACAAGCAGCCAAAGCAAAGCAGGAGAGAGACAAGCTATGTGTCCTTTACCAGCCTGGATATATGTTTCTAGATCCATAGAAAGAGTAAAGAGCAACATTATGAAAAAAGAGGGAAACCCTAAGGATATAAGACCAAATAGCACACGAACATAACGAAACCAACTTACCTACACAGAGTTTCATTGCTCTGCCTCTTCTTATTTTTCAAGTCCATCTTCGTGATGGAAGAGCTGAAATCAAGGTCTTCCAAGTCATCCCAGTCTTCAGAACTCTTCACTGTTCTAGCAAGATGTCCCCATCTTCGTCTAGTTTTTGGTTTAAGTTCACCATTTATATTCTCAGTCCCAGCAGATGCTTTCTGTTGTAAAGATTGAAAAGAAACAAACCCATGCACTTACACCAGGCTACAGGAACAAAGATGACTTTTTTTTTTCCCGTCTCAAAGCGTAATAGTGGTAGTAGAGCTGTAATAACGCAATCCTAATCTTTCATTAAACATGCTAAGAACACAATCTGTAGCCTGTAGACATTATTACGTATCTTCTGCTTTTCATCCTGTAATAAAGTGTCTTGTGCTGACAGAATAAATTTCTTAGGTCTCAATTAAAATTCTATTTACATTTCACTATACACGACCCAAACAACTAGCTCACACTCAATTTTTAACTTCTTGACTCACCTTAAGAGTACAAAACTGCATGCACATTCATGTTTCCACAAGCCTGTGCCCAGACATTTATAAAATGTATTTTTCTTGCAGGACAGCATAGGCACACATTTGTGTCTCTTCAGCCATTTAAGCTCAACAGCACATTTCAACCTTGTGCAACTCTGTACAAGGCCAGTACAGACCCTACTTAAGAATGATCTCTTAGCAGCACCAGCATTCAAACTGTTTGCTCTCATCATCTACCTTATGAATCCAGTCTCCATACATAATCAACAGAAATGGTGGGTTCTTATGCTGAAAGAAGAATCTGTTGTTTTCCATGGCCAGTATAGAAGCCCAAAGGGACTATCACTCTCAGTCACTTAAACTGGATGCCTTAAACGGATTAAGGCAATAGCCCTCTTCCGCTTCACTTCAATACTATTTAACTTAATACTTTTCTCTCCGGCATTAGTTCCATTAATATTCTGACCACTGTACATCCTTTTTACTCATGAAGTCCCAGTGTCATCCTTTAAGTGGTGCTTTACAACAACGGGAAGCATAAAATGGCTTTGAAATGAGAAATCAACTTGCTTGTTTTATAGCAATTTGATTTAGATTTCAACACAGTAACTTCCAGCTTCTATCAGAAAGTTATAACTATTCTTCATTCCCATTTCCTGTCCTTTTAGTAAAGTGTAAGAACCTTATCAAAGAGAACAAGAAAAGGAAACGCAATTAAGGAAAAATCAGGCAGTGTAACAGGAGGTGTTATCTTACGCTAGAGGGACATTACCTGCTGAGGAACCTTATTGTGAATTGCAGGCAGAAGAACCTGGTTAGACTTGTCCTCCTGTAAGTAGTTACTGTGCTCAGCCCCAGAGTTGTCTGTCTTATATGGGTACACCAAATGCTGGGAAGACTGGCTTTGTTGAAAAGGCCTTGACGAAATGCGGGTGTGAGGTTTTGGAGGGGGTTGTGCTGGAGGGACAGGCTTAATATGCAGAGATGATTTATTATGCAGTTCCTTTTGTCTCCCCAGTTCCTGAACGCCCAGGGCATGCCCAACCTGGAAGTACGGATATCGAAGTGCCTAAAACATAATGAAGATGTTAGGATCCAACCTAGGAAACGAAAGTTTTTAACTTACTCCAGCCCTACGTGACAGTACAAATTTAACTTCCTTTTTCTCTGGGGTGGGAAACAGCAGAGATGCATCTCTCAATGCTAGATTCTAGTAAGCACAATCCACTTCAGAATAATGCTGCAATAGTAGAAAAGTTTCAACAGATACCAACTTTCAAACCCTCGGTGGACTTGCACAAAAAGAAAAGGTTCTGCAGAAGTAAGATACTTAACCAGTTATATGGCATCTAGAGGGATGTTTCATTATGTGCTGTCTCTTCATATGTGCGTGTGCAAACACCTGTCATCACAGATTCAGCTATCAAGTCTTGAATGACCCCAGAGACATCCCATCTCTTCCATTCTCCAGTTCCAAGACGGAATCAAGTTAAAGAAAATGTAAACTTTATGAAAATTAGCCTCTCTCTTTTTTGGAAGACATGTTGGTAAAAATATCTTTATGCTGCCTTACAAGTAATTAAGGAGCTGTCAAGTAAAGGCAATCCATCTCTGCCCACCTTGCTGTTTCAGGTATACTCATCTTCCCTTCCTGCAAAAAGCTTCCAAAAGCTCACATTCCTCACCATATTTATACCTTACTGTAAAACATTTGTTAATGGCTCTTAATACCAAGTTACTGTCAGTATTTTTTGCTTTTCATTACTTTTGAGAGTTCTTAATCTATTGCACTTTTTAACTGCTTTAATTAGCTTTAAAGCTTTATTACAGTTTCTATTGAAGGTCTGATATAATCACACAGGTTTGGCTATGGTCCTATTGAAGTCAAGTCAAATTTGAACCCAGAAACACATCTGTTTTTCAAAAGGTGCCCTGCTCATTTCATTAGCTGAGTACTATTACTACAGTGCTGATACCTGAAACCAGTGGCTACCATTAACAACATCAACTGGACCATTTCTTGTGCAATACTGATGATGTGGGCTATGCTTATGTACGGGATGTTGGGGCATACCTACAGAGCTGTTGAGCTGAGGCTGCCCTGCAAACTGCCTCGCGTAACCTAGCTTTATCCAGGCAACACTGGGCTGGATGAGCAGACAGTGAGGTGCATTGAAAGCTGACTGAATGGCCCGGCCCAGAGTGGTGGATCAGCGGAACAAAGTCTGGTTGGAGGCCAGTAGGTATCAGTGTACCCCAGAGGTCAATACTGGGGCAAATACAGTTCAACATCTCCATTAATGATGACGACGGTGGTGCAGAGTGCTCCCTCAGCAAGTGTGCTGATGACACAAAACAGCAATGAGTAGCTGATACACCAGAGGGTCATGCTGCCATCCAGAGGGACCTCAACAGGCTGGAGAAAAGGGCTGACAGAAACCTTATCGAGCTCAACAAGGGGAAATACCAAGTTCAGCACCTGGGGAGGAACAACCCTGAGCACCAGTACATGCTGGGATAAACTACCTGGAAAGCAGCTTTGCAGAAAAGGACCTCGTAGAAACCAAGTTGAACGTGAGCTACGGAAATGCCCTTGCTGCAAATAAGGTTAGCAGTATCCTGGGCTGCATGAGCAGGAGCACTGCGAGCAGGCCAAGGGCAGTGATCCTTCCCCTCTGCTCAGCACTGGTGAGGCCACACCTGGAGTGCTCTGTCCAGTTTTGGTCTCCCCAGCAGAAAAGAGAGATGGACATAATGGAGAGAGTCCAGTGAAGGGCCACAAAGATGATAAGGGGCTAGAGCATCTCACATATGAGGGAAGACTAAGAGAGCTGGGACTGTTCATCCTGGAGAAGAGAAGCTTCAGGGCAATCTTATCAAAGTATGTAAATACCTAAAGGGAAGGTGCAAAGAAGATGGCATGAGGCTATTTTCAGTGGTGCCCAGTGGCAGGACCAGAGGCAATGGGCACAAACTGAAACACAGGAGATACATTTCCTGATGTTCAGAGGTTTTTTTTTTTACTGTGAGGGTGACTGAGCACTGACACTTGTTGCCTAGAGCAGGAGGTTGGTCCAGATGACCTCCAGAGGCCCTTTCCAACCTCAACCTTGGCATCTGCTCTTCTCCCTTCTAAGAACTACACCCCTGAGCAACTGTTAAATGACTGTCTATAAAAAGTGCCTTGCAATGAAAGGAAGCATTATATGCAGATGTGAGAAGAAGAAAACAAAATCAAACCTGACTAGCTGTTGGCCGCTTTTTGGGGTCCCACTGCAGCATATCTCTCATGAGCTGCACCGCTTCACTGCTAGCATTAGGTATGAGGGTTTTTAGGTTGTTAGGTACACACTGAGGCCAGCGAAAATTCATGGAAGCTGAAAGTTGGTAGCCTTCAGGCCAGTCGTTCTGGAAGAATGAGATTTCCAATCACAAAGAAAATTCAGCTGTAAAACATCACAGTGCTTAAGTACACTAGCATATATTCTCTTATCAGTAACAGCCTACATCCAGCTTGCTCTAGACTGTTTTAAAGATTTCACTAGACACTTTCACCTCAAACCTCTGGTGAGAGTTAAGTCTTGCTTTACATCCAACCAAATCAAAGGCACAAATGGAATCAGGACACAGGAGTCTTGCCATGATTCCAATTTCTAGCCTCTTAAACCACAGGTTTACGTGCAATACGCATGAGAAAATGGAATGTCCACCTAATGAAATCTCAGTCTAATGACTTTGCTGTTGAGGGGTCTATTTCTCCTCCTCTAAATGTCAGTTTTCATAGCATAATTACATAATGCTTATTTCACAGAAAATAAGTTTTCCTTTAATAAGTTTACTATATCTGAGATCAATGCCATACAACAGCAGTAAGCATGAAAATTGATTACTTTTACGCTTATTGCTGTTGTGCTATTCTGTATTGCAGAACATCTCCAGTATTATTGCAGTGTGGAATGTCACTGTAACTACCTTCTTTGGCGTCCCCAAGACTTGGCAAATTTTGAATATAGTATCAATTTCACTGGCGCCTGGGAAGAGAGGCCTCAGTGTGTAAACTTCTGCCATTATACAACCAACAGCCCAAATATCTATTGGAGAACTATAGCTGGTGGATCTCAGAAGGACTTCAGGAGCCCTGTACCTGTAAAAGAGAAGAAAAAAAAAAGAAAAAATCCCATCAACCAACACAATTCAAACAGACATACACGAAACCATTCAGCTCTTCAGTCTTTGCTGTGAAGAGCAAACATCCCTTAAAAAGCTCCTATCCTTTCCTATCTCAAACACAAGACTTCATTTTTTTTTTTTTTCCTAGAATGAAGAATTAAAACCTACATAAGCTCTTGTAAGCTCTCGAACGCCTTCCTGACATAGAGCAATCCCAGCACATCCCACCTGTCTTATCAAGTCCCCTGTTTGCTTGTGTGCTGCTGCTGTCTGCAAACTGTCTTGCACTAACTGAAGCTTTTCGAATTACACCAAGCTTGAATAAAAGTTTCAGAAAGAGGAGCATCAAAAGTGGTATTGCCTTCAGCACAAATTTAATACTTTATTCTTTAAAGGCTTGATTGTAAGTTTCACACAATGTAGGTGAATACTAGCACTTACCATCTTGTGGATACATAGTCGGTGTAAGGAGGCCTAGATCGGATTTCTCGGGCTAAGCCAAAGTCTGCTATTTTCACAAGTTCTGGTCCCATGCAAAGCAGGTTTTCGGGTTTCAAGTCTCTGTGAAAGAACCCTAAAATTCAAATGAAATATTGATGTGCATTGCAATGTCACCCCCAGCTGTAGCCTTTATTTTCCACCTGGATTGTTTTGCTTTTGTTTTTATTGCTGGAGCTTGAATAGCTCAACACAGAATTCAAAGTCGTATGTGATCAGAGCTAGTCAGTATAATGGTTGTTCGGTCAGACTGCGAAGAACAGCATATACAAGCTGACTATCTTCTAACAATTCAGAGCATTCTGTCAGGTATCTCCCATTCAAGTGACACTTCTTTAACATAGAAAAAAATACACCATTTTAATGTTAGTTTAATTCTAATTGTGCTGGAAACCATGCAATAAAGACATTCAAAAATTACTTCAAAAGTTCTTTTCAACAGAATACAAATTAAAACATGAGGTAATTTTTTTTGCACTTTGAAGCTTCTTTTTAAATCTGAGGACATAATAATCTGCAAGCACTCAGTTACTGATCACCCTATCAGACAAGGGATCTCAGCGTATTTTTTTAGTGCTCCATTCAGCAAAACTTGGATCACAAATGAGCATTTGGCAAAAGCTCTCTCAGTACAAACGAGAGAGGAGGGCTAGAGTATTACTGACTACTGTCTCTGAAATTTCCTTCCACCCTTAGTCTGGAAAACATGTCCTAATGCTTATTTCTTGCAGACATCTGAGACCGCTGTTTCTTATATACAGCTCCTTCTGTAGTACCTTACTAGAGCTCTTTAACCGCCTTTTCAAAGACCTTCCAACATGCTTAGTTTTTCCCATGGCCTTGAATATGCTCCCAAAGAGAACAGAATGAACATTCACAAAGGATGTGTCTACGTTGTCCAATATAACTATATTAATGTTTATTTGCTAGATCAGTACATGACAGCACTGAAGATACAGAGCTGCAGATTTTTACCAACCAGCAGGTTATGTCCTTCCTAGGGGTATTAAGTAGATATCGTGGTGCCAGCTTGAACTACTGCCTCTTAATGGAAGGTATCAGACAGGGCAATCAAGGTTGCTTTTCGCATTTAGTACAATCACTTCTGTATTTTGCTGCACAGACATGCAATGCATCAACAGAATACTTTTGAGGCAATTTATTTCATGGCAAACTTGTAAAAAGAGCAATTGATTGTGTATTCAAATATGAAAAGATGCTAAGAGCTTGGGTAGACAAAGAACATAAAAAGTTTACTGGACAAGCATTTCTATGTTGTGCAGGAGTGGAATATAGAAACAAAGAGAGGGGGAAAAAGTTCATATGATTTTTCCAGAACTGTTGCAGAGAGAATCTTGGGACACCCGGTCTTACACTGTGAGCCACAAGGCCATCAAGACTATCCTGTCAGGCTTCCATGAATTTCCAGATCTTTGTAACTATGGATTTGCAACAATTTGGCAGAAATATCAGCCTACTGTGTTGCAGATCAGGGAATAAGACAGTTAGTTTTGACACAAACTTGTTCATTCTTTATAGCTATAGTATGTTAAATAGCAGTGAAAGGTATTCTGAAAGGTTGTAATCCATCTGATGATTTATTAAAAAAAGGTGGCTTAGATTTTTGCAAAGAAATCATATTATTTTTCTGGTTTTAAATATTTTGTATCTCACTGGAACAGACTGGAATGTCTCATCTGGTTTCAGAAGTGCATCCAAGCTCCATTAGAAGAGAGAATAAAGCCATTAGCTTGAAAATGTTTTGCAAAATAAAGTTAAATGTGTTTGTCAAGTGAAATGAAATGCTAGTCCTACAAGCCTTTCAGTTCCAAGACTTTGGCCACCCCCTGATAACCCCGAGAGCTGACCGGCAACATACACTACAGTGTATTTAGCAGGCAGAATTGCAGAGCACAGCAAAACATGGTGAGGAAGTCATCATTAAAATAAGTAATTCTTTTTTTATTAGTTAAGGGGTCTTGTTACGACTGGCTGGTACATCAGCTTTAGCTTTTATCATTATTGTAAAAAATAGTTGGAAGGCCATGCAATGAAAGCTGTTTGTCACTCTGACTCTAAGAGTATCTTACAGAGAATGTGCATTTTATTTGCGTATCTGTGTGTACCTTGAGAAAAGAGTAATTTTTCCTTTATTCTCAATTTCAGAGGACCTCTAAATCTTTTAAGAAATGTGCCCATTAACATCAGATGAGTTTTAGAAAGTGCTCAGTTTGAGAAAGTAGAAATCTACAGAAAAGGAACTGAGCAAACCTTCAGACTAAAATATCAGGCAACTATAAAATATGGGTATTCTCAGTAATCTGAATCTCTCATATAGTGCCATTCTTTCGATCACTCCCTTTACTAAAGCTAGTAATGTAATTGTTAGTGTACTCATAAAAAAAAAAAAAAACAAACACTTACACAGACACCATCTTGCTCTAATTCAATATGTTTACAGCTAAAACATAACCTACCATGCTTATGGATAAATGCAAGCCCTTGCAGGATCTGATACATAATATTCCTAACTGTAGACTCAGGAAACAGTTTGTTTCTGTAGGATAAAAGAAAAGGGAAGAAATAAATATTAATGATTAAGTTCACACATTAGCTGATGCTATCTAATGAACCAAAGATAAAAGGTAACAATGACAATAAAACTACTGGATATATCTTAAGCACCTTCATGTAGTTTATTTCTCCAATAATTTACACAGTATTTGCAGAACTGTCATAATACATTACATTAATACTATGTGACATCATGTTAAGGCTATGTGGGACAGTGAACTAAAACAGGGAAAAAAAGAAAATTGACCAAACTGAACAAACCTTAACACATATAGGTCATCAGGCATGCTCCTCAAGACAGCAAGGGTTCATGTTAATTTAGTGCTTTTCATGTACAGTTTCTTCTGGCCTCTCTTCTAAAGCATATGCAAGCCATACTTTTGGGTTTACCTTGTTATTATCTAACTGCTGATGTGCTACTTTCTTTTCTGTTATCTGAAAAAACAGTCTCATCTACTACCACTGAAAACAAGAGGTTCTTCTCCTCGTAATACTCAGGCAAGAAGCTCAGCTATGGCAGGCGGTTTAATGACAGCCTCTCTTACCAAGAGAGGATTCTGATCAAACAGCTCAGTTCCAGCTGCCTCCGCGCATGCCAAAACAAAGTAGAGATGAGTTGGGGTGGAAATCAGTGACAATTTTATTCAGAAAGAGCCTAACAGTGAATGAAGATGACGGTCTGGACCTTATTCAATTTCCTGAGCTTGATTCCTCTCAAAAAACTCGACCGTCACATATTTCAGAAGTGAGATCAGCTACTAGAGTCAGCTTTTCATATTTGCTTGCTTATTTTTTAAATTACAGCAGAAAGAGAGTCATATTTCCTCTACAGTCCCTTCCAGCAAGACTGGCAATTTTAACTAAGGTTTAAGTAAATCACATTCTAAAAAGTTTGATTTATACAATGTTTAACCTGTCCAAGGCCTAGCTAAACTGTAGAGAATATGATGTGCAGCACGCTTACAGACACCTGCCCTTTTTGTTTTCATAAGCAGGTAGGATATATCAAGCACTTCTAAGAAATTCGTAAAGATAATCGGTTTGTACGTTATACACTTTAATGATTTTATCAAGATTCATCATTTCATAGAATTTCAAATCAGCATCCATATATACGTGTACAATTTAGATACAGTTGTTCTATACCTATGCATGCATTATAAGTATTTTTATGCTTTAAAAGGTATTTTGTGTAGTATTCACAGAGATATACTGTAACAATAACCTTACTTTGTTAAATGAAGTGAGATTACTGTCATCTCCCAGGCCGATTCTATGGTCCATAGAGAAAATGGCCTCCTCAGAGAACAACTCACAACAAAGAGATATTTTGCCCCAAACTATCCTCTGGAGGATGCTATCATGGTCCAAAGGCTAAAATTGAGACTTTATTAATGCTCCAGCAAATATAAAAAAGCTAGATTTTATTGAGAATGCTGACAAATAAAATATACAATCTTTGGACATGTCAGTTCAAATTGCAAGGAAAAAAAATATTCCTAGAACCAATCCAGAATTTGACCCCTCATGATTACTGTTTCAACCACTTTTTATATATGCATTTATTTGAGGAAGCCACAAGACAGGAGGTGGTGGTACCACCCTCTAATAGAAAAAGCATTGCTGGTTGGAATACTTACCTAGAAATCAAAAGTTCTAGGTTCAGCGCCTCCTCAGCATGAGGGCTGTTAAAAGTCCACAGTTCCTAACTCTCAAAAGAGTGGTCTACTTATGTGCCAGGCTAATCTGGGAAGAGACACTGGAAACTCTCACTAAACTGTCTGGGATACGCTCAAAGGTGACAATCACAGCTCCTACTGCAGTACACAGCTTTAAGCCATAGTGATCTAAGCCTAAACAAATGATCCAAAGTCCTTTGAAAAGTAACAGGAGTGATAAAAACACATTACGCAAGTAATTAAGTTATATCAGGAATGGGTGATGCCATCACATACCTTTCTTTCATTAACTGATAGAGATTTTCCTTCATGTATTCAAACACAAAATACAGATGATCGTTTTCCCTGATAACTTCTTTCAGCTTTACTACATTGGCATGGTTTAATTTCTTCAAAGACTAGAAACAGAAAATACAAACAGGATTTTATAAGGGTCTTACTGGAATGAAAAAGAAAAAACTATTTCACTGACGCAGAAGACTTGGCTTCTAAAACTCTTCAATATTTTAAATAATCAGACAGCTCTGAGAACAAAGACCAGATCTCCAAGTATGACTAGATACGTATACAATATACGTATCAATGCACACAGGTCATTGAAAAGCCAGCTATTTGGCATCACAGTGTACACCAAAACAACTGCACTTTCTCTGTAAGGAACTTCCTACTGGCAGAATTCACACTCTTCTTGTACTTGCACTGGTAACAGTCAGGTTAGCCTCAGGACTAAATACAACCCTGGAAATTCTTCCTTGGTATTGTGGATTAACCCTGGTGGGCAGCTGAGCTCGCTCATCCCCGCAGTGGGATGCAGGAGAGACTCAGAAGGGCAGAAGGTGAGAAAACTGATGGGTTGAGATAGACTGTTTAATAGGTAAAGCAAAAGCTGCGTGTGCAAGCAAAGCAATTCATTCACTGCTTCCCAGACTTCCCAGAGGTAGGCAGGTGTTCAGCCATCTCTAGGAAAGCAGGGCTCAATCACACATAATGGTTACTTTGGAAGACAAATGCCATCACTCCAGAGGTCCCTCAGCTTTTACTGCTGAGCACAATGTCGTATGGAACATCCCTTTGGTCAGCTGGGGTCAGCTGTCCTGGCTGTGTCCCCTTCCCTGCCTCTTGCCCACCCTCAGCCTAGTTGTTGGTGGGGAAGTGTGAGAAACAGAGGTGGCTTGAGGTTGTACAAGCACTGCTCAGCAATAAGGAGAACATCCCTGTGTTACCAACACTGTTTTGGTCATAAATCCAAAACATATGAGCTGCTATGAATAAAAGTAACTCTATCCTTGCCAAAACCAGGATACTTGGGCCTTCATTCTCCCTGCTTTTTAGATCCTCAGTGTATTCTACATTCATTCTTGCTGTCACAACACAGTACCAATACACGGTACTTAAGAAAAGTGACCTAGGTTTTCTGCATGTTGGCAAGAGCGATAGCAAGGACTAGAAATTGAGGGAGGTCCTTAGAACACACCCCTAAAGCTTTGCTGGTGTCAGAATTTCATGCTAAATGTCTGTCCCCAAACCAACTATCCAGAAACAACTGCGTGTACAAAGGTTACTGCTGAGCAAAGGGCACGTGTTCTCAAGCTCTGAAAAAAAAACGTCCATCAACTTAAGGTTTTGTGATAAGAAAGCTCGCTCACTCTCACCACTCACTACAAGGAGGAAGCAGCTCTCTACAACCAAATTATTTTTTGTAAAACTACAGAGTTTTAGTAAGAATTTTTATAAGACTACAGACACCCCATACAAATGCAGAGCCAGGAAACAGAACTGTAACGCCATATGCCACAGCTCATGTTGCAGGGAGTTTTCAATAAAAGGGGTGGAAAGAATTTGGTGTTACCCCCAAATGTGACAGGGATTGTCTAATTTAAAGCCAAGTATTGAATGGAGCAAGTACCTTAACCTCTCGAAGGTTCATGCATTCCTCCCAGGAATAAAACTTTCTCTTCATTCTACAATAGGAGAAGGAAAAAATTATTAACACACAGCCAACATCAGCTGGTCTTAGACCCATAAGTGTCCTCACATCTTAACAATTCAGTTTTTCCATCAAAATAGAAGGTGTTACGTCCTAGCCAAGGTACACTCTAATAGAATTTAAAAGCATTACTATTACACAGGATTGCCTTTTTTCATGTATCTATCTTGCTGCAAAACTTTCAGAGCCTTCAACAAGTCGGGGATGCTATTTTTTTTCCAGTATACAATGTGGTAGAATCTAACAAGAACAAGGGTTATGACAGTTATGAACAACTCAGACTAAGTTTTGAAACAAATCTGATGAAGACCAAATTAAATCACTTCACTGGATCTCAAATTTTATCATATTCTTCTTGCTCCTCTTCTCTATATTTTGATTTCTCTGTAATTTCAATACCTCTAAGTTATATTTCTTCATTTTTCAGTGTCCACTGTGCCCCACGTTTCTCTCTCCCTTGCGAGTTGCATCTATCATGCCAACTGCTTTTTGAATTGTCTTTCGTTTCAAACTTATAAGCAACTCTGCTCTAACAGGAACAAACTGTGTGGCAGATCTGTTTTCTCCTAAGCCAGAATATAACCCTGAACAAGTATTTGTGCATAACGTATGGTCCTATTTGTTCATATACATTTTCATTATGACTGAGTTCTTTCAAAATAATTCTATGCTTTAGGACCAACAGGATGAAGGCTCATAAACACATGGAAGAGCACAGATTAAACTTACAAAAACATCCAGCTGCTTAGAGTCTGGATTTCAGAGGGAGTTAGACACTCTTTGAAGATCTGAGTCTTTGTCAAACTTAAATAATAATTCAGTGTTACTTAATATTGTAGTAAGTTTCCAGTTTGAAATCAGCTCTTATAATTAGAATAGTTTAAGAACTATAACCCCTTCATTCCGTGGAATTAAGCAGTGGTTTTGCAGTCACTGTCTTGTGCGTTCAGCCACCAGGCCATTTCTGTTCTTGATAACGGATTGGCATTAACAAGTAAGCTAAGAGAGTAACATCTTCTCATTTGTTCTGAAATTTTTGAGCTTCCACCATGCTGCAAAATGAAAATCAAAGGTGTCTCTGGCAAGGTTTGATACAGGAAAAATACCCTCAGCACAGAGGATTTAGCAAGTTGCTAAAGCCAGCTATTGACTGTTCATACAAAACAGCATTGTACTGAAAGCTCTTTCAACAAGTATGTCCCTGGGTCATGGCCGGTATTTCAGGAAGGTGCCTGCAACGCTTTACAGCTGTCTCTTACACAACTAGGACAAATAAGCCATTTACAGACTGAGGTCACTGCTGAAGCAGCAGAGAAAATCAAGTGGATTTCTCAAGGAATTTTAAGAAAATCTTAAGCTGAAAAGACCAATACATAACAGCATATAAAGATACAGCTAATGGACAATGAGATCCATTGTGTTAATTATCACTGCAGTATTAACATTTCACTGGAAATAAGACCATGAAATGTACGTTCCACGTAATCAGCCCAGAAGGGGCTGCAGATTCCAAAGCAGCATTGCAGAATACTCTAAATAATATACATAATACATGTTTGACTGCACACAGTAGCAGAGCACTGTTACAATAAGCCTGTATACCTCACCCTCTTTATCTTCTGCTGGAGCTTTGGAGGAGACAAGGATCCGGAGCTCTGCACACTGCCCCCATACAACTCCAAATACAAACATTGCATGGAATGTGAAATACTCAAACCTGCACAGCCAAGGGATGGGGACCACAGAATGGAAAAACCTGGACCATTCACTGTTAAGTAACAAATGAAAATACTTACTTTTTAATGGCTATTAGCTCTCCAGATTCAATGCTTCTCCCTAGGAGGACAGAGCCGTAGGTCCCATCACCAAGCTGTCTGATAGTTGTGTACCTATTCATGATGAGGATACTTTAGCTGCAAGCGCATTTCAGTCCTTAGTGTTTCTTGTGTTTCTCCTCCGAGTGTAACCAGTTCTTTCTGTGGCAGCATAAATACAGAGCACTCAGGACAGTGTGAACAGTTGCAGGAATCATGTTTTCAAGACTTAGCCTTTGGTCTGAAAGCACAGAACACAATCCGTTTGATTTCTGTACCCTTCCGAGATTGATTGTTTGCAGACTCCATTCTCCTCCAAGAGATATTCCTTGTAAACTATACACAAACACTCATCTTGGTCTCTCACCAGAAAAGGGCCAGCCTGTATCGGGACATAACTGGGTATGTTCCCCAAATCCACTCTCGTGCTAAAGCTAGAGGCACTTTACAGAAAGCTTGCAGCCAGCCCTAATGGGAGAAACTATAACTGAAAGCAGAGGATAAACTCTCATAGCTTGGAGAAAATAGTGTGCTATCAGAAAAATGAAGCATTAGAGTAAGATAGGAGGGAATATGTTCTAGTGAAATTATCTGACATGTAAGTCACCATCTCACAAGTCATACTGTCATCAGTTAAAACAAACCAATTTCCTGACTTTCCATAAGGTCCTATGCTTGAGATATAGCCATGTGTATTGCTTTAAACAAAGTCTTCCAAGGAAGAATATTATATTCATGTCAGATAAGACCAAATGTATTTCACTACAGTAGTTCTAAGCATGAATCAGTCTCTAGAAGTAGTGACTACATCACATTATCTATCCGACCTTTTGTCCTGACACCATGTGAACAACAGAATGCTAGATAATAAAGCAATAAAGTTCTTATTTCCTCATTTAAACTAATTGTTGCTAGTATTTCCTACACTTTCGTCTAGAAAAAATGTGATCTATTCCATGTAAATTAACCATACATTTGGAACAAAACAGAACTCCCTTGCAATGAGAATCCGATTGCCGCATTTTGGTTTTCTCCAACCCTAAGAGGACAGTGACAGTCACAGCTGGTGACTTTTACCTTCTGTAACCTGCATTTAAACTACATTTCCACAATTATTTTTTTTTTGTGGCAGCCTTAAATCTCTCCTCCATCTTGCCTTATTTCACAAAGCCAAATTGATATTTTGAAAGTAATGGGATTATGTTGCTTGAACTCTAAACTGACATCAATGCAGAGCCACAATCCTGCAGATGCAAGATATTGTGAAGATCCTTTGCTTTCAGTCTTCTAAGCCTATTAGTCCCGCTCACACCGATACAGGAACAAACAAACAAAAATTAGGAAATATGATGTTAATACAATACACCTTTTGACAATTTTACACATCATGTATGACAAAGAAACAGCATGTCTCTAACACCACCTTAGACACTGCGCAGTGTCTCAAACAGGCAGGAGGAATTGCTCTCTAGCAGTACCCATTTCTCTCCACACACTACTACAGAGAACTATGAATGAGCACCTTAAATTAGAGACCTAATCCCACATTTTGTACTGCTTGTCAAGGAACACAGAGCCTGTCCGTAAGAACTGCACTTTGGAGTACCAGTTTCTTTTTGACTGGTTTTCAGGCTGTGCACCTGCTGTTCAGGCAGCGTTCTGCATCCAGGTTAAAAAGCTTTAATTACTCCAGCTGGTTAATGACTGGGTGGCAACTCGGAAGCCTTAGCTCCCAGACCTTTATCCAGGCCCTTGGCAAAAATTTCAAACAATGACAAAGCCTTGCATGGTTTCCTAGTCTGAAAATGTAGCACTTATTAGTACCCAAACAAATAATTTTATACCTTAACTTCAAATTGAAACAGACAGGACTTGTGGATTTTTCAGCACATCCTTCCCTAATGATGGAGTTCTGAAATTGTAATCATAACAGACACAATGGCTTACAATTCATGGACTGTTACGCTGCCCCATTCACATATCCCTTTCCAGGGGACTGTGACTGCAGAGTGGAGGAGCATCTTTGCCTCATGTTTGATAACCACAGCAAACAGAAAGATGCATAACGCTGCTAGCACATGACATGGCTAGTAATAACAACCAATGCCATTATGGACAGATCAATTTGTCCGACAGCTCTTGAACAGATGAAGTGGTGAACATAACTGCCTGTTCCTTACTGGGGATACTAATTTAAGCCCCTCTCCTTCCCACAGCCACCAATTTTCACAAAACTTGTAATGTTTGAGATTCCAGCTCTCCTGTCAAATATAACCAAAACAGACAAATGAACTGAAGCATTTCTGAGGCATAAAGCAGAGGCAAAGAACATAAAGAGGAAAAAAACAGTCAGAAAATACAGATTTTGGTGAGGAATGAATGTTAAAAAATATGCCAGGATGCACAGAAGTTAACACAGCTCCTATAGAAGCACAAATCCACCTGTATGAAAATCCATTGAACAAAACCTAAATCTAAGTCATCTTTGGTTAATTAAATCGCTACCATTTCTTGTTGGGCTTAACAATGAAGCTGTTTTTAAAAATCTATTTCACTTTGCAAGACTTATGTTCTGTCCTTATCACTTTCTACTATCTCTCACCCTCAACTAGGGGAGTAAACTAAACCTTACCCTGCAGACTGTGTCACCTAAGTGGAGTCCAACTGAAATCACTGAAAAGAGCACATGAATCTCTGAGCAGTAGTTTGCAGAGCTACAACACATATAATCTAGTCGAGATTCTAGTCTACAACTACAATCTAGGCAAATTCACATCGTTGTATGATGCAAATACAAACTGCAAAACTGTCTCGGAGTAAAAGATTGTGTTGACACTGAATAGAAAAAAGTAAAAGCCTTATTTTCACTGTATTTTAACACCATGCTCAGACTCCCTCACCTATAAACATATTTTTTTTTCCCGCAGAACTCAACGAGCAAAGCCCCTTCAAAGGCAAGCCTAATTTAACATGTCGCAACTACTTTCTGACCCTTAAGTATAACTCAAACTGACTATTTCGCTTATGCACGCTCTAAAGGAGCATCCCCTCCCGCTGGAAGGGCTGCAGCGCCCAGAACCGAAAGCGAAACTGTCTGACTGCCAAAGCTGAGAAACGCCAACAGTACACAACCGGCGAGCGCCCTGCGAGACCCGTCCTGCGCTCCGGCGGTAACCTGACGGCGTTCCCGGTAGGATGCACAGCGAAAGGCGTGGTTTCGAGCCGCGGGTTTCAACCGGTGTCGTGCCAGCAGCCG
>NW_009647755.1:249430-250199 GCF_000708025.1 Charadrius vociferus | reverse complement strand
CAGCTCCCCCCGGCTCCGGCGGGGTCAAGCCGAGACAGAGAGGGCTGGTGGGGCAGAAAGAGGGAAACCAGGAACACAAAAAAATATGGCTTGGAGCAATTGATCCACAGATCCGACTGTAACAACAATGATTCAGTAAGTCTTAGCTTCTTTTTGCACTTCTTCATGTAGGTTCTTTAGAGGAAAGCACAGAGTTCTTCCCCAGGGTTTGCGAGAGAGGGTGAGCTGGTGGTGTAATTTGGGGAGGATTTTACACCAGTGAACCCTACGGTGCAATACACTTACTTTGTGTATTCATTCGTTAAAAAAGGTGCGAAGGAACTCCAAACAGCTCTGGCCAGCGCCCCCCCCGCCCACCCCTTAATAGAGGCCAGTCTTTACATTTCTTACACCGAGACAAGAATCATAATAAAAGGAGTTAAATTCCCTCCTGGGGACTCGGTGAAGCCAGCAGGTGCAGTGCACGCTTACTCAAAAGAGATTTCTGCTTTAAGCCATCCCTATTACATCCCACACGCATAAACACGTAGCAGTGCCCAGCCCAGTGACAGCCGTAGCACCCTGTTTTTCTGTCCCTGGAGGCAGAGCTGCTGCATTCCCAAAAGGCGAGACAACACGCGCCCAGGCAGAAGAAAAGCCCAGCAGCTTTGATTCCAACCCCAAACGAAAAGCAGGGTTAAAGGCAGCCAGTTGTATCCGTGATCACCTCACCCCAGCTGCAGCGCTGGGTACCTCAACAGTCCACCCCCGTGGCTCCAGCCGACAGGGG
>NW_009647755.1:224284-247835 GCF_000708025.1 Charadrius vociferus | reverse complement strand
TGATGAGGGGGGGCTGATGATGAGGGGGGGCTGATGATGAGGGGGGGCTGGACCGGTGTAGCTGCCCGCAGAAACAGCTGAACAAATCGCTCTGTCCTTACAGGGAAGCGTGCCCTACCTTTCTCTTTCTTCCCTCAAAAACCAGATGGCATAAAGTCACCTGGTAATTTAAAGGGCTCCGTGGGCCCTTTTCATGCTCTACTTATTTGAGTTTGTGATTTGGCACACCTGAAATATTAGGGGGGTTGGAACTCGATGATCTTCAAGGTTCCTTCCAACCTAAACCATTCTACGATTCTATGATTGCTTTTCTGAGGGCACATCAATCTGGATTCAAATATCCACGATGAGAACTTGATCATTCACAGTTAAAACATTTAGATCATTCAGGACCTCTTAAAACTCCTTATCACTGTGGTTAAAACTCTTATTTTTGAACACTGTTGCTTCTACCACACTAACAGAAAAATGGAGTGACTTCCTCATTTTCTTACAAAGCCAAGAAGGATGTTAGCCGTCGCTCACTGTTTTGCTCTGGCCTTTATTTCTGTACAGTTCAGATACAGCACTGCACAACTGGTGACAGTCACCTTTGAACTGTTTCTGGTCTTGGCTTTATTTTGCTGAAACAAAAGATCTGAACTGTCAAAGGACTTGACATTACAGACAGTTTAGTAAGTGATTATTGTGCTGTGAGGAAATTAGCATGCAATTATTGATTGCAAAACAGTTTAAGCTGTGCAAATAAACTAGTTTTGCATTGGGCAAATGGTTTCAAAAGCTTTTCAAACAAATCTAAAGCTTTTCAAACAAACCAGAACCAAATTGACTCAGCTGACTTCTTTTTACAGGTCACAGTCTAATTCAGATGTTTACTTCTGACATGTTGACCTTTTGGTGGCTGGACTGGCTACCAGTTTTCTCATGGAAAATTATTTGAGCTGATCAGTACACACTAGGGTTGTCTCACTTTAAAGCAGGATAAAGCCACGGTTCCATATGACAGCTGACGTGTAGCAGGAGGAAGGCCAACAGTGTAAAGATGAACAGGCTAGATTTGTCCGCTAAGTAGTGGTTACAGTACAATAGTCTGTGAAGTTCAGAAACTATAACTACAATTTAAGTGTTGTCAGAGTCAGGGCAAGGATCCAGTTTTTACAAGTTACAGCCTGCTTTCGTGTGGTCTCGTGAGCTGTCTACTAGTGAAGATCCTTGCTTCAGTGATACCTGTGTTTACTCATTTGTTCTAGCAAAACCATAGCGTTTCAGCAGACCAAGTAAGTGGTGGAAAGGTTGTTAATAGAGAGCAGTTTTGCAGTCCAGTTAGCCATGCGGTAGCAATGTGAATGAATTGCTTTACTGGTAAATTTATAGGGATATGGTCAATTATGCTGCCACTGCTGCCAGAAGACAAACCTTTGATATGAGAGACTTCAAATCACATGTACACTCTGTATAAAAGAGGTAAAGGTGAAAGTCAAAATTTTGGTTGTAACCAACTTCATGATATTTTTTGACAGCTTTTAGGCTGTGGGCTAGGTCTCCATAATATGGTGTATTTTTTGTTTGGACTGAGAGCACATTCAAGTTTTAAAGAGTATTGAATGACATTTTGGAAGTATTTGGTCCAGAACCATGACTGACTGACTCAGAAATGGAGAAGTAGGGCAGTTGAACAGAGATGAGGGGAGGAAAGTCAAGACTCTTGAACAGGTTAGTGAAACAAAAAGTTTTTCAACATGAGGTAAACTTCAGCCAGCTTCATAACCTTCTAAATAATTTTAACTCTTACTCTTAAATTAGTTTATTTACAGACTTCATGAGTTAAAGGTTTTAATGGGTGTGCCTTTATGTGCAAGAAGATAGTGTGTTGATTTAGTTTATAAATAACTTTACTAGTTTCTGCATTTTGCAGATAAAACTGGGCTTTTTCTGCCCAGACTGAGAGCTGACAGGACATAATTTAGCTGCAAACCAGAAGCCTTGCACTCTACACAGGCAGAAGTAGGCCTTATTTGTGTCAGCCTAGTGCCATAATAATGCACTTAAAAGACATCCATTCAGTGCTGGCTCGTTCCTAGGCTATCTCTGTTTGGCCACTGTAGACGTAATGCCTGGATGCTAAAATAATGTGATAGGACTGCTGTAACTCATAGGACATTAGCTGCCTGCAATCAAATTCTGGAATAAAAAAACCATTAAATTTCTAAGTTGTTTACTCCTTGCTCAGATTTAATGCTAGTGCTTTGGAGCATTCTGGCTTACCTGTTTTCTCCAAGAAATTCAAAATGTGCAGCCTTAAAATCAGAGTTTAAAAACATGCAATATCTGTTTACTTTAATCAGCCAACACTCTCTGCATTATCAATTGTAAAAGATAAATTGACTGAGATATCAGTGAAAACACTTTTACAGATGACAAGCCACTAAGTTTGTGGTCGTTTGGGAAACCAGAGACAAGTACTACAGCTGAACTCCAGGGAGGTGCGTGTCACCAAGAAAAAGAGCTTAAATATTGCCTTCCCATCAGGTTTGCCAGTATTCTGTAGTTTGATCGTGAACTCCAGGTGTTATAAAAAATTTATAAATTTTCTGAATGGAAGAACACTTTGATTTCTGCAGTTTGATTGTGCACGGGGTAGAGATTTCTTTACAAGAACTCAGAAGAATCTCACTGACAGAATGTCACTTGAAGTGTTCTTAGTGCTGTCTACAATAGGAAGGAGTGAGAAATAAAACTTCTCTAAGTAGTTGTGCTAATCTTAATGCTAGGTTTACCTTCCTACAATCCCACTTTGCATTATGTACTCGCCAAACTATAGATGTGAATTTCAGTGCAAAATAGTAGAAAAACCGGGATGTTTCAGCTGGAGGAAGAGCTTTAAACCAATGTCTTAGTCTTTGTTGAGGGTTGTTTTTTTTTCCTTCCTGGCATCTTGCTACTGTTGTCATTGTAGTAGCTTGTCACTGATGTTCAGAATTAGTTTTCCTTTGTTTTAATATAGATTCCATAAATCTCGGTATATTTCACAATGAGAATTTATTTGCATCTTTTTAAGTTTTGCGCTTAAACAAGCTCTCTTAACTCCTATGTACAGCCCTGTTAAGTTTAGTTAAAGGTCTTATTTGCGGTCTTATTTGCTTAACCTGTATCACAGCAGTAGTGTAAATAAAACCAGCTGTCAAGCTCTCATGCTAACCTTTTATTTTCTTTTACAATACATTTCTTGTTTAGTCTCACATGTAGTTTTTGAGATTGCTCATATTGTCCCATAATTTTTGTAAAGTACCTACTGTTACTCAAAGCACTAGTCTTTTTGTGCTTTTGTAAATATTAAACAAATCAAAACTACTGGTTGTCTTTACAATGAGAAGGTAGTTATTACATTTTCATTTCTTGTATGAGGCACAGTACTGTTTAATACTGAAGCTTTGGTTCTATGCTTTGACTTAGACACTGAGTGTATTTATTCAGGTATTATGGCAGCATACTGCTGCATGTAGGCCTTCAAGTGATACATAACTAATCTGTGTTGGATTGATGTGAATAAAATGCAAAACCCAATTTCATTGGGTTAAAAGGGAAGTGCAAACAATACCAGTGATTTTAAGATTAAATTTTATCATCAATTAAGATTGATCTATGGGTAGGATGGGGAAAAGGGGAGTATGCTTGATTGGTTTTTTTTATGAGTGTCTGTGACAGTTGTGCATTGTGAATGTGCTGTAGGGACTTATGCAGACTCGATAATCACGTCTGACTGCTCTCTACTAGGCAGAAGCTGAAGAAGATTGTCACTCTGATTTGGTAAGAACCGATGACAATGAAAGATCTGGTGAAGCAAATCTTCAGGTATGTCTCTCTTGCTAGTGTCTTTTTACAAACATAGTACTGCTGTGATTTAAAGTGCATTACTTCTGCTCATTTAGTTACCATGCATTTGTTGATTTAACAAATGCTTAATCTGTCTGCCCCTCCAAAAGTGAAATAGATAAATTGTGCGTTGTGTTCCAAGTGTTGGATTCAGTCTTCAGTTATCTGTGTAGATGAAAAGAAAGTTTGTGACAGTTTTGGAATTTGTTTGAAGAACTATAGAAATTGGACAGCTGTTTCTGTATGGATCAAATTCCAGTTTAAGTTGTCTCTCTCTTCTGGAGCAGAAAGTTGATAAAAGCAGTTTGATAGAGAAGTGTGTTCTCTTATGACACTAGATTTCTGTGTAGTTGCTCTCCAGAAGTCATGGTGATTGCTGGAGACAAATGTAACTTCAAAGATGCTGAAAAAAACGTAGGGCAAGAGTTACAACTTGTCTTGTTTCACAGAGCATAGTCCTTTCTTTTTAAAAGAGAAAGGAGTGTAAGGTCTTGTTTGTATATTATATAAACAACAGCTGTGATTGTCATCAATCTTAGGATGCTCGTGTACAAAAAATTAGGTTTTCTAAATTTTCATTTCAAGAGCTAGTTGACTTCTTGCTTAAGATAACTCCGCATAAAGAACAAACACTGTGTCTAGAAAGAATACTTTTCTATGGAGTCTTAGGTCATAACCATAATACCAACCACCACTTCTTGATACCTCATTTCTTCTTCTGATGTGAACAGTCCAAATAAAAGCACTTATGTTATTGAATGAGATTGAACAAGTACTTGTGCACATTTTTTAAACATTTACTATAAAATGAGTTGCTAGCTCTCTGTGTCTAAACTCACTGGAACCATTAAAGGCTTCAAAATGTAACCTGCAATTTTGAAATTCTTTTTTGAAATTCATTCTGTGATTCAGTGATTCTGTGTTTGTACTTTATAATTTCTCCTCAGAAGATGTACTGTCTGAGTATATGATACTAAATCAGAATTAATTGTATTTTTTAGGCAGAGCTCCAGATGTTCAGAGCTCAGTGGATGTTTGAGCTTGCCCCAGGTGTGAGTTCTAGTGGGTTGGAACCTCTGCCATGCAGAGCATCTTCAAGAGGATCTGGAGTAAAGTCTGGAGATGCCAGAGGGAAACAGGAGATAGCAAAAGAGGAAAAGGTACAAAAAAATAGATGTATAATTTTGGGGTTTTTTTGTATGTGTGTTAGTGTTGCAGTAAACTATGCTAAAAGCTAATGCTGAATTGAATCTAAAGAAACAATAGAGGTGCTGTCTCCATACTAAAGTCTTTCCATAATCCCGCACTGATTTTTCTAGTTTTTATGCTTGACTTTGTGTCACTTTCCCAGTCTGCTTTCTGAAAGACTGTAGGTAAGGGGCGAGCTGCAGGAACATGGATAGTTTGTTGACTGGGAATTTCATTTATGGCTTGTAGCACGTGAATATGTCTTCTCACTTTATTTATGGAATTATTTTATTAATCTCCTTCATAGGGTACAATAGGTAAGATGAAAAATAATTCTAAGTCAAGTTACAATGCGCTTACATTTGTAAGGAATTTAAGAAGTGTTCTGTGTAATTTATTGTGCAGGCAAAAGAACTTTTCCTGAAGGCAGTGGAAGAAGAACAAAATGGGGCCCTTTATGAAGGTAATATGGAAGTCTACAATGAACACCCTTATTGCAGAAGAATCTAACACTCTATGTGCAAGACAGCATGATGCCAGTGAACTTAAACTGCAGGCTAATAGTAATTTGAGAGCTCAATTATTTGCATAAGCAAACAAACTTGCTATTAAAGGAACCATCATATCATAGTTCTAAGGCTGAGATGAAGCTAAAGTGAGATCAAGGAAAGAATTTCTAGCTTTCAGACAAAATGACAGTATTTTGAAATCTAGCAATTTAATGAAGCACTGGATTGCTTCTTCATACAGCATGTTTCTTTATGTGACTTTTGTAACAGTAATTAAGCAAGGCAATATACTATATTTCCTGTGTGTACAGTTTTCTTCATTCCACTTTGAACAGAACTACTTAACCCATGGAATATTTTGTTGTTTGTTTATTTGTGGTTTTTTGGTTTTGGGTTTTTGGTTTGTTTTTTTTTTTTTTTTCCAATTTACACAGCATGCTAAGATAGCTTCTTTAAGAATTCCTGAAGTGAATGTTTAAATCTGGTAGTCTTACTTTATGAGGTTTGCCATAAATACTTAAGATGCTTAGCTTGCTTGCCCTCTTGCTATCAGCACTAGCGAAAATGGAAATTCAAAGTTTCCTTCCTCATATTTAGCTTTCAGAATATATAGACTAAGAAGCCCGTCCTAACTTCAAGTGCTGTAGGTCAGTAGTGGAGATACCAGGTAATAACTAATGACTCAATTATTACACCAAGTTTTCTATTTCTTTCATTTAAAAAAAAGGAACACAGAACGTATGTGCCATCCTGCTCATCCACTAGAGGTTTTGGCCACCGTGGTTAAAGTGCAGGTGCAAAATATGGCAAGATATGCAAAACTGAGAGTACTCTGGAAGCTCCTGAACTCAGCCACCTGTTGAATACAAAATTTCCGTTTCTGCCATGGGAGTTTTCCATCCCTTGCAAGGGATTTCTGGTTTTTGTTCCAGATCTTAAATGAACTGAAATAAATATGAATCCCCAGTAGGTAATAAAATTAGTTGGTTCAGTTTCTAATTTATCACGTTTTTTTATGGGGCAAAATTACTTTAGGCTAAGGTATTTTATGTGTTGTGTATAGAATTAAATGTGTAGCAAAAAAAAAGACGTCGGAACTAAATCTTCTATGTAATCTACTATTTAGGAAATCATGCAGTAAATTGTGAGGGTTCTTTCATACCAACAGTTTCCAAGTAAATGAAAAAAAGCGCGGAAAGCCATCTATTTAAGTGTTGCTTATGTAATATGAAAGCTATAGCTTCGTCTGCTCGAGTGCACTCCTTGTATGTTAAACACAGCAGCACAGAAGTAGTAACATGTAACCGAGTTGCATTCACAAGGGTGTTTTAGGCATCTGGATTGCATGAATATGAATCCATTCTTTCTCAGTTGAATTTGATTTGAGACTTAAACAAAATAAAGCTGTTCCTGCACATACATTTGTTTGAGACCTTAGAGACACAGTCCTACACCAGACACAGATATATTACTGCGCACATGTTGAGACATCTGTTTTCATACTGCACTTTTATCTGCTGACTCAGCCCAGGTCACCAGAATCCAAGTGACATTTCAGCCTTCTTCTGAAATCTGCTGATACCTGATGTATGTGAGACAGTTATGTGCAGTAACATGTTCATGTTTAAGTACAGCACAGGCCTGGCTGCAAGATTAAATGCTAAAGTTGAGACTGATCTCTGTTTGGCTGGCTGCTGGTATTCCTCATCCTCACCAGCCAAAGGATACTACTTGACAGTCACTGGCCCTGACATGAACTCAAGGAAATAGGAACACTTAACTTGCCTCAAACTCGGGCTTCTCAGACTTATGAGTGTGTCAAATTCTAAGCTTCAAACTCACTGATGTTTTATTTTGGGTTTTGTTTTGGTTTGAAGGGTCCAAACTGAGGGAGAGTTGCCCTCTCGTCTTGGTGTCACTATGTGAGAATACAAAGAGACATAGAAATATATATATGATCTTAATACTGTTACTGAAACAGGCTGAATGTACATGCAACGAATGCACATAAATTAAGGATCTGCAGAGTTAACTCAGAGGAAAGACATTCTGCAGCTTAAATAACCGTTCTTTCCCACAAGGTGATTTTCCTGGGCCTGTTTCTCTATTCAGTGTTAGTAGCATCTTTGGAGTGTTAAAGGCAGAAGTACTCTCGCTGTGTGCAATAAGAAGCCCAATCTGTCAGTTTTCCTTCATGCCCTGTAGTCTTGTGCTTGCTACATAGCTTTTTGAAAAGGCTGCTTTTCCCCAGTCAGGTAGTCCTCACCCTTGGTTTTGTAGTGGCTTGCTTCTGTGCCTTCTGCAGTTTCCAGGGTTTTGCCACAGTAAAATTTCTTGGTTAGTGTCTATTGTTGATGTTTTAAAAGTACAACAATATTTTGTTGATCTCTTTCACCTTTTTAATGTTATGTATGTTTGAATGACTGTTTGTACTCTACTGGGTACTGCATGGTCTTTTAAATGCTGTTTCATGTTCCTCATGGTTACTTACGAATTTAATGCCTAAAATCTTTACGGCTTGTTGAGAAAGCTTTGTAAGTGCTGGGCAACAAATTAAATCAGGATTTTGTAATGTTTTAATGCAAAATTTTGTATGCCATAACTGAATCTGTAGTGGTTAAGATAAATCTGTTAAAGCTGAAACATGCCTGAGAGCGCTCTTTATTTTGAAAGGGTACATGAAGTTTTTAGTTTTGAAAATAGGTGCTTAATGTGCCTCTCTTCTGTATTGAATTTACACTTAATCACTTTAGATTAAATAAGATTTACTAGGAAAAAGCATTTTCCACCTTTTTAGGGCTTTTTGCTGAAGCCATCTCTCTGAAAAAAAATATTTGCTTTGATAAGCTAGTATAGGCATCAGACATGTTTAAACATTAAACCTTTATTTTCAGCCATCAAGTTTTATCGTCTAGCCATGCAGCTGGTACCTGACATAGAGTTTAAGATCACCTATACACGGTCCCCAGATGGTGATGGAGTTGGAAAGAGGTGGTAAGTATGGAAATTTACTAATTAAGTGCACTGGAGTACCGAAACCTGAAATTTTATTTCTAAAGCATGTGAATGCTCTACTGTGATACGCAGTTGTAAGTCTCATAACATTTGGAAAACTTGTCTACTTTAATTTGAATAGACTGCTTCATAGAAAGTTTACAGATGTGTTAATCCAAGGAGGACTTTCCTAGTTCAAAGAAGGTACAAGGCTTGTTTGGAGCTAGTTAAATCCAAGTGGAAGGATTAAAAATAGTTATCTTGTTACTTAAAAAAAGAAAAAAGCATCAGTTACTTCATTACTTTGACTTCTGATCTTCAGGTTTATGAGTTACACATTTATGATCATCTACAAAATTGTAGATGGCAAAAAGATAAATTAGTAAAAGCTTTGTGCCATGGAATAAGCATTGTAATTAATCAAGGGAGTATACTACTGTTCTTGTGCTGATTAACAGAGTCATATGGGAACATTTCCAATAAGTAGAGCAATACCTTTAGAAGCTCATAGATTGTAATCTGAGTCTTTCATCATTACAAGCCTCAGAATACCCCTAGCCTCAACACACCAAATGTGTAGTGCCTTAAGGTTGTCCTAACTTGATCCCAATACTTACACTTGAGGACAGGATTCAGGATAGGGCCAAAACGTCTGTTACAGCTCAGATAGCGTAGTGAAGACAAGCTTATCAGCAGAGCTTCCAAATTCGCTGCTTACTTGTAGCAGCCATAGATGCTGCTGATAGCAATAAGAAATCAAGATTTTTAAAACTGAGAAAAGAGGAAAATACAACCATGTCCATGTGGTATTACTAGCTCAGTCCTATTGCCCCAGGGCAGTAAAGCTTCAATGCAGTAGTTGACTCAATATAAAAGAGTAAAATGAGCTAAGTGCTTTATTTACATCTATTTCTGAATGCATTGCTCACATGAAATCTTGGCTATACATTTGTGCACTAGGAAAAATACTGGATAACAAACTGTAATCATGTAAAAATCTTGGTTTTCTTAGGATTATTTTCTTATTTTAGCATTGTTTTCTGTATTCCCTTCATTAAGCCTCTTTGTCCATCTGCCACATACTGTATGAATTTTCATTCAGTTTTGTAAATGTTGCTGCACCATCCCCAGCACTATGCAACAGTGAGAGGAAAAACAGCCAGTACTCTTAATTGTTGTTTAAAAGCAGTATTTATAGAGGTGTGTCCTTTCAAGAGATTCCAGTTGTGGTGGGTTTTGCTTTCTGAATTACTGGTGTAGGTGTTTCATACAATCTTGGTGAGAAAAAACAAATTGCACAACTACATTTGAAAAAACAGTTTACAGTGTGGCCTGTAGGTACTGGGACTGGCTGTCATATTCATCAAAATAAAGGAGGGTATGTTCAGTGCAACATCTTACTATGGTCTTAGTTATGACAGGCCCAAACATAATTGTCTTTTGTATAATACTTAAAAACCCATTGGTAGATCTGGTCGTTGCTGTTCTCAGCTCATTCTATTAAGCTTGTTTAGAGGAGAGTTGAATAATATTAAAAAGTGACTAGAATATCTCTTAGCTAGCTCATATGCCAGGTCAGGGGAAAACTTTTGTGATGAGATCAAGGAGAGTTGTGTGGTTTGTGGTTGCTTGGTGCAAGCAAGCATGCACCTGTTAAAGGATTGTATTATGACATACAACTTAAATTTAGATCTTTTTTTAGACTCTTAATGTTCTTTTATCACTTAGTAATCCTTCAAGTTTACTGATGAGTAACAGGCATATTGCTTCTGTTCTGCAATCTTGTCCTTGCTCCTCAAATTTTTTATGTCTGCCTATTTACAGAGTTGGTAAAAAGTAGTTTTCCTAAAGGAAAGTTTTCCTTCATTATTGATGGATAAACTCACTGAGGATCACTCTTCATTGAATAATGCAAGAGTAAAAAAATAATCCTTATTTGTTTTCATTGTCTTACATTGTGACATGGATTACAAAATATAACTTTCCATCAATGATAATGATTTATTTCCTGCACATGGCTTATCTTAGACAAAGTGAAAGATCAGATTTGTCTTTTCACGGGGTCAAGCAATTCTTCAGTGAGTTCACTAAAAACGGTGAACAGTGAACCCTCAAATCCAAAAAGAGACTGGAACTGGAATTAAATGGAAAAAAAGTTGTTACTGTCAGGTGGGTTATGGTAAAATCTAAATGAACTTGATAGGGTTGCAGTAGTTGTTTTATTGTATGATGAAATGAAATTGCTTTAAAAACATACAGGAAACAACTGTATTGAATGAGGGTAAGACAGCAGATTGATGCCGAGATAAGGACATCTGTTGGTATGTTTTGTCCAGTATCACAGTGTTGGCATTCCCCCTTTTCTAGTGTTGAGGATAACAAAGAAGATGAAAAAATGACTGATCTCCTGTCAGATTTCCAGCAGCAGTTAACTCTTCAGGAATCTTCAGTCAAACTTTGTCAGCCTGAGGTCGATGTCAGCCAGACCCATATCTCAGGTATGAGATAAGATACACTGTAAGAGTTCAGAGGCACAATTTATGGAGATTTTTCACTGTGATGTTATGAAAACATTTATCTCCTTCATTCTAAAGCCACCTTTAAAGAAATGTACACAGTATCTTTTTGTTTACTTTTATAGTTAGATGTAAAAGAAAAAAGATTATCAACGAGCTAAATGGATCTTTTTCTTATACACGATTTTGCCTTTATTGCACATTCATTTCCATGTAGTACTACTACTAAGTAGAATTTTTCAGGATGAGAGTCATACTTAGAAGTACCAACTTCTAGAAGCAGGCTTGCTGAAGTAAGTGTATTCCAGTTTTCTTTCCAGTTAATGTTCAAAAAAATGAAATGTTTTGTTTTGGTTTGCAAACATTTATTACAATTCTTAAGAGTAAATAAGAGACAACAGTTCTGTGAAGAATATGCATCTTTGCATTTCCTGTTTTTATCTGATTCTGTATGAGGTTTTTACAACAAATATGTATTCAGGTTCAGCAAGACTATATAACATACTAGAAAGGCTTTTGAAGGTGAATGAATTTCAGTGCTTCAGTTCTACGATAGTCATCCCGAGAGTTCCTTACGAGATCTAAATTGTAGAGAGTGTATATAAGCAATGAACTGTCTTAAAATCAGATGCCTCTAAAGTGTGTGTTTTGCATCCCAAAGTACCAGTTTCTCTTGGAAATCTTGGCCTGATCTCCTCTGTTCTGCTCAAGGAAGGAAAATAAAGTAAAAGTAGCAAGCTGTTCATGTCAAAACATAAAGAAAAGAGGATTTGTTTTTTATTTTATTTTAACAACTGTGGCGTTGTGCACTTGGGAAAGCATCTTTTCATTTTTTGCCAGTAAAGTCAAGATGTTGTAGACATTACTATACAGTGATCTCAGGAGATGTCTCTTTTGAGCAGCAATCTGAGTCTCTTTCTAGTTTTGTTTTCTGCCTTCCTGCCAGTCCTGCGTTACAGTATTTTGCTTACTGACTCTTATAGCAGAGTGAGAACTGTTAAAATCATGATGTCTGCCTCAGAAGTTAGTAGGCTGGAAAGGATCCCTCTTGGTCATTGCAATGGTACAATAGTCACAGGCCTCAGCAGCCCAAGGAGAACTGAAACAATGTGATGCAACGGATCTAGCTGAATTGATTTCCTGTATTCCGTTTTACATTTTATTGACATTCATAATCTTAGAATACTGGTTAACCCTTAGTACAGGACAGGGTCAGACCTCTGCTGTGTAGCGGACATACTGGATATACTTACTTTCCCTCCCTACTATATGAATAATTTTTCATTGTAGTTTTTTTTAATTTTATTTTCCTTTTACACAAGTAAGGCTTAGGACCAAGATAGCATTCTTCACCAGAAATACGATAATATTTTTCCTACAGGGTGTGCCCAGAATCTGAAACAAAGTGTTTTAACAATCCCGAGTTTACTGGAAACTTAGAAACATGAATGGTAAGACAAATAGTCAAAGGCTTTGGCTGACTGGTGGCTACCAGAATGGTAGATGTATACCTGTTAGCACTAGTAGCAGATTTTTAAGCCTTTTGTATCTCCCATTCTCCAAGACACTAAGAGTTCACATACTGAAGCTCTCCTAAATTGCCAGAGGCTGTTTTGTACTTCGTAGCAATAAATGTATCTGCACGACTTTTGTTTATATTGGAACATTAATTTGACAGTTGCATATACAGGCAATATAGCAAATTTATGACTTCTCGATAGTAAAACATAGAACTAAGTCAGATTCATGAAACGTGATGTGTGTTAAATGAATACAGAAACGTGCCTAATGACACGTATGTACTTTTTATCATGTTAGTATTCTGAAATGCAAGACTTAAATTTAATCAAATTTTATAGCAAAATCAGTCTCATTGGATTTGTGGGAGCGCAGCAATGCAGTTGTTTTAAGCAGCATGTTTTTTTACTAAAAATCAGAATTCTATAAAATTGTGGTCTCTGCCATGGCATTTACAGCTAGTTACTGTTTAATGTACCTTTGTGCCGCTCGGCTATTTTTTCCATTTGATCTCAAAGCAGTTATACTAAGTAAAATCATCAAGTCTTATGTGCATGTGGTGATGCAGCTCAAGCCATAGGCTCTGGAAAGCAGCAGTAGTTGAAAATAAATGAATTGTAGTTCCTGATGCTATAAGATTAGTAAACAGGATTATACACAACTGAAACAACAGAGAAAACTTAGGGAGGCAGAAAGTTATTAGAAAGAATTTTGGTTTAATTTCCGAGGTTCTCAAGTTCATTGAACTTTTAATGCTAGGAAAATTATTACATGATCTTGTGGAGCTTTGATTTGTCATTATCTTGTATTACATTAGAAAAAGTTTTTCAGCACAATAGTGCTGTGTGATACCATTTTCAATCACTGCACCTGTACTAGAAAATATGGAGTGATATTGTAGGGGATAGGTTGTTCTTAGGACCTCGTATCCAGTACTGAACCTGACCTGAGCTTATTTAGCTTGTCACGCAAAAGCAATAGGCTTTGAGGTAATGTTACACTCTAGGTCAGTTTGAAGAAAATACTGCTTTGCAGGCACCATGGATGTGCAATATATATGTGGAATTTTTGTTATAACACCTTACAGTTGTGGATATTTGTAGTCTAAAACTATGTTTTATCCTATCATGCACTCTTATCCTAATGCATTTTCAACCCCTGATTTTTATTCTTTCATTATGTGACTTTTTTCTAATGTATAGTGACTTTTTTTTTGTTTTGTTTTGTTTCCTGGCATCTGGCTACAATATGAAAAAGTAGGATTCCAGGTCAAACCTGGAATTATTGGTAAGCTATTGATTTACAGGTTGCCATCTAACAAGGATTTCTTTTCTCTTGGCAGTGTTGCCTATGGAAGTGCTAATGTACATTTTCCGATGGGTGGTTTCAAGTGACTTGGACCTAAGATCATTAGAGCAGTTATCTCTTGTTTGTCGAGGATTTTACATTTGCGCCAGGTATTGTAGATAAGTTATCTAGTGCGAAGCTTTCTGCTCTAAGGAAGAAAAAAGAGCTTTTTTATGCTCAAGCATATGTAAACATTATGTAGTGATGGATAATAAATCCATAGAGCAAAATTGCCTGTGTTAGAAAGGTGGGGTTTATTTTTATTTTTTGCTTTTGGCTGCTAAATTGTATATGTAGGACTATGTCGTGCTTTTTCTTGCCATGGCAATTTTCATGTTATGCTCCTCACAGTACTAATCAGCTTTTGAATGCACCACTAAATTGTATGTTAGATACATGACTTCACTGTAATAACAACTGTTGCTGAAAGTCTTACTTGCTCTACCTTGTTTGAAAGTCAGAGTTGCAGGGTCTCCAAAATAATGTCTCTTGTGTTATCATCCTTGTACGACCACACAGAGAAGTGCCAGGCTGCTGTGATGTTGTTGTTCTGTACTCAGCTGAAAATGGCATTGTGTTCTTTACTGGGAGGAGGAAGTGTCTTTCAGATGCTCCAGGATTAAGTAAATTAGTCAATGATTTTAAATTATGACCTATAGTTGTTCAAGAAAGTTTGTTTCAGTTGCATCCAAACTAAATAACGGAGTGTGTTACTTTGATATATAAAAGCTAAACAAGGTTTGCAGGAAAGTTATGGGGTTTGCTTTTTTCTCATTTTCACTAGAGATCCTGAAATCTGGCATCAAGTCTGTTTGAAAATATGGGGCAGGAGCTGCAATAAACTTGTTCCATATGCCTCTTGGAGGGAAATGTTTCTGGAAAGGCCTCGCGTTCGATTTGATGGTAAGGTGTACTTAAGGAAATGGGTATTTGTTTTTTTTACTGCATGTAACCATGACAGAAGGGATCCTGTGGGTTTGATGTTTATGCTGTTGTTGTTAGACCTAACCTGAATTTGTTTGGGCTTTTGAATCTGTAGAACATCTGTAAAGAGAAGGGAAGGGTGCAAGGGATGAAAATAAAAACTCTCATGTATTTAAGTAACAAAAATAAACTTCAAAGTTTCAGATTATTGTTTTTTTATCATAAATATTTTATGTACTTATTTTTGTTTATATACCTACATCTTCCTTTCCTGTAGGGGTATATATCAGCAAGACAAAATACATACGTCAAGGAGAACAATCTCTTGATGGTTTCTATAGAGCGTGGCACCAAGTGGAATATTACAGGTAGAGCTGTAGTACAATGAGTGAGTGAAATGTTTCTCTCTCTTAAGTTATTTAAATCCAGCCCTTGATATCACAAACATTAATCATTCTGTAAAACTCAATGGAACTACTACAGTGTGTAAAGCTATGTATATTTTTTGAGAATAGGTCTTAAGAAATCAGATTTATTATGATAATTGGAAATAGGCTTAGAAACACATTTCATCCTCTGTTAGACCATTTCATGTGGATAAAACTTGATACTGTAACAACAGCAGTGCTCCTTCACAGGTTTCTTTCCCCAAATCACTTCTGCTTTACATTTCTGATATACTAATTGTTTTCAGCAAAAGGAAAACAAATGATTATTCAAGACTTGTCTTTTAACTTATTTGTAACAAATTGTAAATAATCTAAAGGCTGGGCTTTCTCAACCTGCAGCAAATACCTTGCCATTTATTTCCTCAGCCTGTATTTTTGCTGCTTTTCAGCTCGCTGTTCCCAGCATTTATTGTTCCATTCTGCTGTCCCTTCTGAGGCTGGAAACTTTTAATAGAAATCACTGAATCTCATGACTATTTCTGTAGTCTCACAAACATCAGCACAGTATCTGAGTACTGTACAAATTGACCAGAACCTGAAAAAGTCCATATGACATTGTCCATTCTGTGCTGGTACTGTAATTAGGATTTTGTTGCATTTGTCTCAGTCAATGCTAGGAATGGAGAAACATACTTGAGGTCAGTTTTGATTCCAGAGTAGCCTTCTTGCTTTGATTAGAGACTACAAAACTCCTGAACTTCTGCCCTCTTTCATAACTCTTCCTGACTTGATCTTTTAATCTTCAAAACTTTCTTTTGATCTCTGATTTCTTCTTTCTGTTGTATCATGTGTGAAGAATTACATTTTCAAATCCTATTACCTATTAAGTTCTATATCCTCCTGGGAAACATCCTGTGATTTAAAAAAACAAACAAAAAAAAACAAACAAAAAAAACCCACAGAAAAATAATATGTTTTCTAGGTTTGCATTGTAATTATATTTTTGCAGGTATTTGAGATTCTTTCCAGATGGTCAAGTTATGATGCTAACAACTCCTGAAGATCCTCCATCCATAGTTCCTCGCTTACGGACTAAAAATACAAGGTTATTTAAGTAAAATATTTGGCTCTACAGTTTTCATCTTGCTTTTACCGCACATATTATATTTACTTTTGTCTCAATTCTATATCCTGGCTTAGCAAAACAAGAGTAAAAATAAAGTGTTATTTATGTTGTGTTATAGATCTTTATAGTTCTCTTTTGAGAACTACAAAAAATGGTCTTTATGCAAAGGTATCTTTGATTTTAAGGTCCTGATGCTGTAATTAGATTTCCTTTGTGGATTATGTGATTTTAAACTTTTAAAGGAAGTAAATGGAAGAATACATGCCATTAGCTCGGTGGTTTGAGAATCCTTCTAAAGATACTGTTTTGTTATTGACTGCTTTCTTATACTTCCTTGAGTGTTTGAAGTAAAGTGAAGATTTTGGTGGGATATGACTAAATTATTGCTTGATTTCTTTTTGGTGTTTGCATGAACTTGTTAAAAACATAGAAAATCGCTTGCAACTTCAGAACAGGTTTGAGCTGTTCACCAGAAGTCTGAAAATACTTAGCAGCACGCTAGGTAGAACTGACTAACTTATCTTTACTGTCCTACCTGGGAATATTAAAAGCAACCTTCCAAAATGTTTTCATCATGTCGTATCATCAGTGAGCCTGGTACTTTACCAAATGCAAATAAAAATAGTTCCCCGATTATTGTATGTAGTCAGTCTTCTCTTCATTGCTGATACTTGTATTGTAAGTACATGACTCTCTTGAGACAGAATATTTTTATGTCCTTGACACTATGCTCCTCTTAACTTTCCAGAACGGATGCAATCTTGCTTGGCCATTATCGCCTTTCCCAGGAAACAGACAATCAAACCAAAGTATTTGCTGTAATAATGAAGAAAAAGGAAGAGGTACGTAGCAAAACAGAATAGAGGAAAAATAGTTTAAGGAGGGGTCTTTTTAATACATTTTTTCTCAGACTGGATATTTTAAGGCACCCGAAGATTTGCATTACACCAGAGAATTAAAATATGATTTTCATTTTTTTAATGGTTTAAAAATAAAATATGAATACGCATGGTGATTTATCTTACCTTTTGTTCCCAAATCTGTGATGATCTTTTTATTAAGACAGGTTCACATTTGAGCAACAGTTGTCCCCTTAGGCTTGACTGCCATGTGTGGTGCTATTAGGTAGTTAACAAACAGAAGGGAAGGATGAAGAGGTCATTTTCTGAGATCAGCTTTGACTGTGTGCAGTTATCTCCCACAGCATTAAATAAAACTACATAAACAGTGTTCGTTAATTGAACTCGGATGATTTGGTCAACTTATTTACATCACAAAAATTTCAGATTAACAAAGTATCTGTCGAGAAATTTGTGAAGAGTTAGAAATGTTACACTACTTCACAGTGAGTTTGCATAGTTTGGGTGGTGTCCTCCACGCTTATCATATTTTCTGTGAAAAATTCCATAATTAACATCTAAATTGATGTATTTTCAAGGAATACCAGTACGTACTTTTAAGTATGAGAGATTAACAGTCTGTCCTCACAATTACTTAGTCCTCAGGATAAATAGTTTCACAGCATGTTCTTTATAGGTCGTGAAACTTCTTTTCTCTTCGTACAGAAACCAATTGACTACCACAAATACAGGTATTTCCGTCGTGTTCCTGTGCAAGAAACAGATCACAGTTTTCATGTAGGACTACAGTTGTGCTCCAGTGGGCGCCAGATGTTCAACAAACTTGTCTGGATACATCATTCTTGTCACATAACTTACAGGTGAGTAAATGGGAATAAGATCAAAGAAGGATACTTAACTATAGAAACACAAGTGACATTAATTTGTCCAGTACTAAGTACAGAAGATGTAAAAACTGTTGAGACTTACGAGGCTTTAACAAAATGTCCTGAAAACAGTGACTGGTCCTGATTTGATATATCCTAATGAACTTTTACTTTAAGAAATCCCAAGATTTTAGTAACATTTTATAATGGTATGGGAGGTTTCCCAAGTAGTAGAACTGCAGCATTTTAGCCATTTAAAGGATTTATGGACAGTGTTTGAATGATTTCAGAACTGAATAAGGGTTGAATGAATTAGCGCAGCGCTAGTAAAGCGGTATGGAAAACATATATTCATTAAGGTATATTTCTTTTCCTCTGTGGATGTGCACGCTAGAAATGCCTGCACCCATCATGTGAGAACTGTAACGCTTACAAACTATATAATCCAGCAGTGCAAAATATGGGCATGTGACCAGCTGTTCTGATCACTAACCAAGCAGGAGCCATAGCCAATGTTCTTGCACCTGATGCTCTAAATTACTGGCAAGTTGGCTGTCCAGATGTTTGATGTTGGCACTTAGGGTGAATTTAGGCCTTGAATTGCAGTTGTCTTAATCTCTGTATTCAGTGTTTTATAGGGACGTAGCTCAGCTATTGAGCTGTAAGTATATAAAAATCTATAAAGGAAACTGCTGGTGGTTGGGAGTGTAGGTAACTTCCATAAACAGAAAAATTGCTTTTAGGAAAACTATTTTCATACCTAATTTATGAAGAAGGGGCAATATCACAGACATTCTTTTCAGCGTGACATTCCTGTACTGCTCAGATTCTGCTGTACCTCTCAGTAGGGTGCTGTCCTTTTCAAGCTAGAATAAAGATGCGTATAAAACACAGCTAGGAGGATGTATGCTTTTTGTCACTGATGTTCAGAAATACTTGGGTTTATTCTTTTTGAAGTTTTGTAAACATACAAGGTTTTGCTGTCACTCTGTATTCCGAATTCAGGGTTCTAAGTGAAACAAAAGGGGATTTTTTTGCTTCAACATTAATGTGGTGACTTGAGCGACATTCTGCGCTATTTCAAGTCTTGGAGCTAATAAAAAGAGTGAAAGGGAAAAGTGGTTTCTTTGATATTAAAATAGAAGTGTATTCTGTATAGTGGGATTCGGCCAATGTTCAAATGCTTTCAGTTCGAGGCAGTACGAAAGATGCTTATGTTCCAGCTGTAGTTTGGTGCACACACTGTACTGTGGGACACAACTGATCTGTTGAGGGACTTAAGCTGCAACTTGTGTCTAATTTAAGTTTTACAATACTCTTTGCAGATCGACTGGTGAGACAGCTGTTACTACTTTCGACATTGACAAAATGTACACCCCTTTGTTCTTTGCACGAGTGAAGAGTTTTACTGCATTTTCAGAAAAGCCACTCTAAGAAACACCTTTTCCTCTCACAACTCTTGCATGAATAAAAGGTTGTAGCTAATGAGCACTTAAGTTATAAATGTGTATATATTTGGAACGTTTTAAAATTCTGGGGAATTTTTTGAACGCAGTATGTTCTATTTGATTATGAATGGCTGGGGTTTTATTTTGAGATCAAGCTTATAAGTATTAAACACCTTTACTTTGTGACAATAATTTGATAACAAAGTTTTGTTGTTTGTTTTGTTGGGTTTTTTTAAAACAGATTTTATAAATCGATCTGCTTAAAATGTGAGTCATCATCTGCCTGGACACTGGTTTGTCCAAAAAGAATTGTTACAGGGAAATCTCACTGTCCATGGGACAGTGTGTGTGGTCTCTGGTGTAGGCTTGAAATGTGAAGGGGAGAAAGTTGTCTTGTGTCTGTTAAACTGTGTGACTTCAAAGAACTTCAAATAAATGTCTTCTTTAAATTAAACTTACTTTGTTTGCCTTTAAGATCTGGCATTTTGTCAACATCAACCCTAAGAAAAAACAGTCAAGGGCAAGCAAGCATGAAGTATAAAATGTAACCGCAGAGGTACATCCCCACCGATGCAGTGATGTCAGTTGATCATAAATGTAGTTAGATCTTGACAGAAGTTCAGTGGAGCCTGCCTTCTCAACAGGGTGGGTGTGAAGGGGAGAGGGGCATGGGCGGCGAGTTGTTCTCTTGCACTGTGGGATGAGTTTGCAGGGTGCGTGGCTCTGCCTGGGAAGCGTCACAGTGCAGTGGTGAAATGCCGGTGTGTGCTGCTGGTGCATTGGCCAGGTCTGAATGCACAGGTAAGCAGGGCTCACTTGAATGTGAATGTAATGTGTTTTATGTATAACCCTTCATCTAACCTTGCTACAGATGCTGTAAACCCTTTGAGCATTTGTTGTACTAAGATAAATTTTGAGGCTGCTGTAGATGTTCAGGTGCTGTGTGCTGCTAATCATGAAGTGTACCTTGAGGTTTGGTGCAGGTACTGTTCGCTGCTTCTCCTGCATATATCGCTTGGGGGTGTAGTGCAGAAACCTATAATGCTGCTTATTATATATGTATCTTGGATTCTGAAAGAATTGAAGCTTTTTAGTGTAGTTTTTAAAAGCCGTTTTGCATAATTTACCTTTGAACATCTCATTTCAAAATACCGACCTGGACTTGAGGACTAAAATGTGAAAGCTGTGGAAAGAACTATATTTGTTCCATAATTTATAAAGTGTATCTTTGCAAGGAGCTACATGATTAAAAATACATCAATAAATCATGATTTTGAACATGCAATCCCTTGCAATTTCTTATTTTGCCAAGAAATCATTATTTTCACAGTTCAAGTTAATTAGTTAGGAGTTACCGCGTGTAAATTACGTGCTAGGCGAGGTTAGCAGGTAGAATTAACCTCTTAATGACTTTTATTATACTACTTACAGGTTATCTGAGAAAAGTAGAGAAGCTTTCAGGTACATGAGTTCTGAATGAGGACATGAATATCTGAAACTTTGTGCTTTTTCTAGCTAGCCTAATAAGACTCTGCCCGCAACCCTTCTTTGGGCTATGTCCTTAGGCTGCAGTTGCACTATTACTTCATACAACAGAATGTTTAATAAGGAGTGTTCTTTGTTCTCATTGCTGAAGGGAAAAACAATTGCTTAGACTATTACCTTCATGAGTTGAAATGTTGCCAAGTCTGTAAACAGGGAAAGGTGTTAGTTACCTACGCTTTTGTTGAGGGTGAAAGATGAAGATCTGATCCTGCCTGCTGAGAAATGTCAGAAGCTTTTGTGGCAAGAATCAGAAGATGATACTGATTGATTGTTTAGGTATAGTTTTGTCCAGTAACCAAGTTGGCTGTAATAGAAGAGCCTTTCAATACAAAGCTCTTTTCATACCAAGACTTACCTGCTTCTTCTGAGCTTTTGTTTTTTCTTGCCTTGGCCACCTGTTTGGTATATACTCTGGGCGTAAAAGAAAACATAGCTAATGCCCTGTTATAAATTGAGGTGTTGATTCAACAGAAGTCTCAGGCAATGATTATAAGATTATATGAAATATTCCCTCACCAAGAAAATTATGTGAGCCTTCTATCTGTTAGACTGAGCTGCAATTATTATCATTTAGCGTTATGCGTTTTGCCATATAAGGAAGTCGAGCTAGTTTTGTCTTTTGAAATGGTTTATCAGCAGATACTGTCTGTTCACATGCAACTATTAAAATAGTACTTGTTTCAGCAAAGAAATGGGCGACTAGTTGCTCTTCCTGCATTCTATCTGTGCTTTTCAATAGTCCAAGGCTTTAATTGCTAGAGGCTCTATGTTCTTACAGTTGAATTTTATTGTCCTTTTAATTACCATATAAAGACATTAGTTCGTATAACTAATTTAGTGCTGGGAAATTGTCCAAATTATATTAGTAACTTAAATAAAAGAATAAGGTATACACCTATGCAGTCCTTTTTCCCAAGAGTTTATTGTTTGAGTTAAGTTCACTTAGAAAAATGGAAGGAGGGCTACAAGAGGTGACAGAAACATGGTTCTCAGAGCTGTAGGTCTCTTATGTGTTGGACAGCAGAGCGTATGGTTTTGTGAAGAGAGGACGCTCAGATGATCAAATGTTACGCTGATTTGACTCAGTCTAACTGGAGATTAGCACCAGTTAAACCTTTGTGTGTAGATGGGGGGAGGAAGTAGAGACCGTGTGATTCAGCGCTCTGAGTGACAGAGCAGCAGTAAACACTTTCCAACACTTTTCAGCTCCTGATTCACTCGGTAGCCGTGAGCCAAGCTTACAGTCAGAATTTCAAAAACATGTGGTGTTTACACAAGGTTTTTTGTTTAAAGAAAACAATAGAGTCAGTTTTGATTTTTTTAATCCAAGAAAATTCCCCTGGAATGTGTGCCAGTGTATTTGGAAACTTTTTTCAATGTTAAAGTGGCTGAGCTATTGAGGTGCTTTTCCATTTTGTCTTTTTTGCTGTCCAAGATGAGAAAAATAGAAAAGCTTATATACATTTGCAAACCAGTTTTGATTTCAGAAATTAATATTACATATGTTATTTAGTATTAATAGCACCTGTAACGAAATCAAAGACTTCCCTTTGTTACTCTCTCAGTCTGGATTCAAGCTTTGTCCTTTATGCTAAGACTAGCGGCTTGCTTAGTAAAATGATTTGCATAATTGTTTGCTTAAAAGGACCAGTTAGCACTTTGCCTTAGCACTGCCTCATCCAGAGTATAGTTCCTGAGTCCTAAAGTAATTCTTAAAACCGGAAGTCCTGGATAACATTGGCTGAAACAAAGGATTTGGAAGAAACTAGGGTCTGTTGTTGAACGGAACTTTCTGGGATGCATAAAAATGGCATTCTCTCTTAGCTAAAACTGCTTTCAGCTCTGGTAGCCCTTTTAAAGATGCACAATGGTGACGCGTACCTATCATTCAAGGCAGTAAGAGACAGGTGTTAAAATTACAGTAGAATGTGATTTTATGGAATACATATTCAGAGTATGACTAGGGAAAAAAAAAAGAAACACGACTGCTTCTGAAGACAATATTTCTGCATCTTTTAGGATTGACAGCCTTCCTACCTTGGCAACTGCCGGTATTCTGGCATCTTTTGAAGATGTCTGTAGCACATTTATTAATTTAGTCTCAGAATGGTCTATGAGAAATAGCTGGATAAGAGCTAAGAAAAGTAAGACTAGTAAATCCTGCCAAATTACATTATTCTTTAATGTGGAAAGCTAAGATGAGTAGACATTTTTTCCCGCACATTTTATTTCTGAATGAATGAATTTTCCCTTGAGAAGATATGTAGAAGGACTGTGACCCCTACATGTTTCCATGCTAAATTTACACCCAAAGTAAATTTCACTAATTCCACTTCCACAATGGTAAGAGATTGACAAAGTTGCTGAACCAGAAGTTCTGACTGCTTTAATTTGCAGACTTTTTTTTTTTTTTTTTTTGCAAAGGAACCTTCTTTATTTGTTTTTTTT
>NW_009647755.1:158688-224082 GCF_000708025.1 Charadrius vociferus | reverse complement strand
TCCCTACAGCTTATTTAAAATTTGAGAACGTCCCAGGAAAAATAGAGTAAATGCAACAAGCAATAGTTTAGCATTACATTTAGCCTGCCAAGTGTTCAGCTCGTTAGGTTTCTGCACTAGTGTGATGTCCACGATAACACAACTGAACGGGAATAAGCAGAAAGGCCCATTCTTCAAAGGGATTTTAAGTATCTGAATCTCAGAATGGAGCCTTCAGTCCTGAGTTTGCGTCCCAGACTCCAGGAGGATGGCCTCCAAATGGGATCTGAAGCAGCTGATACGTGAAGTGGGAACATCCTTACACGACGAAGGATGATGCGCTGAAAACAAGCGCGTCTTAACCCCTGCTGCTTGGAGAGCACACGTTCCCAAAGCAGCTGTCATCGTTACAGTCCCTGCCTGACACTAAACCTTTCTGTTCAGAGCTTGAGTTTGCTAGGGGAAGGTTGTTGGCCCTCGCCAGGGCCAGGCAGACATGCTTTTAGGGGGGTTTTGGTCATCCTGTCCTGCAGTGTGTGCAATGAGTCTTATTTGGTGTACAACAGCTTTAACGAGGAAGACAATGTCTCCCCGAAATCCTACAAAATGGGTAAACACGAGTGTGAATGGAGTACCTTAGCCACAGGAGAGAGGCGAACCCATGAGCTTAAAGCGAGTCTACCTTCTATGCGGATCTCCCCCAAACTTCAATGTTGCATTGCCTGCTATCCCTGGGAAGCAAAAAGCCATCCCTTCTCCTCTTTTTAAGAAGATACTACTGGGGTGTCTCCCTGCAAAGAGGAGTTGAGGAAGCTCCTTCCTATGCTGTGAAAAAATTGGCTTTAGGTCTAGTACTTCACACTTCAGTGTTTATTAACCTGGGTTGGCCAATTAAGGTATGTTTATGGGGGCATTAATTTCTACCAGCTCTCCATTGCACATTTGAAGAAAAAAAAAAAAAGAATTACAAAATATTGGTCCTTTTCCTCTTTTCCCTAACGCACAGTGTCCTTGCCTCCTGACTTGAACTGTGGTCACTGCTTTTAAGACAACTGGGGGAGCAGACACCTCAGTGCTGGTGGGATGTTGGATTCAGTGGCTTAGTGTAGAGGAAAAGGCACAAATCTCTTCATATTATAAAGGAAATTTGATAAATGTATGAAAGTAATACTTACAATCAGTTTTCATTAAGAGTGTATGTATCAGCGTTTCTAGGGGTTTTTTTCCTAGCTGATCTAGCCCAATGGCTGTGGCATCTTCTCCAAGAGCAGCAACACTGGATATCAAAATGTAGGCAGAGCTTAATCTTTGCCACCGTGTCTGATACGATGTGCAGAATGAAAACGCTCGGCCCTTGGCTACCTGATGTCTGCCCCAGCGCCCGCCGAGCTGGCTCTACGCCTGCTGGGCATCGCTGACCTGCGCCCGGAAAGGGACAGCTGCACTAGAACCTACTTAGCAGAAACTGTATTTAAGCTAAATGTAATTGCTCTTTTACCGGCACGGCCAAATGGTTCCCTGCGCAAATTAATATAGGGGTGGGTACCATCAATCTGATTGCTCCTCAAAGGCTTTTCCATTTTCTCTTTATAGTAAGTAATGTTAACTCATTTCAGCTGAATCCTTCTTCCCACACCTCACTGATTTTTTTTTGGGGGGGGTAGGGGGTATGCCCAAGGAAAAGATTTTTCCTATTATACAACCTTCAAGAAGACCTTTGAAATTCAGGGTATTTACCACAACTTCTGTACTTTGGTTTTAGTAAAAAAATCAATAAAAAGGTCTTTAATTTGTTTTGGATAATGTGACATCTGCCTTAAATGACAGACGTGAATATAGTGGTTTGGTTCGGTGCTGCCTGGAAATCTAATCACATGGAGAAGAAAATATTGAGTACCCTTCAACTCACCTTGAGTACACATATTAGTAATTGACAGTGTCTAGACAGATGGTGATCTGGAAAGTAAAGTCTGGGAAAAATAAACTTACAGATATTAAAGTCAGCTGCATTTCCCAGGGGTAATAAAGTGGGAAGGTTGGGGGGGGCTGGGGGTGGTAGTGGTGTGGTGTGTCAACTTTCGTAGCAGCCGACAAAAGTTGCCAGCCATTTTGTTTGGAACCTACTCCCTCTTTAAGAAGTGTGCCTTTTTAAACATTTCACATAAAAACCCACCAAAGTCTGCAGAACCTGAAAAACTACCACAAAAGGTAACCTGATGATAGGATGAATATTTGTCTGGGTATGTGCAACGCAGTCAGTCAAGTTTTTCTTCTTTCCTCTTGAAGGACTCTAATTTAGAGTCTTTTATGAGACAAAAATCATGCAGTGGATCATCAGCACGTGGTTACTGTTGTTCACAGGAATAAAAAAAAATAATAATGGGGCACACCATTGATCTCTGAGCTTCAGCACAGCCACATTCCTGATCACCTTATGCTAAAATTGTCTTTCTGCTTCTCATCAGGCCGGGAAGGTGGTTTGCTATAGAACAATTGTAACCTAAACAAAGTTTAAACTTGTGGCACGTGAACAGAGGAAAGATTACTGTTACCCCAGTTTTACAGTCGAGCCTGAGTTAAGGTTTTCCAAAAGATCCAAGAGAGCTAGTCTCTGTGCTCTTCTTCAATTTGGTGCTCTTTGCCCTGCTGGAATACTTCAGGACTAATAAAATACAGAGGAGTTACAGTGGTAAAGGTTGAAAACGTGGATAAAATTAGGAGTCTGCAAGTTTTTCAGGAGCCCTTGTGTTTCAGAGACGTGCAGAGTAAGCCGGACTGATTTGGGCAGCGTCTGTATGGCTAAATGCAAGGTGGGCTGAAGCACAGTGATGCAAACTACATCTTTCTACGCTACTTGCCCTGAGGACAGAGCAACTGTGCAAACGTGGGGACAGCCCAAACAATGGGGCTCAGTCTCTTGCTGCGCAAGAGTCCAGGCCGTTCTCAGGAAGGATACTGGCTGACCCATCTCCCTGGCACTGGCCGTATGCCTTCGGCACGAGGCCTTAGGGGTTAATGATGGAGAACCCGGCCAGGCAATCCTAACTCTCGCTGTGCCCAACCACCCACACTTCACACAGGAGTGATCTTGGCCTGCACCAAGATGTGTGTGAGCTTAAGCTTACTCTCATTTTGCCCTGAAGCTTTCCTGGAGCTCAAACCTGGGAGCAGGCTTGATTCCTTGAATGGGCAAGAGCCAGACAGAGAGGAAGACGCTTGTTTCCAAATCAGAGGAGGAATTATCTTGCGGTTACACAGCTAGAGACGATCACATGTAGGAACTGAGCTCCGTGGAGGTAGTTCCATATTCCCACAAGTCTGTGCCTGCTAAATACACGCAGCAAGCCTGCACGGTTAAGATAAGGTAAAACAGGACTTTTACTCCCTTGCTATAAATCTGCATTTATCACCAGGACTGGGATGGGCTAACAGCCAGTAAAGTTATAGTCATCATGAAGATGTAGAGACTATTTTGATGAAAAAGGACTTACCTGGATAATAACAACGACCTGCAGCAGCAAATATGCCTGTGCTGCCCTCACCCTCCAGTGAGCCGGCATCAAAGCCTGCCTGGATTCCAAGCACTGCGACTGCTGCAGGGCTGTTTTTAGCCAGTTCCCTAATGAAATGAAGTATTAAGCAGTCATCTTGTCAGCCTGACAATTCCCACCAATAACTTTTGAACTCACCAGCCAGTTTCCAAATAAATTTGACAGAGGGACCAAAGATTCAATTTTACCGAGTTCCAACAGGTTTGATGACAGTAGGCAATGGGTGGAAAGAGACTGCTAGTATCTCCATGGAGAGAAAGTCTGCCGTATTATGTCTATTTTCAGTTTTTATATCATCTCAAGTGATCTTTATAGTACTTTTAATAGTTTTTTTATCCTGTTCCATTATTAGACCCCAAAGAATTCACGAGGGAGAGTGGCAGAGGAAGCCAAGCCCCAGCTTCACAATTTCTGCCATGTAAGACCATCGTTTTAATCAAGTAGGTAGAAGTTCTGAATGAGGTTTTTTTTTTTTTAAGTTAAATTAACTTTCAAGAGTAAGTGTGGAAAAATGTAAACCCATTGTGTGCAACGACAGGAGGGAGGGAGGAGGCTGTCTGGAGTTCGAGATACCATATTCTCGGGATGAAGGAGTGATCGGGCTTGGAGGAAAGTAGCCATATGCTGCCTGAGGGGGTGTGGGTGGCCAAGAAAAACCTACAGATGATATCAAAAGGATCTACTTAGAAAAACTTTAAGCTTCTTGCTGCATAATGAGGTTTTCTCTTACCGGAATAGGGCTTCCAGGAGACCAACCATTTAAAAATACTGAAGCACTCTCTTGGCACCTGGGAGGGACCTTTTGAGAAAGCATTAGTTTTACAGGAAAGAGAAAATCACATGCTTTATCACAGGGTTCGGTGTGAGCAGGGAGTGCAGAAGGATGACCCAGTGGGGACGCCGAGTGCTACCTATTGACAGCAAGATACCTCATCTCCCCTGCATGGAGAGTCTGCAGCCTCACCAAACAGCCAAAGCCACTGCAGCATGGCTGCTGCATGCCTCCCTCCCTCCCTCCTTCCCACAGCTGGGGCCGGGAGCTGGCATTGCGGTTGCCAGTTGCCGTGCTGCAGGAAGGCCACAGGCATGTTTTTGAATGGGCTTCTCATGCAAATCATGGTTATGGAGAAGAGTTTCATCTGGCTGAAGATAAACCTTTCTTCCTTACCTTCGGCAGTACTGCTGTGTGTACAAGAGTTAACAGCGTACATGGTAATTTAACAAAGTCAGGCAAACCTCCTCCCCTCCCAAAAGGAGGGCTCCACAAGGCGCTAGGCGGGAGCAGGGTTAAGCTGTACATGAGATAATATCTTTAAAGGAGCATTTAATAATTTTCTGAAAGCCTGCAAGAGGAGGCTCGTGCATTGCAAGAGCTTCAGTACCATTGCAATGAAGTACTTTGGAAATGCTTTGTCTGAGTGTTTGAGCTTGTCAAGTCACACCAGAACCCCCTGTTAAATTAGCTGTACAACCGTTATTAACTAATGAGCTATAAAATAAAAATAAAACCAGAACATACCTCACTTGCACTGGAGGGAAAAACCTCCTTCTGCCCCTTCCTAGTGGTGGGTTGGCTGAGAGGAGGAGAGGAGAGCAGGTTACCAGCAGCCTGGTCGCCTGCTGAGTGATGCTCTTCAGGTGAGCACTGTGTGTTTCACTGCACTGATCTACAGCTGCCTGTAATTTCGGTGGCACGATGGTGGTCTGCACAGGTGGTCCTGCACTCTGCCACAAATCAGAGAGCAGCCATACCTGCTGCGCTTGCTGAGGCTTTCTTCTGGGTCACTCACTGCCTCCAAGCACCAACCGCCCTGTGGCAAAGGGACACCCAACCCACCCCTGGGCTGCACGAGTGGGAGCGGGAAAGCCAGAAGCAGCATCCCAATGCAGACAGCATCCCCCTGCCTGGATGGAGCTGGTGCTTTCCGTAACCTGTCTATATGAAAAGAAACAGCTTTGAGTTTCTCCAGGGACAGCTTTCAGCAGTTAAGTGGGACCTCTTGGAAATTTAACCCCTCTTGGTGGGGTGATTTAGTGCATAAAAGTGTGGTAACTTTGGGGCAGGATTACAGTCTGGCCTGAAGTTTTCTCCAGGCGCATACAAAGACCAGAAAGGATCGATGGCTCCAGTGGAGTAACCCAGCGAGACAGTATCAACCTACTTTTGTTTTAACTCACTTTGGCCAGAGTCTGTTCATTCATCCTCTATCTCATGCACCCCAAGGCGAGACACTCGTTCTTTTTTCTCCTGCCCTCCTCCTGCCCCCTGACTTTGCTCTGAGCGCAGGGGTCAGTGGGTCACCAGTCACAGCATTTACACGTGCACCACCTTGTCCTACCATCCCCAGCCTCTCAGACAGGCAATCCCATTCCTCCCTGTGGGGAATCAGGGAAGTCCAGAGGCAATGAACTTGAACCACCCCTTCTCCCTCCTGAAATGTATTGCTGCTTTTGCTCTCAGCTGGGAGGGCCCTGTCCCCAGGAATCCTGCTCTGCACAGGGCCATCGCTGGCTGGGCTGAAGGTCATGGTTTCCTCCTGTCTGTGCTGTGACTTGAGCAGAGGAAATCTGGATGTTTGGCAAACAGCTTTTCACGACACCCAGTGTTTACACTATCCACAGACATTAGTTTGGTCACAGGTATTCACATGGCAGCCGTTACTCATTGCTGTAGGTGCCTGAGTCCACTGTAAGGTTGGGATGCCGCCAGCTCACCTTGCCACCCGCAGGTGCCAGGGGAGAGGCCACAGACGTGGGGAGAGCAGCGTGTTGTTGCCCCTCTACTCCTCACCTGGCATTTGGGGCAGGAGAAGGCCCCACCAGCCAGTCCCCACCATGTCCTGTTGGGGACATTCTGCTGGGGCCAAAGGGGTGAGGGACCTGATCCTGCTGCAGGCATTTGCTATCTCCTCGAGAAGCAAAAAGGAGCTGGGTGCTCAGTTGCCGTATGGCTTTGGCCTTTGCTTAAGAGTTTCCACCAGGCACAGAAAGCAACGTGCAAAGAGGACAATCTTATGCTGTGCTTTGTGCTATTTACAACTATCTGTCTTTAGAAGAGCAAATAGATTGGGCAACCCTTGGTAACAGAAGAATTAAACCACGTCACTGATTATACAGTTGCCAAATGGTGTGGAGTTTGAATCTTGACAAAACTGGTTTTGAGAGCTGAAAAACACTCATGTGAGACAATCCCTCCAAGGCAGTTTTGCTTCCTCAGTTACTAACTGGAAACAGAAGGAATAAGCTCAGAGTGAAAAGCTGGCCAAAGACCTTCCTGGCTTGCCCTGTCCTCTGAAGAGACTATCTGTGCTGCAGGAAGTACTTGCCATACAGAAGATCATCTCGTGTTGCTCACAGAAATCAAATAATCCAACAAGGAGAGTAAAAGATGGCTGTGGCATTCAGATTGCTGATGCTGCTGTCTGCAGGGACACAAAAGCCATGCTCTGCTGTCCCAGGGTGTTCCTAGTATGTCAGGCCTTTGGATGACTTCCCAGATGTGCCACATGGTGCACAGCTAATTCAAGCAGAAGCATCTGGAGACTGCAACTGTCTGGTATGAGAACAGCTATGGCTGATCCTAAATGTTCCCAGAATTGCAGAATAGCCAAGGTTTCAGTCTGCCTCACTGTCCACTTAGCAAGCCCGTACTTCATCAACTTGTCTGTGACTATGTTATGGAAGACAGTGCTGAACGCCTGGCTAAAATCAAGATAAAAAACATCCACTGCTCTCCCCTCATCCACCAAGCCACTCATCTTGCAGAAGTTTATCAGGTCGGCTAAGCACAATTTCCCCTTCATAAATCCATAATGACTGCTCCCAATCACTTTTTAGCCTTTCATGTGTTTGCAAACAGTTTCCAGGAGGATTTTCTCCATCACCATTGCAGAATTTGAGGTGGGGATGGCTGGCCTGTAGTTCCCCAGATCTTCCTTCTTGTTCTCCTTGAAGACAGGAGCAACATTGCTTTCTTCCAGTCTTCAGGAAGCTCTCCCAATCACCATGACCTTTCAAAGATTATCGAGAGTGGCCTCAAAATGACACCTGCCAGCTCCCCCAGCACTCACGGGTGCATACCATCAGGGCCCATGGACTTAATGTATGTTGGGTCTGTTTAAGCGCTCCCTAACTTGGTTCTCCTGCATCAGTGGTGAGTCCTCCTTGCTTCAGGAGGTGAGCAATGCTGGTGAAGTTTACCTTGTGAGAGACAAACACCCCATAGCACCTGAGGACTGCAGCAGCTCAGGGAGAAAGGGGCACTGTATTGGATCAGGGCCAGTCTGCATAGCTTGCACGAGAGCCAGATCCAAACTGCTTAGGGTGTTCAGATGTGCAATGTTAACATCCTATTCACACTCTGCTTTGATTAGTGATTGCATCTATTTTTACTCTGACACCAGCCGACTTCCTTCATTTTTTCTTCTTAAATAAACTGCGCCACATTCCCATCCTCCTCTGCCTGCCCTGGGTCCCTGCTCCCGTCGCTACCCTGCCGCATAAAGCCTGTTCCTGCCACAGACAGGCCATATACCTGCTGATACCCACCACAGGGGCCACTTCTATATTTTGCTTGCAATAAAGTAAACCACATTCGATGGTCCCATTCTAACTTCTTGACCATAATTACTTAAAAAGTCCCAAATGACTACATTGAAGGGAAGCAGAGCAAAATTTCCAGGAGTACCAGACACAAACTAGCAAACCTCCCAAAGGCCATGAGGAAAGAAAAGCTTTATACAATTACTTGGAGTGTATCCCCTAAAGCTTCCTCAGCTGGAGTCCTTTCTACCACTAGGAGTTTGACACACTTGTTTCATTTAAAAATATAGAGAATGCATTTAGGATCATATTTTAGAAAATGGTCCATAACCTTGCAGTTTATATAAAACAGTTTATAGCCTCAGTCTGCCAAAGGGCAGGGGCTTTGTTACAAGGGGTTGAAAATGAAAATATCTGGCTCTGCTCAGTCTGACCTGCAATTCTTTTCATGTGCAAAGGTAGAGACCTCGGGAAGAGGAAGACCAGAAGAAACGCAGGGTATGCGCCCAGGGCTGGAGAGATGTGGGTTAAATTCCTGTTCTGCCTTGTCATCTCCCCATTGATATGATTGATACAGAAGCATTTCCCTTTCTCACGATGATATTCTAAGGATAAATGCACTAAAAAATTGAGGTGTCCAGATGCTGCCTTGTGTTACTAAGATAGCTCCTCCTGATTATATGTCTCGATTTCATCTTTAAATACTGCATGAGTCAAAAAAAAACCCACCCAACCATAAAACCTGTGTTGCTGTAAGATACAGTCTGGCTAATGTATCATTCTGAGTAACATTGCTGTTGCCATCTCTGGTGGCCTGAGAAGGACCCTTTTATATAAAAATATTTGCTTCAGAGCAAGCACAGGGATTACTCCCATAGAATTACCCCTTAAATATTGAGGCCAGGGCTTTCAGAGCCAAGAACTTGGGAAAGCAGTGAGCATAGACCATCCGTGCCATGTAGAGGTATTTGCATAAGCTTTGGCAGTAGCTACAGCCATCTGAAACACTGATAAGCCAGAACAAAACATTTTGTCTGTGTAATCATCCACACCCTCAGCTCCTTGCATCTCTGCTGCCTTCCTAATATTTTACCGCAGCCATGCCTTGCAGAAAACCATTTTCCATGGCAGAGAATAAGGTTACAGAGTTACCTGTGGGTGGATCCTCACATATCAATTGGTATTTCTTCATGAAACTACTCTGAACAACCTCAGTGTTTAGTATATTTTCTTAAAATTGCAGAGGATAATGCTTCTAGTGCAATCTTTCACCTGTGATTCTTATCACCTCCCATTTGGGCACAATACCTGGTTAAACAAAGCTTAAAGCAGTGTCATATATACGTTTCTTTTCACATATCCCAAATATGTTGCAAAAAGTAATTTTTGAGAAGTTCAGAGCTGGGATTGGTATCTTCATATTTTGAACCAAAGAGATATAAATTTGGCACTATGTTGACCCACTGTGCTGATTGTACCAAAAGTGGAGGGAGTTGCTGCCAGCACTCAGTGCAAGTCAGTGCAAGAAGGTCAAAATGACCCTGTCAGCTTGAAGCCTTTCCATGTTTAGCCTTAGAAAAATCATTAAGTCTTAGTTTCCTCCTTTTTAAAAAGGAATAATCTGTCCTCCTTGAGCTTGAAGTGTGTTCCTCTCCGAAACACACTGGGTGCAATGAACACTGCGTGAATAGGGGTTGGGGGTCCCCCCAAACTGGGACACAGTCCTGGGGCCTGGCTGCACAAGATCATGAGCATCGGAGCTGCAAGAAGGCACGGCCCTACTATGGCAGGGAGCTGCTGAGTGGAGCTGTGCTCGCAGGAATAAGTTTTGTTTTGGAAACCTTTTGGTTCAGACTTAAAAGCAAACCGATGAAAAGCTTCCCGCTTCTTAGGCAGGAAGGCAGGTTTGGGAGTAATTGTCTTTTAGGGAGGTTTGGGAGTAATTGTCTTTTCAGAAGCCTGTGAAACTCAGTAACTGGACACTACCCATCTTCAAAGCCTTGAAGAAGTGGTTGATCTGCAGGAAAGAAAATCAGACATAAGGAAAAAAAATTAACAGTTGGGATTGGGATGGTGAATCTGTGGAACAGGTTATGGGATCAGTTATCAAATCCCCTTTGCTGGGAGTTTTTAAAAACAGAGGAAGGGGTTGGTGGGTGTAAAGGAAACTGATGGTACTTTTGTGCAGGAACAATGTGTGAGGAGCCTCCCAGCCACACATCTGTATGGTGCCATTGCTCAAAGGCCATGCTGGCAGCAGTGCAGCAGAGAGGTAAGGAATTCAGAGAGGGGAGATGAGACAGAGTCCATGCCCTGTGCGGTCCCTCACTGGTGTAACTGGTTTGGCAGTTGCAGAGGAATCTCAGCTATGGGACACACATACCCAGCAGACCTGCCTGTCCCTTATCCTGCAGCTCACCTTCTGAAGTAACAAGCTCTTATGGCTCCTAATAATCTCCCTTGTTCTGTCTTAGAGGTGGAGATTTCCTTTGACCAAAGTTTCCTTCTCTGAGTTACTGATCTGAAGACTCATCATAAAACACACAAAGTTTGGTATTAGTGTGGGACTAACTCACAAGCTAAATAAAAGTTTGGTGAACTGACCTTCACATACAACAGCTGACTGTCATTTTGTGCTCTACATTTAGATTTTTTCCACATAAAACAAATCACTACACATCCCCTGTTTCACAAATTGCAATAAACTTTTTGAAACACTCTATAAATATAATTTGTTCTTGTTTCATAAATGTCTCTGAACACCACCCTTCACAATGAGAATGGTTTCCCTAGTAACTAATATATTCTAAAGTCTTTTTAAAAAAGAGGGAATCTAAAAAGATGAAAACAAGAAAAAAAAAAAGACAAATGATAAGACTGAACCTGTTTGATGGACACAAGATACACCGCAGTCTGAGGTACTGTGAAGTTTTTATTGCCATTAGTTTCGTAATACTGTCCTCCCAGACTCATCCCAATATAAGGTTTATTTCACTTCAGACCACCAGAGCATGGCTTGCTCCACAGGCATGGCAAGGCACAGGTAGGACCGCTAGCTGGGCAGCTCATGGAGCCAAGGCTCTCTGCTGTCATGGTGGTTAAAGGAACCAGCCATGAAATGTGGCTCCAGACCTGACATCCTTCAGCTCTCCCTTGCAGACGTGGCAGTGGGGATGTGTGTCAGTGCCTCCCTCTGTGGTGTGAGGGCCAGCAGCCCTTGAAACCCAGTCCAGAGAGCAGCAGAGGCTAGACATATGGGAAAGTCATGCAGATGTGAATTATGGGAAAAGATAAAGAAATCCTTGCCAAAAGTCTCTGAGCTGGCCTCTAAATTCAGGCAAGAAAATTCTTATTTGACACCCTACTTTTTAAAACAGCTGTAGAGAACTGATAGCTCCTGCTGCAATATAGCTTATGGTAGGGGTCAGAAGAGGGGGTGATGTATAGAAAGGATGCTGAAGGATTTGTTACAGTCTGCAATGAAATAAATGAAAAGTGGCTTGAAAAAGCAGCAAGGCACCTTGAATATATACATGTTTGAAACTGTGTTCAGCCCTGCAGGGAAGGACGTAGGGATACTGGTGTTTGAAAAACAGGACATGAGCCATCAGTGTGCAATTGCAGCCCAGAAAGTCCATTGAATCCTGGGCTGCAACCAAACAAGTGTAGCCAGCAGGTCAAGGGAGGTGATTCTGCCCCTCTACTGCATTCTGGTGAGACCCCACCTGGAGTACTGCATCCAGCTCTGGAGCCCCCAACATAAGAAGGACATGGACCTGTTGGAGTGGGTCCAGAGGAGGGCCACAAAAATAGTCAGAGGGCTGAAGCACTTCTCCTATGAAGAAAGGCTGAGGCAGTTGGGGTTGGTCAGCCTGGAGAAGAGCAGGTTTTGGGAAGACCTTATTTCAGCCTTTCAATATATGAATAGGGCTTATAAGAAAGACAGAGAAAGACTTTTTACCAAGGCCTGGAGTGATAGGACAAGGGGCAGCAGTTTTAAACTGAAAGAGGGTAGGTTTAAATTGGACTTAAGGAGGACATATTTTTATGAGGGTGGTGAGACACTGGAACAGGTTGCCCAGAGATATTATGGATGCCTCATCCCTGGTAGTTTTAAAGGCCAGCTTGGATGGGGCTTTGAGTAACCTGATCTAGTGAAGGATGTCCCAGCCCATGGCAGAGGGATTGGACTAGGTGATTTTTGAAGGTCCCCTCCAGCCCAAAGCGTTCTGTGATGATTCTATACAATAAGTTCACAGGGCTGGTCCAGTGGAGGCACTTAGATCACTGCCCAAAGAAGCTGAAAGGGTGCAGAGGGTCGCACATGGCATTTGTGGTCCTTCCACATCCATCTGCACCTTCCACAGTCCCACAGGCTTGAACAAACTGAGTATCAAGGGGAACTGAAATGCCACCAAAGCAGAATGTCAGTGAGGCAGTCTGTAAGAAGAGCCGATACCTTTTATTAGATCAATGAAATAGTGGGGGAAAATATAACAGCCAAAAAAAACCAACAACCAAAGATAAGGCTTGAGGCATGAAAGCCCTCCTGAGGCCTGCAAGAGGAGCTAAAGAGGTAATTGGCATGGCAGCACTTTCACATCCGTGTGTCAACAGGGATGGAGAATTAGGCCCACTGCTGGAGGAGGGGGGAGAGAGGACTTTCAAACCTGGTCACCGTAAGGGGTACAGGTTAAAAAACATGTCGTCGTGGCAGTAGCTGAGACCTGTATGGCGTCCTCCCTCACCCCTGTCTCCTTGGCTTCCCCTCAGAGGTGCCAAGAGCTGGCGGTGGGGTTGTGGCTCGCAGGGCCCTCCCGGAGGTGCAGGGTATGGTGGTGGAGGGAGGCAGCTGCCGCTGTAGGTCGGCAGGGATTTCCCCTGGTGGGATTCCTCCCCCAAAGGGCCAGCGCTAGGCCTGAAGGCATCATGGCCACCCTTTGACACCAGGGTGAGGTGCTGGCTGGTGGGGTGGGCGCAGTGCCGGGGGGAAGGGGCTGGGCAGGGCAGGAGGGTAGGGCCACTGCAAGGCCTCCTGGCGCTGGGTGTCCTCCTGAGGGACAGGGTCCTGCTCCAGGTCGGCATCTCTCCGGAGCATCCGTCCTCCTCAACTGCCTTTGGGAATGGCGGCCGCCCGGAGCAGCTGCCCAGTGTGGGCTCCCGGGAGCTTTTGCTTAAATGTCCCCCCAAATTAGCAGGTTGCAGGTAAGCGTCCGGCTTGGAAAGGAGCAAAGGCAAAGCCTCCCGCATCGGCATCGCACCTGTCAGAGACTTGGGAAAGCGAGACATGGATTAGTCAAACAAGGCGTAGCCTAGCAGCATGAAATAAAAAACATCCTGCATGAGACCCTCACGAATGCATTCAATTAACACAGATAACAAAGCAGACACCATAGCAGAGCCTCCTTGTGCACTAGTGCCAGTGGGCTTTAGGGGGAAACCAAACAGGGCTCCCAGATCACAGTTCTGGGTTTGTTTCACCAGTTTTGGCCAAAAGCTTGTTTACACTGAAAGAATCGTTAGACTTTGCACTCACAGCCCTGCCAGCATATGCTGAAGAAGCACCTGAAAATGAAATTATGCTAATACATTTGACACTACAGAATTTATTTCTTTCCTATGGAGTTTGGAAAAGCTAACTATGATGTTTTTAAACTGATTGTTTTGAAGTGATCTTCTCACTACAATATTATGCTTCAGCTTTTCAAGACCCTACTTCTTTTTCTAACTGATACATTTTCCTGTAATTACATTTTTTTACCCCACAAACAAAATTTTCATTCAGGGAGGGAGCAGCACACAGAAATTATTCTCCTGGCTCTTTTGTTCTAGATACTTCACAGCTTCTTTAATTGCCCTAATTATTGGATTATAATTTTGCAAACTTTAATTCCTTTCAGAACACTCATTCTGTGCTATCGTTTCTGATGAGTACTTACAGGTCTCTCTTCTTTGTTATTCTGCTTTTTCATCCATTTAATTATAGTGATTTTGCTGACTGCTAGAGTAGCAAGGCTCCTTTCAGCTGTTCTCCACTCACCATCAGAAGAAATTCCAACAACCTGATGCAGGACCCAGCCCACCTTCAGCTAAAGACCCACTGATGCCATAGAGAAAACATCCTATGTGTCACTTGCCCTATTTTGGGCTCATACATTTTTCCAAAGTTCTCCTCCCTGGTCTCCTGTGAGCACATAAGAATTGAATCTTTTCAGAAGATTTTTTGCTGATTCAGCAACATAGGTTCTGCGTGTCTGATCAAACTCCTGACTTAGTTGTATTGCGGCTGCTCTTGGCAGAATATGAAAATAACGCCACATGACTCAGTAACATTTCCTAGGTGACGACTGTTTTAGTGTTCATGGGGACAGAATTAAACCAGTGATATGGAAATAATTGTTTCTGTATTTGTTAGAGATTTATGCAGTGGCTCAGCTGCCTTTTCTTATGCTCATGTTCCCAGGCTCTTGTGTCACGAGGCCACCACCAGTCCATCCCATACTCTCTAACTGTCCCATCCCAAGTCAGTGTGTCTCCATGAGAGTCACTCATGAGCTCTGTTTTTTAGTGTACTCCTGAGTATTTCCAGTAGAAACAGCTGCAGCTCTTAAATTCATATTCCATTCAAATGGGTTTAACTTCCTCTGTTTACTCTTTTAATCTTCTTCTTGGACTCCTGGATGCCCCTGCTTCCCCATGTCATCCATTTAAGAAGTCTGTCCCCATCCCCCCCACCCCAGCCCAATTATTGCTTTTGTCTGTAACTGAAGGGGCACTGATTACGATGCCAAGCACCAGCCTGGGGAGGATGCACCACCTCTAGCACATCAAAAGACAAACTGCCTGTGAAGACCATTGGTGTACAGTTGCGTGTAACATGGCCTTTGCAAGGAAGGTCACTGGAGACAGCCTCACTGCTCTACCTGATTCCCTCCATCTGGCACATAGTCGTCTGTGGGATCTCTGTAAATGCTTTCACAAGTGTTTCCATACCCAGCAGAGCCGATGTCTTAACGTAAGTGCTTCTGCAAGTCCTTCAAAGCACTCTTCTGCCTTCAAAGCCCTCCTGAAGACCAGGAGAGCAAGTGAGGCACACCACGCAAAGGTGATCCACCTTCCACTTACCTACCTTGGCAAAAAGCAGGGAGGGTAAGCAGAGGTGAAGGGTCCCTTCACTTTTCTGCAGCACCTCCTCCATGCCAGTGGAGGACCTCGGGATACACTGTGGAGAAAACACGACCTCCCACTGTCTCTCCAAGGGAGGGGTGGTGCCTCCTGCACCTGAGGGTGCCCTCACAGCCCTTGAGGGTCTGCAGGAGGCCAAATCCTGCTCAAGGGCAGCTGCCCTGCAGGAGACCATCTCTCTCCCTGGTGGGCCTTAAGTCTGTGAATAAAATGATCCAGGCCTGCTACTGAAGTAGTAAAGTCTCAAGTAAAGGTTGGGGGACTGGAGGAAGGAGGAGTAAGGGTTTCTGGATTTGCCTTGTTCATGACAAGTTTGTTTTGTCAAGATACCATGCACAGTATATAACAGGTATATCATATAGGTAATGTTATATATTGTAATCTATAGTAAAATAGCATACAGTGTGTGTGTGTATGTGTACACACATACATGAATCTTCCTCCTGAGTTCAGTTATTGCCAAAAGTATTTTGCAGTTTTCAAGTGTTTATTTGTTACAATTTTCTCATGGGGTGGTGCAATCAATAATATAAGTTAAATCCAGTTAAAACCTTCTATTATTCTCCCTCAGTGTCAATACAGATTAGACTAAATATCTAATTACTTTATTCCCAGATTTCTTTGTAAATAATTTAATTTGTGGAGCAGCACTAACAAAGAACTTGCAGGAAATTTTTTTTAAAGGCAACTCTTACTTCTAAAATAGGAAAGAGCTGGGGGTCTAAAGCTATGTCCATGCTGCTAAATAAAATGAGGCCAAGGACTGTCATTGGTAACAGGGACAAAAGGCATGGCCTGGCGATGTCAGCACTACATCCTCGCCTTGGGAGATCTCTGGGCCCGAAGTGAAATGATGCAACGGCCGTGTTGCCGCCCACCAAGAGCTACTTTTCACAGCATCAACTTGAGATTCTTATTGCCTGTGGCTTGTAGCAACGACATGATGTAGAGGCACAGGCAGGTTCAAAGCCTGTGAAGGGACCCAAACCTCATGCAGCCTTGTCCAAAATCCTTCCAGGAGATGGTCCCTGGCACATGCTGTCCTCCTGACCTGTGCCAGGGTATTTTGTCTGTGAGCACGAGTTAGTGCTGGCCAAATCCATGGCAGGCACCATGTGAATAGTGATGTGAATGAGCCTACCCACTGGCCCTGCTTTGTTTACCAGTATAGATGTAATCCCCTGCTGCCACCAGGCCCAAAGAGGCTCCAGGTGGGGGCTGCTGGCAGTGGATGACAGTGATGAGCAGAGCAGGATGCTCTGTTCCTTCTTGGCCTGATCATGGGAAGGAGAACGTGGAGATGTGAAGCCCATTCTCACCCAGACCCACAGCCTCCACCATGCCTTGAACCATGAATCACTGACCCCACAATTTCACTGATTGATAATAAGAGTTACCTCAACCTCCCGGACTCTTTTTAATCTTGGAGAAGCTGGAGAAAAAGCTGTCTGAGCTTTTTGGATTGATCTTCGTGCTTCTGCTTCTAGTTTTGTTTCTGGACGTGGATGATCATGAGCTCCTTTGGACTTTAGGAAAGAATTATGATATGTTAAAGTTAGAAACAACCTTGTTATTAATCTTAAGGGAGAAGATTTTGTAGCACAGGCCAAATCCACATATATGGCCTGATTTAATGCTTTGTATTTAATAAGACTTATTTAATGTGAGCTTAAGTAACAAGCGTATCTCAGATTAAGTGCAATGGGGTAGAAATTCTCTGAAATCATAAAACCAGTGCACCACATTTATGTGCAGAAGACAGTCCCCACACTAGAGCCCCAACTGAAGCCACAAGGTCTTCTGCAGCCTGGCTACAGTGTCCCTGCAGTCATTTCCATTCTTCTCACCCTTTAGACATATTTATCAGAACATTAATTTCCATTAGCTTCCACAGAGAATTAATTTTATTTAACCTGCACATAAGTGAAAGTCTGGAAAACAGGAGACAGCTCAGTGGTTATGGTACAAAATTAGGATTACAGCTTCCAGCAATAGTGCCCATTATTTACACATTTGCATACACTGTTTTCCAGATAGAAGTTACTATAATGCACAGATGGCATTTTCCATAGACAGTCCCTTGGGTACAATGATTTCCTGTTTTCAAATAGCCTCATGCTTATGCATGGTGCCTTGGAGAAGAGGTTGCGATAATGGGATTTCTGACTTTTTGGGGATTCGTTGGTTCCTATGCACCTGAGGCAATGTGTTTCAAAATCAACAGGTTTTCATGGGAGCCTAAATGAAAAATATAATATACTGTAAAATCATAGTAGTATAGGCTAATTTAGGTTGGAAGGGACCTCTGGAGGTCTAGCCCAACCTCCTGTTCAGGCAGGACTAATTTCAAAGTTAGATCAGGTTGCTTAAGACCTCGCCTACTCATTGTGAAAGTTTTTCTGCTTACAATTATTTGACCCTGTCATATTCAATCACTTTTATTTGTTGGAACAAAAAATGTCCCTAATCAATCTTAAAAAAAAAAATTAAAATTAACTTGCATAATGTAAGGTGATGATTTTATACCAACCTGAAAAAATATGAATTGGCCTTCATGCCTCCAGAAGTTGGTAACTGGGTAACCACCATGGCCTCGGCAGGAAAGCAGCCGCAGGGGTCCACTGCAGTTTGGACAACATTTCCCTGGAGCAAAGATGGTGGGAAATATTTTCTGTACAGCACTGATCAGGTGAATCCCGTGTGATACAATGGTTCATCAGTGGTGGATTCCCACTTCTGGCTCAGGGCTCAGAAACTACACTGAGAAAAACTACGCAAAAAACTTCCAAATGTAAGCAAAGATCAATATAAGCAAATTATTAATTGCCTTTATTGTGTTCCATTATTAAATACAACTGGCAAAAATATTTATATTATAGCTTTCTTATCATTTTATCATTTATTATGATTGTTGGTTGTAGTTCTTTCTAACTTGGCAGGGTCTGGAATGTCATATGTATTCTTGTCTGATTTTTCTAGAGGACATCACTCTGACCTCTGTGAGTGCTTAAGTAATACCTTTCTTTAGCCAAAATGTTCTCAGATACAGAAAGCAGTATGTGCTAGCTCTACTGAGCAATCAACAATTGTTTGAAATGGTCTTGTTAAAAATACATGTGCAGCTCATGTTCTCTATTTGCATTGTCTTGCTCCAATGACATGACTACAAGGCCTATTTTCCAGTCATCATAGTTTATAAGTAACTTCTTTCCTGCGAGACTTTCTTGAGTTACTCTTGGGCACATGTAATAATGAAGCCAATAGCAGGAACAGCAGAGCAGGAAGATGCCTGCACTACACAGCTTTCTCAGTAACCTCACTTGTGGGCCTAAGAAGGCTGGGAATCAATCTCTAACCATCAGAACTAGAGATGAAAAAAGAAAACAAAAGGAAAAGAAGCAAACAACTCCTCCCCCAACGTTAAGAAATGTAAAATGCATTGTTCCAAAATCAAGAGTTGCATTTGAATATATGGAATGGCAGCAGGAAGGTTTTGTAATCCAAAAGGTATCCTCTACTTGGCTTTCTTTTATGTTGTATTCACGTATGAACTGCCATACAATGAACAGACACATTCATACTCACGCTGTTGTTTTTGCCTAGCTTTATCACATATGGCTGGTCTTAGGTAGATCTTCCTCCCATCCAAGGTCGAGCAGTCATTGCTGCAGACCACCACCCCAAGGCAGGATTTTTTTAAGATACGAGAGTTGTGGTTGTTGGTGTTTCGCATTGCCCAGCTGCTGTGGTGCCTCTGAGCATTTTTATCCTCTGAGCTATAGATATGTTTTACATAGGAATCCGGCCATTCTTGAAACCAGTCTATCTTTCTCACGTCCTGTGGAGACATCAAAGTAAGCCACGTTTTAGCCTGGGAAAGAGAAGCCAGAAGCCAGCAGACCTGGTCCTCTGCTAGGTGTCCTCTAGCCTGGGTGACCCCAGCATCCCAGCAGGTGATGCTGGTTGGCAGGAGGGAGCAGTGGAGAGAAGGCTCCCCATGGCTCCCTGCAAGCCCCAAAGCATCAGGAAAGCCTGGCCAGGAGGTTGCTCTCACTCACTCACAGGTCCAGCTCAGTGCAGAACCTCCCTGGGAGAGGAAGGTGGGGGCCCTGACATAAAATGGCAGATACATTCCTTGCAGGCGGCGGTCACTGCCTGACTAACTTCAGTTAGTTTTCATGGCAGAGATCCTGCTTTGCCTTTCAGGCCATGCACAGCAATGTTACACTGAATCATTTGGCTTGATTTGGCTCTACTCACGGGAAAAAAGGCAAATACTGAATCAAACTGAGACTCTGCCCACATTTGTAGGTCTTTAGTTCTGGACTTTGGTTTGTTTTGACCTAAGTGCCATGGAAGACTTCCACAGTGATTTTTCTGAAGTCCAAAACAAATAACATCTTGGTGATTTTTTTTTTCCCCACTGCTATGGACTAAGTGAAAAAAAGCCTCAAATACAACACCACTGTAAGGAACAATAAAAATAAAACTCAATGAAAGAAAAGACAAAGGACCACACATCACCTCAGTGGGTACAGTCAACACAGCAAAATGCAGTAAGCTGTAAAGCACCTGACATACCCACTGATGATTTTGAGGGAAAAGGTCTTGTAGGGGTACAAAAACTTAATAGGAATTTCCTTGAGATTACTGATCCCAGCCACTGAGAGCCATTACAGCAGCAAGAACATCAACTGAGAAGAGAACCCCCCCTGTGCTTCCCCAGGAGCCATCAGACAGGGTAGGGAAGGGTGTGGAGAAAGCCTCCAGGCTGAAATTCAGGTGAAGGTGACCTTGGGGTGAAGGGCAGGGAAGGAGGCAGCCTGGGGCATGGAGGCCTTGGGTGAACAGCAGTGTCATAGTAGGGAAGAGACTGGGATCAGGTAAGAAGACAGGGTTGGGAGGTGAAAGGCAGAGCTAGATGCTGAAGGAACGCAGCGGGAGGAATCTGGCACAAATATGCTGAGGTGACAGACAGAGAGATGACGTTGGCGTGCAGGGTACTGTGGGCTTTCAGTGGAAAGCATGGCTGAAATTTTTAAATAAGAGGACTAGGAAAGGACTGAGGGAGGGAAAGATCACAATTCTGCCTCTCAGCAAACCTCTGCAAACATGAAACAAGCTTTCCCTAGGGGCTCGTGAAAGGAGTGTTGCCTCCATGTGGAAAGCCAGCCCACTTGCCTGGAGCCCGGTCTGCAGCCAGGCTGAGCACCCACAGTTGCAAGGCAGTCATGGGTGCTGTGCTCCCTTACTACCCAGGGCAAAAAGCAAGTCCTAGACATCTGTCATTGAGCACCCACAGCAGGACATAATTTTTTTTTCCCTGCACCTCATCCATCAGTGGACTGGAAAGGCAACGCATCTGCAGCATTGCTATTTTTCATGTGTCAGCAGCTCTTCCAAGAATACATTTAAGGAAAAATGCATGGAAACTTCAATATCTGCTCAATATTTTCTAGCTTTTCAGTAAAACACTGTCCATACCTCAAGGTAACAAAGAGAATAAAAGCAGTGAGGCATAGATAACTGACAAAGCACTTAAGATCAGCGGTGAAGTAGAGATGACTGGTTAGAACTGGATACATTTCTAAGACATAGACACATACCTGGGGAAGTTTGATGTCATTGATATCCCAACTTGTCATTTCTCCATGTCGGGAAGCAGAGTCCTCCTGCTCCATAACAACATCATCTACGCCTTTCAGCATTTTTTAATTCCTTCCCAAAGTTTGCGAGAAAGTTTCTCCTGGCTGCTTTTGAAGTTGACTGGCTGTCAGCACTCTCAAAGCGGTTTACAACCAGGAAGCTGTTTCCTGAAGCTAAATGATAGAGAGCCTGCTCATTAAAGATAAAAATCAATGTTCTTCTGCCAGAAAAACTTGTTCCATTAAAAGTTTTGCAAGCCGGCAATGCAGTGGAAAATATAGGTTAGAGATAGCCTGTGATGTTATAGAGGCATCGTTAACAGCAAGCAAATAGTGCCTTTGTCATCTGTTTTGTTTTGCTCGGTCTCCTCTCATACCGAGTTTATCGTCATGTAACTCTGCTTGCAGGCTCTTTGCACATCTGATCTGACTCTGGCTCAATATTTCCAGAGCCAAACTGATTGAACGGCTCAGTGGCTGCTGCAGGTTCTTTGAGTCGCTGCGGACCCATTAGATATTTCACATACTGCACATGACAAAGGTGAGCAACAAGAGGGGACTACTACCATTTCAGATGAAATGGCGCTCAACCGTTTCAACTATTGTTGGCATCTCTCAGAGTTAACCAATTGCATGAGGGAAGATTACAAAAGAAGGTTGGGCTGCCTGCATTTTCCTATCTCAACAGCAGGCTGAAGTAAAAAAAACCCACCAAGGTATGTTTATTAAAACCAACAGTTTTTGCCTGAAATCTTGTAAAGCAGGCGGTTGCTCTACTCCAAATTTCAGTACCAGCTAAGCTTAATACCATATCCTCAGGGATCCCATGCATGAAAAAATTTTGGGGTTTGTTTCCTTTGGCAAGGAGACAAAAGGCGAATCAGAAAATGAACAGGCCATTTTATTCTTTCTGGAAATGGGAAAGCTTCAAGGGTTTGAGGAAGGTCCCTGTAATGTATGCCAATTAAGCATTTGTTAAAGACTACTAAGTAGTGGGAGAAGTAAAATCTACTTGATGAGATTCTATTTCATAGACTTTATTAAGCATAATTTATTTTATTGTTGTTTCCGGCTCTGCATATGCACAGCCCTTGGAAAGGGACTTAGCCTTCATGTCCTTAGTTTACCCATTTATAAAATACCTGTGATCTTATTTTCTCATGTTATATTATCACTTCTAAAGCAAGAGTTTGCAGATATTTGCGGAGCACCTGAGACATTTGGCTGAACGGTGCTCTGGCAGTGTAGTCAGAGCCCCACTGCCCCACTTCGGGTCTCAGGCTGTCGAGGGGGGGGAGAAAGAAGGCTTATGGCAGACCATCCCCTGTGGAAAAAGACCCCCCAGAGTCCTCCCCCCAGAGGAGTGCCTGGTAGTCATCACCAGTGTGCTCAGGAATTTGAGCTGAAGCTGGTTCTTGGAGGGCAACTAACCCATCACAGATTGAAATAAGATGTTAAACCAGAGAAGGGAACATCACTGCTCAGAAATACAAATGGCTGAAAGAAACATTAGGTCTTCATATATTTTCATATTGTGTTACAATGAAGATGGAGATAGTAAAGTCAAGACAAACAAAATATGAGCCGCATTGGAAAACTGAGTTGAATATACTAAACAAATGACCCTTGACTATTGTGTGGCCTAAAACATGAAATGATTTGTTACATAATTCAAAACTATATTCTCATTGCTTTTAAAATTACTTTTCAAAATAAGATGGCTTCAAAATTGATTTTTAATTTCTTTCTTATTAGAGAAAATTGAATATTTCTTCTTTTATGTTATACTGAAATAAAACAATAATTAAATCTTACCTTAAAGATTAATGAAAGAGATAATCTCATAATAATACGCAGAAAAAATGAACTTAGAGAGAATCATACATATTTAGCTACATGCAGGCAAAGGCCGCAATAGTAGCAAAAACTTTGAGCAATAATTAAAAGATGATGTGGCATATTAAATTTCTGATTGTTACTTGTGTAACTTTAATTTTGACTAATGTGTAGCAGCTTTATAAATAGTAAGGTCTGAAATATTCTTTCTTTTTCCTCTCTTTAGTCCTGGGATGTCAACTCCTATGAAACTAACTGCAATGCTGGATTAAAACAGATGTTCAACACCTTGGAAGAAGGACAGGCAGATGATCACTGTAGGTCTCTTCCAACTGACCCTTACCTACCCTTCCCTCCCCTTCCCTTCCCTTCCCTTCCCTTCCCTTCCCTTCCCTTCAACAAACTGTTCTGCTTCTCTTAGATAAAAAGTGAAAATTTAGATGTCAATAATGAATTATTTTGATTTGGAAAAACACATGTAAGAAAAGAGGGAATTATTATATTAAGGATGGAGGTAAGTAGCAACTCTATTTGCCACTGGAATGTGGTGCAATTCATTATGCTTGAAAACCAGTGAAACTAATCTAGTTCTTCTCCTGCCCTTTGTTTTTTTCTTATTTTCTTATTTCTTGTAAATCCTTATTGATACAGAAGGTAAACAGCAGCATGTAGCAAGATTCTGGTTTTGGTCCAATGTTTACTGTATCTGTTGATCTAGAAGTGAAGAAAACAGAAAGGGAGAGAAAAACACAGAGATTACAAAAATATATCTGAATTAATTAGTTAGAAGAATGAACTTATATTTCACCCTGACAGACTAATTTAGTTTAGAAGTACTTCTCTCTCTTACAGAACTGCTCTCAATAAATTTGTGGAAGTGACTGGTCGATCCATATGGTCAGTTCCACAAACACAAGGTGTCAGACAAAAAACCACCAGGCTGCTGGAATACAGAAAGACTGCAGTGAAGAGCCACACAATAAACTATGGTATTACCAATTCACAGACCATCACTGATTTTTCACTTACCATACTGTGCTAAAAGACCAGTCTTTCACAGAAAGAGAAAGGGCTCAGAGCATAGGAAATCCATAAAAACTGAGATTGTTCATTCGAGAAAAGAGATATATAAGCAAGGGCACTATAAAAATGACCTAAAATACAGAGGGATGTAAAGGGGATGCTTCTTGTTATTTAACCACCCAAGAACCCCATTGCACAGAGTGAAAACAACTGGCAAATTCAAAAGTGAGGCAAAGAAATGTGGTTTTCATTCACTATATAATTAGTATTGTTTTGTCTATGGAAACTTATTTCCTCTCCCTACAAGCCTTGCTCCACTTGTTTCTTTAGACTCTTGTGCTACAGCATTACCACGAGTGTTGCTGTAGTATGTCATTAAGGTTGAACACTAGGCAAGACAGAAAAAGAGATTAAAAACATAGGAAAGAAATAATATTTGAAGATCTGCTATTTAATACTTACATCTGTGTAACATCTTAAATATCTTATAATACATTTAGAAAGAGATATTAAGGGTTATATTTTGACTTATGGAAACTTTTAACTAGCAAGGATTAGGAATTTCTTCTATTTTCCTTAGAAGTATTTGGGGTTGACTGCTTAGGAAAAGGATTATGAATTTTTACAAGAGATTATGTATATTATCAATTTACATGACCCCACAGGTTAAATTAATTTAATATGATTTGCAAGCTCTTGTTTGGAATGACAGTCTTACAGACCATAACCACAGATGGGTGTCAGGAGTTCTTCAGCAGTCGTCTATGACAAGAGATCAAGGACTGGAAAAAGACCTGGAGCCCTAAAAACCTTCTTGCATTCAGGCTCACGCTCTGGAGAGGGCTGTGAGACCCTGCAGAGCAGCACCTGGGGCAAGCAGCAGTCTTGCTGCTGAGGTTGCGCACTGCTCTCTTTGTCCACCAGGCTCTGCTGAAGGATGGTAGCTGGTGGCAGGACCACGTGGATGTAGGCTATTATGGAGCGGTCACCAGATCAGGCTCCTTTCTTGTATTGTTTTACCACCACATGAAGAGGTTGCTTTTGTCAGTGCTCCCATCAGTCTTCCTTTCTCTCTCTTTGGTGTCAACTTTCAGCGATGACAAACTTTAACTGATCTCAGGTGCAGTCAGTTGCCCTTCACATGGGCTGAGCTACATGTCCCACCAACAGCGTGTTTCACTATCTTCCGTGGCTGCCTTTACACCTTGCCTTCAAGTGCGTGGTTTTCCCTGACATGGAAAGGTTGTCCCTGCTGATGACAGCTCTCCTGCCCCTCATCCACTGTGGGCATTGGCCTTTGCAAGCCTCTCATTCTTCTTTGGTCCCCCTTTTATTACTGCAGATTTGGGTGTTGCTGCACCACAGGAACTAAGGAACATACATGGCTGGATGACAACTCTATTGTATCAAGGTGCTGCTGATACTCCCTGAGGCGTATTTCTCCAGATTGGCCTAACTTTTTTTTTTTCTTTTTTCAAATACATTCTATAAACTTAATAATAACAATTTTATCTTCAAGTTTAGCCTTGCTATGTGGCACCAGGATGAAGTAATATGATTAAACTCCCAGACGTGGAGCATAAACTCACTACAAATAGACATGTCCTTTGTAATGAGAAGACAGTTTTGGCCTGTGCGAAAGTGCACAGGGGATGCTGCTCATTTTCTGGAGACAAGCTTTTGTTCCCCAATGGCCCTGATGTATCCTCAAGTTGGCTGTCTCTATATTCAACATCATTTGAAATGCTTATGCCGTCTTCACCGTTTAGTATCCAAAAATGAAAGCTTCTCACTTGTGATCTGGCTCTTTGAAAGAAAAATGGACACACTTTGAGATGGAAGTATTTTTAAGTCCTTCATTTGTTTTGTTTGTCCTCTGTTTCTTTTTAATTATTTTCTTGAAATTGGTCTTGTTAATGCCCTTGATATCAAAACCAGCTGATGATATCGTATTTTTGTTCAGTTACCATATTTCTGAATTACGGACTGCTCTGAAGAAGAAGTCAGCTGTAGATAGTGTAGTTCTTCATGCTTTGCTGCCTCAGTCACATTCATTGAACACTTCTTGAATTTTCTTTTTTATTTAAAAGTTTAATTTCCCATCACTGTCCAGACATCCTTTTTTTAGAAGGGCTGTCTGAAACTACATATTCTGCAGGGTTCTCTGATAGTCACATCATATAAAACAGACGTGTCTACACCATAGATTATAAACCAGACAGATTAGCCCGGAATTCACCTCAGAGCTCAAACACTGATGAATGTCTTGGACTGTCTTTTTTTCTCAGGCTACAAATATGTAGTTTGCATCACTTCTGCCCTCATGGGGTTAGGTCACTACTCGGTAGAGAGTCTCAGGTTGGCTTGGTCAGACTGCTTGGGAGATGCTGTGTATTGTCTGCACAGAACAGAGATGCACACACAGACCATCGTACCACCTTACTAAGTGGACATTAAAATCCTGCTGATGGGATGGTAATTTCTTGAACTGCTCTAACTCAACAGCTTGCAATCCTCTCAGTTTTCCCTCTGTGTTAAGTGAATGATACTTAAGCTGGTTGCAATATTCTCGTTTTTCATTTTCTATTTACTTCCCTGGCTCTTTCCAGCCAGGATGCGGTTGTGGGCATGCTTTGCCAAAGGGCCTGCCACATGAACTTCATGTCCCCATACAGTAAATATCTCTGCCAGGCCTCTCAGTCCCTCTTCTTGAGGAAACTGATATTTTTCCACTTGTGGGTCAGCTCCCAAGTGGCATTCTCAGCTGATGGCTGATAGTTGTATGACTTTGTCATGGTTTGGGTTGGGCTGGCCAATAAATGAATGACAGATGCTCTCTTTAATCTCTCTCTCCTTCAGAGAAGGGAGAGCATCTCCCTTCAGATGAGAACAGAGAAAATGAACAGCATAGTATGAATAACATATTAAGACTTTTTTTTTTTTCCTCATGGCAGTGTTTTAACATTGAATGCTAGGAATATATCTTTCTCTGCCATATGAAGAAGGTAGCTCCAACTGAAAGGTTTTGGGCCTGAGATCTTTTTAATTATCTGTTTGGGGTACTAGAGTGTATGCAAACAGATGTTTCACTTTATTTCTCAGTAGCTCTTTATTAAAGCTGTGAGCTCTAATGCTTTTGTAGTGAAGTCGAGCTTTCTATTAACTTCATTGTTCCCTCTAATTTTTTCTCATAATATATTAGACACTCTGCAAAGCATGTGATGTTCTAAGCATCGTATTTACTTCCTGAGGTAAAATTCATGGCAGATCATCCACAAATGCAAAACCATCATGGTAATATCGTAACAGCATTAATATTGGGATGCTGTGGTGGACTTCAGTCTGGATAAAATTTTGATTTAACTTATGCATATTGCTGACTGTATAAACTATAATTTCTCCTTTTTTTTTCCCACTAAGATCATGAATTCCACTGCTTGAGTTGAAATCACTGGCTTCTATGGATTACTTAAAATTTTAGTTTGAATGCTTTTTGTGGATCTTATGCTTAAAAATTACAATATCTTAGTGGCAGTATTATAATGTAATTTAAAAATGGCTTCAGTTTATGGCCATTCTGCTTTCTTATTCTGCTAGTCTTCATAGCCCAGTGCATTCATTCACTCATGTCAGCTCTTGATCTGGTATTCAGTTTCTCATCTTGTCTTTGCACCTGGTGCAAATACATTTAATTTCATTGTTCTGCCTGGCATGAACATCACATGCATGCAAAATCTCATTTTATGGTTTGACACTTGCTATTGAATATGGTGCTTTTCTCTTCCTTACAATACTGCAGTTTTCCCTTTTGTGATTTAAAGAATGTCTAATTGCTAAATGAGTTGTCTTTCATGTCCATCTGCTTCAGAACAGGAATTTGCTATGTCGCTATGATTATTGTTTTCCTTGTTCCCTCTCTGTTGTTGCAATATGCATTCTAATTTTCACGTTGTAGGAACAGACTCATTTCTGGTATCTTTGACAGCACTCTGCTTTTCTCCAGGGTCGGGTGGAGTGTCATATCTCCTGAATCCATCCTCAGCTTCAGTAATTCCAAAATAAATTCCTATCAGTTAATCATGCTCTGACTTCAGAGCAGCCACTGTTTCTGGTACAATCAGCTCCTGTGGTGATCCTACATGCACACCGTGTTCCCCTTTCTACAGACTACATCGTCTCACAGACTCAAGGTAGAACTATAAACCCGTAACTAAGTTGGTCTGCCATACGTTCAAGAATGAGAAGAACTTTTCCGTAGCCTGGGCAACTGAAAGGAGCACCTTGTGGGAGAAACTGAGTTTCATTCTGGTCGCTTGCTTTGCAACAAGGCATGGGTTGCTTTACTCCTGAGAAAGCATAGCTACTCTTGCAATTGGGCTGGGCTCAGTATCCAAGGGATCAGTGGAATTTATAACAGTGACACAAGATCAAGTCTTTTTCAGTTTTGGGAGTGCCAGGTTACACTTCTGCTTTATGGGAACTGGAAACAAGCTAGACTCAGACAGGTATGTCCACTCGCATGGGCAGTCCCTGCCTGTACTGATGAGGTGGTAATTATTGCCTCTTTCTTTGCAAAAATTATGACCAACATGCTCTTTCCTCATCCAATGTTCATCTATTACATTAATGAATTTCTAAGCTTATCTTTTTCTCACGACTGTCTTGAAAAAATCCACCTTCTTATGAGTTTTGCCTGTCCTTGTTATGGTATCTCACACAGGAGTAGGGTGCACAATTGAGTTTCTCCGGCTTCTGAGGTGGTTTCTGACACCCACAATATCCCCATGGGCAGGAGGTCACCCACAGGTTTGCTTTCCTCTACAAAAGGCCTGTGCACCCCCTGCCCCGTACTTTCTCCTGGCCCTTCTTGGTCCTAGCTGCGGTAGGCACTTTGCAGACCTTGTTTCTCTGGCAACACGGATTCTTATTATGACACCTGTAACTCCAATAAAATAATCCAATGGTGCAAGACAACACCTTGTTCTCTAAAAATGCAATGGACTGTACTGCAGCTAAAGTCCTCACATGGTAACAGATGAATTTCCTAAAAGTCATGACAGCAGCATTGCTCCCCATGTCATGTCCCTTGCCCCACTTTCTCTCTCCCCTCACAGCCACCTATCCCCCAGCTAACTGGAGAGTGCACAATACAGTGTCTACAATACCTACAGCTTTTCCAAATTGCTTTTCCTTACAGAATAACAGGCAGCAAAACTAGTAGGCCAGAATGCCTGGTTTGTTCTTTAGCTCTGAGGCTGATCTGCCCTGTTTTGCCTTGACTGAGTCACGTTTGCAGAATGACTGACTACCTTGTCAAGGACCCATGCAACCTGAACCCCAGTCCCACTGGAAGCTGCGTAGGTCTCTATAAATCAATGTAGTCACTTGGGTACTGGGAGCTGTACAGCTGCGTTACCAGGTGGTTCTGCCAAAGTTACTTATTTCTGTCTTCCACTACATTGTGATACGGAGAATTTCTTTCTGCCTTTCTGCTTAGTTTGATGGGTGTCAGACCAGCCTTGCTATAAAAGTCCATCCACATGAGCAGCATGGTATTGCAGGTTGTTCTGAGTCCGCTGTGAACAAACCACTGCCCTCTCAGAAGATGGACCCTGCATTTGAAACTAAATACAGTTCAGTTTTCAGCATATCTAATAACACGGTGCAGCAATTTTCTGGTAATCTGATGACACGCTCCAGTGATTGCCTACGTATCCGCTGTCATGCTGCAGCACAAACTGCAGTGGGAGTTTAATAAGTATCACTGGGTTTCCTTACACCTTGTGCTCCTATCAGCACAGAAGGACAAGCCTGTCTTTTGTCTTCTCTGCATTTCACTAGTCCGTTTGTCCTTCATGAAGATGAATCCCAACAGCTTTTTCTGCCGTTACTGAACTAAAGCCTCCAGATTTGCAGCCGTGACAGCAGGGAGGGAGGGCACCATGTAGCACGGTCCTGGCCCCGCAGATCTAGGGACCTTGCTGTCGGCATTGACATGGAAAAGTAGAGACCAAGGACAGAAGGTACGGCACAGTGTGCATTGACCAAACATGAATTGTCATTGACTGTCCTGAAACCCCAGACCTTGACATGAGTTTTCCTCTGTGGGGCCACCAGGAGCAGGAAGAAAAGGAATGAGGAGGGGCAGCAGACAGGGAACCTGTGTGTTTGGACAGAAACCTGCAGGGACACCCACAGCCACAGCCTGTGTTTGGCAGGAACTCCTGCTGACTATGTGATGTTATTTATACATCTTAACCTTATGTAAACAATGTACCTGTGGTGCTGTACAGCTCACCCCAAAACACTGAGACCAAACTAACTTTACTGCTGCTTTCTGAATTACCTTTCTTCCAGCTGTATTTTAGCTAGTTGCTTCTTTGGGGATAGTCTAATTTTGTGGGGAAAAGTGCCTTTTTTATTGTTGATACACAAATGAAAATTGCTTTGAACAACACCCACAGACACACTTTCCAAATAACTTCAAGGCTGCTAAGCAGAAGTTCTTGCAAAATGAGAAAGACAGAGAAAGTCAGGATGTTCTTGTCTATTCCTTCCACAGTATGTTCATGACTCCAATTCACCTTGACAAAGGCAGCAAATTGATTTGGAAAGCTCCATATGAGGAATCACATCTTCAGGAGTGCTGTTAAAATAGCGGCATCCTAGTGCCTCTAACTGGCAGCAGTTTTCATACCTTCTTCGAAACCACACTGCCTGCGCCCTGGTCAGACACAAATTCCCACTACTCCTTCCTCACCGTGTGAGTCCTCTCTCCTTTCCACATGGGTTAGCTACAGTGTCGTCCTCTGGCTTTGCAAGTGATGATTTCCATTCTTAGCTACTGTTCACCCACTTAATTTTGCTGATCCCCCTCCTCATTTAAAATGTACTTTAAATATCTAAGTTTTAAATAGGCACAAGCAAGAGATGCTCTTATAAATTCCCTTGCACATAAAGATGATGTCTTCTTATCTTGCCGCTCCTGTGCATATTTGGGACACACAAGATTTCTAATACGTATTTTCCCTTAAGGCAGTCAAATCACTGAAATTAATCCCTAGAAAATTTTGTACAGAAAAAAAAGAAAAGCAGTATCAAGAAAAGGGGCAATACCATCTACTGGCATTAAGACCTGGACCTGTAGCTTTTCTGAGGGACACGTGGAAAATGGTGATTGGGATCGGGTATCAGACCTTTAGCGAGTAACCATCCCAGAGGTTGAGATTGCTGTCATCAAGCAACACCTGAACTCACTGAGGCTTTTTTTTTTTTTAAGCCATAAAACTCACTTATTTGTATATAAAGAACTTGTGCAAAGGGACTTTTCAGCCATGACTACAGCAACCTCTACAACATCTATTAGTCATGTAACAGTGAAAAAAAAAGCAGCAACATTAAACTATTTGGAATGCAAAGTTTAAGTGGTTACTCATTCAGGGAAAGCTGCCTCTTTCACTCCCATTCAGCAAACTTTTCAAAAGGAAAAAAAAATGTTGAATCAGTCATCTCGTTCAGAACAAACGTCTTCTTAGGGAAAATAATCAAATAAATGGCTGGATTTGGGATAAACATCTGCTGTTAAGATCATACCCACCACGTTATGCGACATGGAGGGAAAGAAGAGGACAAGATGGGAAAGGGCTTCCTGCAGGTGCAGGATGCACAATACATCCTTGCATGTTGCTCTGGTCCATTTTCTGCCACTGTCTTTGACAGAGAAAGTTCACAAGGTAAAATGACTTCCAACCACCTTCAAACCCTTCCTTGGCTAAACAAGCAACTTTGTAGAAGTTGGGAGTAACAAACTTTGAAAGTCACCTAAACCCACCACTTGGCTGAATATCTCCTTTCTGCCCCAAGCTGTATGCAGTTTTGTGCCCAAATGCCCCATGTTTTTCCAATTTTGCCTTAGGGTGGATTTTTAATTTTTTTTTTTTAGGAGAAAGTGCTCTGTGGTGACCATAATAAATTAGAAATGGACACCTATGATACAAGAGATCTCAAAAATTACATTGGAAATTAAACACTACACAGCTAAAATATGCTTTATACTTTTCAGTGGTAACTGAGTACCAACCCCAAAATGATTTGAAAGTCTCAGGAACAACCTGCCAACTATTTTCAGAGAGCTGAAATGAGCTGTGCGTGCTGAGATCATTAACAAGACTGAGAAAAGATGCAGTTTCCCATCTATTAGATTACTCTGCCTCTCCAGCAGTCTCCAGAGAGAGCCTCTGGCTGCTTCTTAAGGTCACTGAATCATTTCACTACAATAAATGATCTCGCTAGCTGGAAATGTTGGAGAATCTCCCCGCGCGTCAGTGTTGATGTATCAGTGAGTCACTTTAATCCCTGCGCTCGTGGGTGAGAATGTACCGCACCCAACCTGCCTGTTGCCCCGTCCGCTTTGTTTTCTGTGTCCTCCTTCGTGTTCTTTTACTTTCCTAACAGCATTAAACCGATAGAGATCTCCGTATTTTACAGTCTGAAGACGGAATGAGAATAGAGACCAAAAAAAGCAAAACCCCACCAAGTGTGATTCAGCCTCCCTGCTCTTGGGAGTCTTTGGCTTTGCCACTTGTAGGCAATTACAGGAAGGAGTTAGCAATGTTCCCGCAGGGCCTTGACAGAGCAGGAGGACAAAGTGTCCTGGGGCAGGAACAAAGCTGTCTTCCACACCACTTGAAGCTTGGAGACAGCAAGTATTGACAGTCAGGATATTGCAAGGCGTGCCAGTTTAAGAGTAGGTGACACGCATGGTTCAGCACACCATGTAATCAGTAACAGAAGGAATAGTAGGTCCATGACTCCCTCATGAAGAGCAGCGGCACCTCCAATCTGTAATCCAGCAGAGCATGGACAAAGAAGACCAACGTATCTTTGATAAATGCCCTTATTTCCTTCTATAGGAGGTAGCAGGCTGCTCCCTTGGTGAAACAAATTCCAAAACCATCACCTGCAAGCCCTCGGTAACATTTTCTGTCCTTACCCCCAAGCATGTAAGACATTTCTCTTCCAGCTTTGTTTTCTATTTCATCTTTATAACTTGCCTTTCTTTAAAGCTTAGTTCCCCGTTTGACTGAATCCGTGTAGAAGATAGGTACAGGTAAGCCGCACTCCGTTACTAATAGGGTAGTTCAGTAGCACTGGTTACAAACCCAGCTATTGTCACTTTTTTCTTCTATGCATTATAGAACAGGTGAGCTTTGCGGCGGTCCTTGGGAGGTGAAGTGGCTTTGAATGGCTAAATGTTCCCTTAGTTATAGGAAGCAGAACGCAGAATAAAAAAATCAAAGGAGCAAACGGACTAAGTACAACCTGAATCTTTGGTAAAATGTTAAAGTAGCTGAACAGCAATAGGACAAAAAGTAAAGGACTTAGGAAGTGAGAGTGAATTTTTCTAACGACAGGTATTAACAAATATGGAACATACAACATCACAAAATACAGGAAAATTGTAATTTAATCCTCCTGGACTGTAGGTAACTGAAACATTCAGGAAGAGGAGGCCTAACTCTGGAGGAGAGTTGGTAGTCCTGGAGCAGGACAGCCCATGAAGCATTAACTCCAGAGGAAAGAGAAGCAGAAGCCCTTTGGTGCCAGCCTTCGCGTTTCAGCACTGCTCAGGTGGGGTAGTGGGGGAAGACAAGGACAAGGTTGTGCTAGCTGTCCTATTATTGCAAAGATCTTTTTTAAAAGTTCAGGTTTCAAACTGTTTGCTTTAGGGTGACATTTACTTCCTCCTCTTAGTCACTCTTAAGAATTCATCTATGCAAAGAAGTTCACACACTACAAACTTGTCACTGGCTTTCCACTGCAGCAACTCCTGTGCAGGTGTGCTTGGCTTGGGCTGAGTCCAAGGTACTTCACTTTTTCAGAGGAGCAGAGCTGTCATAATTGCTTCCCCCTGTAAACAAGATCTCGGATTCTGTCTCCTCTCACTCTCTGCACTGCCACAATCACAGAGTAATTTGGGTTAAAGGGGCCCTCTGGAGATCACCAAGCTCAAAGCAACACTAACTGTAAAGTTACAGCAGGCTGCTCAGGGCCAGACCAGCTGAAATCTGAACATCTCCAAGGATGGAGATCCCACAGCCTCTCTGGGAAGCCTGTGCAAGTCTTTCACTGCTCTCACTGTGAAGGATTTTTCCCTTATGTTTAATCTGAATTTCCCTTGCTGCAACTTACGCCTTTGTCCTTTCATTGTACCTCTTGATCCTCTGCTGTGCACCTCCAAGAAGTCACTCTTCCTCTTCTGTATCACCCTCCAGGCAGCTGATGACAGCGATGAGGTGTCCCCCCCTTTAGTCTGCAGCTCCCCAAATCTTGATGGTCTCTGGTAGACAGAGGACTTGGAAAGACAGATGCTTTGCCAATAGGCATCCTCAAAAAGTAAGGAGAAGTGAAAGACTTCAGCGATCCTAAGTATAGACAAACTACTTCAAAATATCTCAAGTTGCTTAAAAGCCCAGTGGAGTCAGGGAAAAAGGTCACCCCCACCAAATATTAGTGGACTGGATATCCAACCTCCCTCAATTAGAAGTTAAGCATGGGATGCTGCCTTTACTCATTCAGTTCTTATGCTGCTAAATGCCCAGCTAGGATTTGATCCGGGATCTTCAGTTTCAAAGGACAAAAGAGTCAAGTCAGAGTGTCCTCTAAGTTTGCATCTTGCAGACCTCTTCATTTCCCCACCAGATTACATTATTTTTAGAACGTGTTCAGTCTCCTTATGACCTGGTTTCTTCACATTATACCATGAATGATTAACGTATAACCTTTCCCTGAGGAGGAACCTTCATCTCAACAGCCACCAAAGTTATTACAGTTCTGCAACTCAAGCGCATTTCTGGTCCAATCATCACATATGTTTTTTATCATTATTTTGAGAGAAAGTTGCTGCATTGCAGCGATATGATCTTTCAGCAGCTGACAGGACAAGGCTTGCTTTACAGGTGGCTGCTTTAGTACAGCAAACATCAAGCAGGGTCTTGGACACCTAAGACTGTGTGTCCTCTTTCAATTTATGTTTTAGTACTGCTTGTAGGAGCATATTTTTTCTCCATAGAGCACTTTGACAGAAATGGAGAAACTCGTTTTTTCTGGTGGGAGGTCCCCCTGCCTATGGCAGGGGGGTTGGAACTTGATGATCTTCAATGTCCTTTCCAACCTAAACCATTCTATGATTCTATGATTTTATGATGGGGAAAAAAACTATGATATATAGCTGAAAAATATCAGCTAAAATAAAAAGCAAGGAAATGTTATCTTAGGACCTCAGTGGCACCTGGTGTTCAGGCAATGGACATGGTGTTCCCTGGGGGAGAGTTCCTAGGCACTTGCCAGACCACTGCAGTGCATGCATCTGAAGGGACAGTATTTTGATGCCAGAGAATCACTGAGAGGAGGGAATGAAGACTCGCTCCCAGCCACTGACCATCCTCACTCCTCTGGTGGTGCTCCAGCAGAGCACAGTGCTGAGGATGGGCCAGGGGAGCTTGGTGGGACTGGGGAGAGGAGGAAGACCAAAAACCATTTTCCTTCCTCTCCCGTAGCCCCTGTACTCCACTGTATTTCAATTTTCCCCTGGGATGGGTGTCAGCTCGTGCTGAGCTCCCATTGCCCAGGACACAGGCCAGGTGCCAGGACAGAGGTGTTCCCCTACAACCCACACCTAGCCAAACTGCTCCATCTGAAAGGCGTCAAGGGTTAACATGATCATCAAGAGTTGCAGCACTTGTTTCAACATCAGTATTGGGATGCTATTCATGCTAACCTGAATGTCAAACTATTTCCCCCTCTAGAGATATTTTAAATGATCCCACTCAGCAAGAGCCATCAAGACTGGAGAGAAGAGTTGTAAGATGCAGAAGAGCTTTCATTAAGAAAAACATTACCAGGTAGCCTACTCCAGAAGGTGCTACTAGCAAACAGCAACATCAGTATATGCAGTTGAAGTCCACCACCAGGTTTCTGTACAGACAAGAGGAAGAGAGGCAGCCTGATTGCCAGCTGGCCTGGTAATCATTTGACCCAGACTAACACCCTGAGAAGCAAAACCATGCCTAGATGGCGAATGCGGCTGTTTGACATAAGGCCAAAGGAAGAAAGGAGTAGACAGAGAACACGTGTCTTAGTGCTGCTCGAAGGAAACCTACCCTTGCATCAAGCCTGAGCTGCAGCTGCCCTGCAGAGAGTTGGGGTGTTCGTTAAGCACCTACTGCTGAGAGAGACAGTAAATGCAGCTGATCAGAATACTGATCTGGTGTCTTGTTCGCATCTACGCAGAATCTCCTTCGCCTTGCTGCATACAAGAGCAGTTCAGTTCATATTTTCCAGTTTCTTTTCCTGTCCCCCTCTTCTCAAATTTGCCACCAGGGCATCCTTCTTTCTTGCCCGCTAGAGTCTCTCTCCTCATTAGCTTTTTCTTCTGGCAGTTTATGTGTCTTCTGCTTCCTCTGAATGTTTTCCACTAAGCTGTGTTCCCTCATTTTTTCCTAAATAGCCTCCTGCTTTGCTCAACAGAAGGGGCCAACGGTGGTCTTTCCCCAGTGCTCCAGCTGTGATCTATGCACAACTGCGGGACCTTGATTATCATTAATTCTAATTAACATAACCAAATCCCTCCATCCCTTGCCATGCTGTTTTAGAAGATCACTCTTTCTATACTCCCATAATTCTGGATGTTTTCATATTTGCTCACAGGTGAGTCAGTCTGATCCGCACAACTCTGAGGTGTCAGAGCAAGGAGGATGCTTTGCTCTCTTGCTGTCCTCGCACCACCCGTCCTGGTCCTCCTACAAGGCCAGACATTTTGGGGTTTGCTCACCCAACTTTATCTAGTGTAAAGCACGATAAATACTGAATGCTATTAAATAATTACCAGCCATTTGTATCTGTTGGACAGCTGGTGATGTATTATGTTAATAACCATTACAGGTCAAGCTTTAATGTAAAAATACATTTGATTTGACATTTAGGTTGAGTTTAATGAGTTTTTTCTTATTTCCTTCCCTGCTTAAACGCATTCATTCATCTCTACCTACAAAATGCTCTGAAATAGTCCTGGCTATCAGGATACACAAACCTGCATTCTGATAATTTTAATCAAAACAGCTCCTGTTTTTCCCCGAAAACCAGCGCTCCCAAGGTTATTTGTGTAATCAAGGTCAGATGCATTGTAAAAGCCATTACGTAGGATACGCTTGCTTTTAATCTCCTCTGCCTTTACGACCCCTGTTTCCACACTAGGAAAAGCTCTTGATTACAAAGTCTTTGCAGCGGTGAAATAAAGGGCGACGTGCTGTTTTATTCTTGTCTCTGTTATGCAAAATTAATTATATTCTGATCATCTGTACTACTAGGATCTACTGTGGAGATTCTTCCAATATAGGACAGGAGCTCTGTTTACCTAATACTTAACTTTCTGTTCGGTCCTCCTCTTTTACAAAGGGGCTAAAGGTGGTCTTTGAAGAACATCCTACGATGCAATTGCAAGGAAAAAGTCTCTGGCTGTGAAATCTGTATCACAATGTAAATATTTACACGCCATTCTGCCTTGTACTCAACGCCGGCATATTTGTCATTGGTGTCAGCTCCAGCGTTTCATGAAATCCTGCTGGTCCCACCGCGCAGGCAGACACCAGCCTGTCCCCAGCTGTCACCTCACAGGTGCCGCCAGGAGAGGGCATCGGTCCACAGCGCATCCCCTCGGGTGCGCTGCCCCGTTATCCCCTTCCCTCCCTCCCTCCCTCCCTCCCCTCTTTGGGGTCCCTGACTGCCTGATGCTCGCCCTGTTTCCCGGGTGTCCTCTACTTCCCCTCCTCAGCCAGCAAGGCTGACATCAGCCCTGGGTTTAACCAGACCTGACTTTTGGAGGACTTGCTTTAAAATCCCAGTGCTTGCTCACACCACCCTTAAACCTCCTCAAAATCGCCTGCGTAAGTGACAAAACACCTCTAGAGAAGCTGCTTAGAGCTGCTCTCTCCACTTTTGAGGCCAGAAGGCAAAATTTAACATAGTTGGTGTTGGTTGGGGGGGGTGTTTGTTGGTTTTTTTTTTTTTAATTATTATTATTTGTTTGTTTTGGCATTGTTTTGGCAGGGTGGGATGGATGATTTTTGCTTGTGAGAGGTTTAGGGGGGTTGTTATTTATTTGGTTGGCTTTGGGGCTGTTTTTTACTTCTACTTCATAAAGTAAAATCTCACGTTGACTCTAGTTTTTGCTAAGTGCTCTGGCCAGCTGGAGACAGGGTAGTTGGCGCCGCGCTTTTGGAGTTTTCTGAAAAACTTGCATCTCGCTCTTTTCTGACAAAACAAGAGTTAGTTCTTGATTAGTCTGATTTTCCTGTGTTGCAAAGGAACTTTAGGTAAATACCACATATTGAAAAAACGTTGACAAATCATGCAGAGCATCTATCACCAAATTGCCTGGTCTGGTTTCAGGAGTTTCCACACATTTCAAAATCTGCTTGTACAGCTTTATAACAGCAGGAACAGGCAGCAATTCTTCTCCTTTACTTGACGTGGAAACCAGAGTCATATGTAAAGATGACTTCTTAGCTCTTTATTTAAACTTCTGGGGACAGAAGGGTCTCTTATTATGATTCACAAAAATCTGTACAAACAATTTAAAAAGGAAACGAAGCTGATAATAGTCAGCCGATAATAGTTATGCCATCTGTATGCATGGGAGGTATTTCCTGGTCTTTTCGGCAAACTCATCACTATTCTACTGAGCAAAAGTGCATTTGCATCAAAGATGTCTCAAGTCCCTAATAGCTCAACACACCAAGACCCGCTATCGCTCTTTCTCTCAACACTGAACACTGTGGGAAGCAAAGCAAACTGATAAATTAAGAGAAGATCTTTCAGAGAGGCAATCCTTTCTAAAGGTACAGAAACATGCTAGGAACTTAGACCTAGAAGGCCCTGAAGCACTGAGATCCTGTTGATTTTAAAGCAAGCAAGGTACTTAGGTAACTCCATAAGCTACAGATTTATTTTTTTTCTCTTTTCAAAAAGCTCCTATTTCTGCTATGTGAGCTGAGCTTCTGATTTCCTACAACAGCTGGTAAATTTGAATTAGTAGCAGTTAGTAAACATTTGGCTTCTAGTGGCAGACAGAACAGTTCATGAAGACATGCTTCGCGCTTGCTAAATGGGATGAGACATCATATGGCTCATCAACTACACAAATACCACAATACCTTGCTTCAGTATCCGTGGTAGAAATTTCACTTGGTTTCACTTTAAATACTTTTACCAGGTAATTTATCATCACATAGCATTTACCTCTGGTGCTGGCTAATCCTAGAGGGAATGCTGTGAGTATCCACCTAGGCAAGTCTAAGGCAGTAAGAGTGCAATTGTGCCATAGGGGTTGTGCATTCCCCATTACACCAGCTCAGGAGCAGCAAATGCACAGGTGGAGAAAACTGATATAGGATCGCATTTTTATGTCAACAGATTCAGTTCCCTTGAAGTTTTTACCTGTTCCCAAATGAAACGCAATCAGAATGATTTGGCATTTCTCACTGTCACGCAGCTGGTCCATCCCTGTTTGAAAAGCCAGAGCTCCAGCTGCCTCTGTAAGGTATGAGGCAATTCTTCTCACGAGGAAATTTAGGACCTTTCTGCAGACCATGGGCTTCCTCCACATGTGATGCTACTGTGGTATCTTCCCTCAGTGAACGAGAGGTTCCTCCACTGCCTTTAAAAACTTTCCAAGAATTATGGGCCAGATTCCTGGAAAAGGTGTTGCTTTAACATGAATTAGACTTGGAAGAAGCAAGGTAAAATAAAAAGTGATTGCTTCACTCTGGGAAACATGTTTTCCCAGACTACCAGAGCTCTGGTTGTACCACAACGGCTTATCACCTTTAGGTTACGCTTTCTGGTGCCATGGTAACCCATGGCCTTGGATAGATCTTCCTTACAATTGAGGAAGCTGCTTTCTGCCCAAACTGCTGGATTTGTAAGAAGAAAAAGTGCCCAGGTGTGGTGGGGTGACCTTGGCCAGCTGCCGGACACCCACCTAGCCACTCTCTCCCTAACCTCAAGAGGACTGGGGGGCGAAATGAGATGAAAAGCTTGTGGGTTGAGATAAAGACAGGGAGGTCACTCACCAATAATCATCACGGGCAAAACAGATTTGGGGAAAAATAATTTAATTAATTACCGATTTAAATAGTGTTGAACAGTGAGAAACAAAGACAAAACTTAAACCACCTTCCCCTTACCCCCTTCTTCCATGGCTCAGCTTCACTCCATTCCTGATCCCTCTACCTCCTCCCTGCTCCAAGTGGTGTGGGGGGTTGTGGTCAGTCCATAACAGCTCCTCTCTGCTGCTCCTTCCTCCGCATGCTTCAGCATGGGACCTTCCCATGGGCTGCAGTCCTTCAGGGTAGACTTGCTCCAGTGTGGGTTCTCCACAAGCTGCAGTTCCTTCAGGGCATGTCCACTTGCTCCACCACGTGGTCCTCCACATGCTGCAGTGCGGACATCTGCTCTGGTGTGATCCTCTCCACAGGTTGCACCAGCATCTAGAGTACCTCCTCCCCTCCCTTCTTCTCTCACCTTGGTGTCTGCAGGGTCGTTTCTCTCACTTTTGTTCTCACTCCTCTCTTTGCTGGGCAGCATTTTGCCTAAACATAGTTTCACAGAGGCACCAACAGCTGCTTTTTTGCCAAATGCAGAGTGTCACACCAGGGAGTCCCATCCCCTGGTCCTACAGACTTTAAAAGTGGCCAGTGCCCCATCTTCAAGCAATCCCCCAGACCTCCACACCACTCTTGGGGAAAAACTGCTCCAGCGCCATATTCTACAAACAAAGGCCCTCTTCCAATTTCTAGCCTGTTTACTCTTGGCTAGCTTATACCCATCTGTTTTGTGTCAACACAATTAAAATAGCTCATTTTCCTTCATGCTGTCTACTGTCGTGATGTCTGTGTAGGCTGCGATTACATTCCTTCTCAACCTTGGTCTTGCTACACTCCGATTTTGCAAGACTTCTCCATTTCTCTGACCATCCCGTAACTCCTCTGTATGGCTGATCTTTTATAATCAGTTTTCTTGAGAGTAGGTGACCACAGGGGGGGGGGAAATGTGTATTTGTCAAAAGTGAGTCTCATCAGAGCCTCAGCCTCACCCTCCCGCTCTAGTATGTTCCTCTTTCTACTAAAAACAGACTAATTATCAAATAAGACTTTTTCCCCTCTTATTTTTTTTTTCATAGTAGCAGCTCTAAGCTGTTGAACAGATGATTCTCAAATACCTTTCCTTCTCTCCAGTCATTTTCAGCTAAAACCCCCATAGAAACATCTGAAATTCTGTTACTGGTCTCTAAGGGGGATTTACACTAATCCCATCTCTCTTACTCCAACCATCAAGGTCATCTGGCTGTTGCTGTAGGATATGTAATCTTCCTTGGCACTGACAGCGCTTCCTGATGTTGTCATCTGCAAACATCACTGCAAATACTCCTAGTTTTTATACCAAGGTCATTACTAAAACATTATTAATGGGTTCCATTCAGGCTGAAAGCATTGAGACAAACCATCTTCTCATCAGTTTGACCCTTGCTTGTCCATAGATCCTGTTGCTGGTCACCACACCCTCCAGTTTAGATAATCCTTTCCGAGATTAAAAGAAGTACTTATTCCAGTTGGATGGAAGAGGTATTTCCTTTGTCTACACAGTGTTTTTTTATTAAACAACAATATGGGTAACTTATGTGTGATCACTTCTAGAAAAGCTGTTACGTTTTCTCTTATTTTCTGTTTACTTACTTGTGCTCAACGATTCTTCCTGTTTATTCTGCAACCTTTCATGACACTGAAATCAGACTACCAAGCCTACTGGTTACCAGGTACCACTTCTCACATTCTTCCTGTAGAAACTATAGTATCTACATTATATATCCTTAAAACACAAGTCGTAATTCTTTTCCCTCCTTCTCTACATCCCAGCTTGACTGACTGAAACAAAACACAAAACCTTACTCTTCTTTTCTTTAACTGGACCTTTGTTACTTATTTCCCCCCTTTGAGATGATTTTAGCACCTTTTGAGTTAAAATGTAATGCCTCTGCTACTGTCGTGTCATGGGAGCCCCTGGGAACTTGAGCTTCGCCTGCTTATCCAAATTTGTTCTACCGAAACTGAGAAACATATGGATCTTGTTTTGTATATCCATCTATTTAAATTAAATGGGTTGAAAGTTGAAAATTGAATTCAAGTTTGCTTTTTAAATCAGTTCTTGCAATGTCCTGATGATTGCAACTGATCACCTTTGTTGGTTCAGTAATACTTGACAAGAGGATGACAGTGACAATGTAAGTCAACCTTCTGCACCAACACAACTCTCAGTGGCATTTCTCTAACACCAGATCTCCATCCATATTTTAATCACCACCTGCAGTGCTTCAAGGGGACTCCCAGCAGAACCCACACTGTCAAAGTAATTCAGCCTCTGATTTTATTTATACTTTTCTTCAGCATCTAGCTTACTTTTACATCTCCTTTTTGAATAATGCATACCTTTTAATAACATATATTCCAGTCTCATACAACACACACACACATTTGTATCAACTTACAACTCAAGACAGCTATCAAACATCAAAGGTAGAGGCAACCCCCAGAACAGCTCTCCATTAGGTTTGGTTGCGTTCTTTGCCCCATTTTGGTGGCAGAATTCTTATCAGAAGATCCAGCACTTACTTAATATCTGCCTTGTGTTATGTAAATACTAAATCCACCACAAAGAAGTCCTGGGTTTCCAGAATTGTTCTCTGCTTTTCCACTACCCTCTGCCAACTCAGGAAACCCAGGTGTGGCTTGCGTATCCATGACACAGCACTTGGGGTCTTCACACCAGGACCACCCTAAGAAAGGCTATGTTCCGGCCATTCGAGCTTATCGATTCCATTCACAGCTGCACAAAAGTATTCACTTCCCTCTCTATCACTCAGGGTGAAGGGCCTGAGTGTGGGAAGGGATTTGATCAGCTCATGAACTGACATCTTACCCTAACAGTCTGAAGCTTCGCCATTTGGTCTTTGCAAATAGGTACTGAGGTGTTTCATTCTCCTCAGCCGACCTTACATGAAACCTCTCCATCCCATTGGCAGCAGTTGGACTTTTTTCATCTCTCCAGCCTTGAAAACACAGAGTCCTTTCAGAGGACTCTTTTATGATCCACACCACTTTTATAAACCAACTACAGTTATATCTATTAGGAAAACTGCAGGTGATGGGGGAATTGAGGCAATCCAAAGGCTGTTACTTGCCCCAGGTCAGGCAACCCATTGGAAGCCGAGCCAGGCAGGCAGAGCCAAGGTTCCTGCCTCAGTCCACCAGCCTGGTTGTCCGTTATGGTGGAGTGATGGCTGATCTAACCCCTACAGCTCTCGGACACTTTTCAGTTGCTGATGAGACTGTAGAAGAGTACCCAGGAGCCACAACGTTCTACCTGCAGGTGGGAACCCTATTGATGCTATACATCTTCCCAAGACAACATCTCCTGCCAGTTTTGGACAAAGTCACTGCATCTACATAGTGGCAAACGACAATAAAGCCATCACACTTCGTCACCGTGTGCCACTGACCTTGACGGCTAGGTTTGGAGTGCAGCAGCCCAGTCTCTGCTGGCTCACCAGGGAAGGCCAGGTTGGTGCTGTGGCTTCTGCCTTCTAGGTAATCCCGGTAGATTTGGCTTATCATCTGATAAGCACCTTACCGGGTCCCACCTAGAAAAACACTCAATTTGAAAGCTGAATTTGCAAGTGCAGGAGGCAAAACTGTCTTTATGACCATTGCAGGCATTTGGAGCTTCTTCCCAGAAGACAGCAGCAGAGCATGAAACTGCTGAGCCTTTGACACAAAGTGCAAAACCCATTTCCCTGGACTACGTGTCTTGTTTCAAGAGCCTGTGAGTGAGAAGACAGACAGCTATGTAAGTTCTGGTTTTACTAAGACCACCACGAGGTTATCTGAGCTTGTTGCAATGCGCTGATTAAACACTCGAATCGGAGAGAGCTCCGAAATGATTACCGAAGGGCAAAGGGAACTATAAGGCAATTGCAAAAATGCTCCCATTCAGGAGAGAGGTATTATTGCCATTTTATAGACAGGATATCTGAGGCAGAAAGTCCCTCTCGGCCATGTTAAGCTTTGCTCCTGGCACTCATCGCCTCGGAGCCGTTTGGGCTGCTCCGTGTTCAGTGAGTCAGTAATCCCAGCGCGAGGTTTAATCCATCACACGAACAAGTATTTCTACTGCCAGGCAAAGGAACAGCGTTTAATAACAACCAAAGGTTTCTGTAAGGAATTTGTTACCAAATCTCCAGTACGCTAAATTTCTCTGAATATCTGCAGCTGTCCTTCCACCACGACAGCTCCTCCTTGGCCTGACACAGGATGGGGCAATGCATTAAATCTGTACAAACCCACCAGCATTCAGGCAGAGATCATCAAAAGTGTTTTAATGATTAAACTATGTCAAACATTAACAATGTAGGTATATGCAGATGAGCCAAGGGTTTATTTCTAGCACATTTAGACAGCCTATTTTTGAACATTATAGCTGCTGTACTGAGCTATGTAAAGACTCTGCAAACCAGTACCTAGAAATGAAGACGCGCACAAGCTTTGATAATGTAAACATAACAGACACTGTCTCCTTCAAAACAAGGAATGAAAACCCACAAGGCTAAAAGGAGAACTTAGTAATTCCCTAAGAGATGTGCAAAAACTTTTAAAAAGATTTAATTTAAAAGAAAAAATTAAACATGTTAAAACTGGCATTTCTATAAATATCAAAAAACAAATAGTTAAACTTGAGCAACGACCAGCAGAATGTCTTGCACTATTCAATTTTTCAGAGCTTAATGAATAAAATATTCATAAGCCAAACTCCACCACGGCAGATACCAGAATACCAGCAACAGATATTGGCTTGGCAACCGACTCCTCATACGTGCAAGGCAAGATTTTTACAAGGAATAACTTTAACAAGCACTCAAACCAAATCCTCAGATAACAAGCCAAAACATTACCAGTGACACACACAACTCGCATTACAGAAACAGACATTTCCAGCACACTTCAGTAACACTTAAAAAACATTAAGTATGACTTAGACTGTTTAATTTTGCTTGTTTGGGAAAAAATCACGTTTGTGTTAGGCACATTTTAAAAATGAACATATGGTACATGAAGAACAGTACAGATACCAACTTAAATACAGACAATTCCATCAGAAAAGCATCTTTCTGTCTTCATTTTTAAATACACTTTCGGATATGTCACAGACTTAAACAGTAGCTCCTAAAACGTGGATATGGCTATGGTAATAACACTTGAAATTCTGCCAGTTTCCATATTAAAAACCACTCTTCATTTAGCATTTAATAATCCTCAGAAAACAGAAAAAAAAAAAAAGAAAAAGAAAAAAAAGAAGAGTAAAGAAAAGATGGGTCCACCCTGTATCCACTCTAAACCTTAGAGACAATACTTAAGTCTTACTGGACTGTGTAAGCGCCAATTAATTTTACATTAGTGACACACTTCAAATAAAAAAATAAGATCTATTAAAAAGGTAAAGTAACTTTTCCATCTGGTTCGTGACTGTTTAGTCAGTTAAAGCCAAATATACAAAACTAAATGCGCCATTTCCAATTTCACTGTATTGCATAAGAGATACGTAACATGGTGTATCACATACAGAACAGTAAAATGATCAATGGATTCTTTTAAATGACTTTTTAATAAAAAGTCAGTCAACTGAAAAGTTGAAACATACCCTAATTTTTAAGCCAGTAATAAGCTTTGGGCCCTGCTTTTTAATTTAAGGCATGTGTGTTTATCTACCGAAACCAGCATCGTACAAATTACCTCTACAATCACATGCATGAACTAGAGTAAAAAAAATGGAGGTTTAGATTACAGTGTTTTCAAATTGTGAATCATAATTCAGCACCTATCATATTGACTAGTAAGGCAACAGCAGTGTCGGATACTACAATAAAACTCCCTTCCACAGTCTATAGCGGGGTCAGTGACAGCCCAGAATTATTTTTAAACTTTAACCTACTTTTATGTTCTGTATACAGTTTCTAGGGTGTTTGCACTGGTTAAGTCCTACATAAATCACACTATTCTAGGCAGGAATAGTTACAGTAGCCATTAGAGTATTACTGCACAACTCTTATTGTGCTTACAATCAGATGATTTTGTTGTTGGGGTTATCAAAATGCTTTTTCAGTTTGGTCTTCAATCCTTCCTTTGTTTCCTTTGTTTCACATTGTTCTCAAGGGAAGAAAAGCTGTTTGTGTACCCGTTCACAGTGGCTGCGGAGCCGTTCTGATACTCTTTCCTCCTCGAGGATGCCTTCTTGTTGTAAGTCTAGAATATAAGGAAAGACACATGGTTTTGCTTAAATAGATATAAATAACCACTTCCTCACAGTAACTCAAGAAACCCAAAAGTAAACTTGCATCCATCACTTTTAAAGGCCTTGTGACAGTGGCACAGTCTAACAAAGCTCTACCATTTTTTTGCGTATAAGGCTATACCATGCCTTTCATTCATCACTGCAAGAGAATTAATTCACTGGAAAAGAAAAAGGCTTGATAGTACGATGGTAGCATTGGTAGTGTTACGTTAACAGTAAATTACAAACAAGGGAAGCGATTTTATGAGCAGACTATGGCAGAAGAATATACTCAGAACGACAAGGGGGGAAGGAGGTTTGATGCACCACAGATGACCATCCCAAACAAAGCCAAGAGAAGTGGGTAAACAAGAACAGTGGGGGAAGTTCAGAGACAGAAACGTGAAAGGAGTTTGCACTGGCCAACACGGGAAGCAAAAACTAACAGGATCAGTGAGACTCAGGACACCAAAAAACATTACACAGTGAAAAAATATACATGAATTAGTCTTTGTCAAACAGGGTCAGTCGCCTGACAAGAGCATGTTTCCCAAAATATGTGTGTGTGAAAGACAGTTAAATGGTTAAAAGTTAAAATATGAGTAAAATTGATGAAGAAAGTGAAGTAATATTTGGAATATACTATCACGTTTAATTAGCACATTCATATGCAGCAAGTGATATGAACGATGGGACTGATTCTAAGAAGTACCAGAAGATGAGATAGGGAAGCCTGCTATGTTTCCCCCCACAAATCACTCTTACCAGACCCAAAATGCTCAAGTCTTTCAAGAGATATTTAAAATATATAACAGAGTTTGCTTGTTTGGGGGCAGTAGGCTGCGTTGGTTTGATTTTTTGAAGATGGGCACATCTTTGCACAGAGCCTGATTATGAACTGCTCAGAACAACACATACCGAGCCTGGATCTGTTCAGACATGAAATCAATTTCGTAGCAACACAACTCAAAACGCTAATTTTCCATATGGAAATAGAAACAAATGCCTGCAAAGGTCCCTTGTAAGAGCAGTAATGAAGAATTCCTTCAGGTGCTTCACAGGTTCACAGGATGCTGTTTTATTTCAGACTGGAAAGCTCTTTCTCACATAAAGCTCTTCCCCTCTCTTATCTGCAGTTGAAATTGCATTAGTAAAACGCCTTTTTGTGCCACTGCTTACTGAAATTGCTAATCGTTCTGAATTACGGATACAAAACATCAGAAGATTTGAAATTGGAGGGCAGACCAACAAGTATAGTACTTTGAGAATGTATGTGTGTTACTGGGAGATAGCAAAAGCATATTTCAAGCATATCTTTCTGTAAACAGCTTTCCAATGAGATACAGCCAGCAGAATGCTACAAACAGTCAATGAATATTACTTTTACCTGAATATAGAAATTTGTGAAGAGGATGATCAAAGAAATCATATAAGAAATCTGGAAATACAGCCACCCCTGAGGAAATGCACATGGCCAAACAACACCACAGCTGGTCTGGAAGATTGTCAGGACAAACTGAGTCTGGGGAGAGAGAAAAAAAGAGAAATGGAGTACATTAATGCAAGGAGGAAAAAAGCCATTAGTGACCAAAATCTCATTAGTTATTTCCAAACCAAGTAAAAAATATGTAATACTGTGCACTTGACAAGTTTATCTCCCTTGTCTTATTAACAGCGTAAACCTGAGTTAGCAGACATTTACTCAGGTTGTGGTATTCTCCTGTTTAAGTGTTTTTCTTTGATTAATATTGTTCCATTTTAGAGCATTAGTGTAATTTATGTAGACTTGATTTATAAATATACTAAGGAACAAAGACTACCTTCTTCTTAGTGAGAGCTCACTGGGGTTTGACTCTACCATCTTAACAGAGCAGATCTGCATCTCACAGCTTCAGTTGCAAGAGATCTGGGATCACTGGGTCTACACACAGGTCCTGTGATCCTCTCCCAGACAGGGACTGCCTGACATACGGCTTCAGTGTAAGAATTTTGGGGGTAAAGGCTGCAGGGCAGCCGGGGAGGCAGGGAGGAGGACCGGGGTTTAATTATCTTCAATTATCTCTTCTGGAAAAACTGAGCTTGGGCTTAAGTGCTGCAGAGGGCCTTCGGCAAAATTCATCCTTACATGAAGGCTACCAGATTAGGGAATGTTTATTTAAAAAGGGAAAGACTGTTGTGTTCTGCTCTGCTATTTTGCTGCCCTAACAGCTATGCATGCAGAGCAGGCAGAGGAGTGAAAGCAGCTATGACAATAGCCAGGGGAGCAACCGAACCAACGAGACACTTGCACTCTGTAGCACTCAAACAACCAGGATGAAGAATAGAGCATAAATCTGGAAGGAAAGAAAAAAAAAAAAAACCAAAACAAAAAAACCACAAAGCAATACACCCCCCAACTATGATCCCCACTGCTACAATACTTAGCCTTCCTTCAGGAAGAAGAGCGCTAAAAAAATAAAAGATTTTGAGAATCAACACTCCGATTTGCTGGCAGCAAATGTTATTAATTATCACCAGCAAATGTTATTAAATACATTCACAGCTAAGGGGGTTGGGGGGGGCGGGGGAGGGAAGATAACAAAAAAGTCTCTCTCTAGGCTTCAGTTTCCCCATCCACAAAATGGGGAAGACAGAACACCCATGTACATTTTCTTGTGGTGTTCTGACGTGTTATACACATTGAAACTGGGTTCTCGTGCAGTATTGCTACAGCATGTGCCATATTGCTTAATTTTGTTGCTCTTTTCACCTCCAGTACACAGCATTCGGGCTTCATCACTGCACACACAGGAAACAATACAAATGGATGCAAGGAGTCCAACACAGAATTACAAGAGAAAAAAAATCTGCCCACTTAAAGTGCAGAAGGAGACCAGAAATATTGAACAGTTTTTAATAAACCATTTGCAACTGCATGTAAAAGTGAGACAGAAAAGCCATTGTCCTGCAGGACTAGAATGAAGGGCCTTGTTAGCTGTGGACTGCGTTGCACTTGGTTTCTGGTCTGTCATCTCAACATCAGCCTGAGCAACCAAGTACAGAGAAGAACGCGTCAGCTCAAGCAGGCTTGGAAGAAAAGCTTCTCCCTCCTCCCTGGCTAGTGAGTCCCAGAAAACCCAGCGCTGTGACTCTCAACACATCTAGCCACACAACTCGGGGAGGTGGAGAAAGATCCCACTGATCTCAGCACCGATTCATGTACACCACCAGTCCCCAGCTGCCCATTGCCCTGAAAACAGAGCAAACAGAGGTGCAGGAGCCGCATTCCTAAGGTGATTTAGGCATTTAAAGATGTAGAAGGCACCAGCCTTCATTCTCCCTTCTTCTACCTCCCACCAAAATTTTCTAACTCAGTAAAGAGGACCCCATCACACATACAAGAGCCTGCTGAAGCACTGAAGCGCTAATCACTCACCAGCTGCCCCTGAGTGATGTACTTCTTCCACCACAGATAAGGACGCATTGCTGGAACAGCAGACAATCCGTAGTAGGAGTACATGAGGACGTGGATAAAGCTGTTCAGTGTGGCACCAAAGTAAGCTAAAAAAAGGGGCAAAGGAAAAAGAGCATAAACTGCATTACCAGGAACACGCTGTTTCATGGAACCTTCAAAAATAACAAATTCAAAATGTTATTATTTAAAATATGATTTTTCTTCGAAGAAAGGCAAGAGATTCCCCCCTCCCCCCCCACCAGTTCGGGGATTTTTTTTTTTGCTCACTCAACGAAGTGGCTGAGCTGCTTTGCAGCTGTGCAGTTTCTACCAGCCTGCTGGTTTTGTTTCCTTGATTTATTCTTTTTCACATCTACATTTTGGCTTCTCAAGGGAACTGAGGAAGCTGATAGAAAGGGGGCACGTAAACATGCCCAACAATCAATAGCTTCACCCATCTAACTTCAGGCTTATTTCACTTCGTTCCAGGCAGGAGCCTATTTTGTCATTTATAACCAAAAGCAACAGATATCTTCAGAAACTGCAAGTTAGCCATTCTATTTGTCCTTGTATAGAGCACCTTCAGTCATTAAAGAAACTTTTAGCTTAACACCAAACTGCGTAGCACTGTGATGACCAAGCAGAACATAAAGCTCGGAAAGGCAGAAGAAAAACACATCACTAGAAATAGCCCAAAAGTATTTTCAAGACCACACAAACACAAGATAGACTCCAAGTATCTGCACTTTTGACTGTTGTATAAACAGGGATTGACTTCCCTGGAGGAGAATGTGGTTCCAGATGCACACTTTTTATAAGTTCAGCATTACTCACTGTCGTGCTGACAACACGAAACAAATACGAGTTTCTATGTTGTTTGGCTCAGAAAGCAGACTCTTGAGCAACCCAGCCTCTCAGTCTGCACTGCCAGTAGTTCACATCCACTGGATTTGAAAAGGTTGCTCTTGGATGAGTGTTCAACAAAACCAGTATCTACAAACTGGACAACTGAACCACAACTAAGCCACGCTAATGCAGTTAGGAAACTAGATGTCAGCTAACAGCAATGAAATTAAAGAATCAAAGCAAGATAGCCAGAGGTTAGACAAGAGAGACATGGAAATCTTCCACTTAAGATGCACTAGCTCGAGTTCATTAGCACTCAGGGGACAAGATTTTAATTGAAATCATTTGTTATGGCTACTGGTATAATGAGATTAAATTAAGAAAGTAACATCTCAAGTGAACTTGACAGATACAGGGACAAGAGTCACTATTAGCCATCTTATAGCTGAAATAAGCTTCTGGTCCTGACTCGGAAAAGAGTATTGTTTCATTAGAGGGTCTGCAAACACTGCAAAAAAAAGAGAAAACAAGGTTGACAGGTATCAGACCTGCAGCTGACAAATGTCACGCTGTCAGGCAAATTCTGCAAACTACATCGGCGTGCCTTTTCTAGAGGCTCTGTGGGCAGTTTAATACCTGCAACTATCTGCAATAGCTGCAATTCAGCAAAGCAGCTTACTGTGGGACCAAACAAATCCTGCAGCTGAAGGTACCAGAGATGTTTGGTTTGACCACAAGAAAACCAAAACAAGGCACTTGTTGCAAGCGTTTCCCACCATAACCCAGTACTTACAGTGACCACAAGGCACCCAGTTCATAACAAACCACCAAATGTTTAGCATCGTTGCATGGTGGTAGACGTGCAGAACAGTGATCTGATGATTATTTTTCCGCAAAATGAAAAAGAAGGTATCCATGAACTCAATGAGTTTGGAGAAGTAGTACCACCACAGGACACGTATGATCTAGAAAGCGGGAAACAAGTTTTAGAAGCACTGCACATTGTGGGGCCTTTCATCCTTTTCGCTAGCTAATTAAAAACCAGATTCTGTCCTGCACTACTTGGATTGAAGATACTGCTGAGATCTTCTGTAACGCTTCAGCCTCAGGTCTCTCCGTAGGAGATCCAGGTACAAACACATAGCTACAACTGAAAACAGGATGACAAAGACAGTTTTACGAGGCTATTGCTGTGTACCTGGGGTCTCCTGGGAGAAACAAGAAAATATTTAACCAGAGCTGGTCCTGCTGTGCTCTCTGTAAAGGAGAGGTCTGAACAGTGACCAGAAGAAAACATCACCACATCTCAGAAAGAGAAGGGAAGTCACCACACATAGTGGTTGGGACGCAGCCTGAAGACTCTGTCCATGTTTTTTGACCTGGAAACACCTGAAAATCACTCACCAAAATACCAACCATGAATATACTGTAGATTAACTATCATGTTTGACAATGCATTGTCCATTGTATTGTAAAAGGAGGAAAAAAGCATACCATTTCAACAACAAAATCTGCACAATCAATACTGTTCTGCTGTCCACTTACCCACAAGCAGACAATTTGAAACATTATTAGTCATAAATCTTGATTACGTTACCTTCATATCAGCTTCTCCTCCACTGTGCGTATCCTGACAGAAGAAATTGTATCCTCCTTCCCATACTCCCGTCACCAGCTGAGAAGATCAAAGAATAAAGTGTCATTTGGGGAGAAGGCTGCACCCCGCGGCACACGCAAACCTCGACAGACATCTGGTGTCACGGGGCTCCCGGGCACCCGAGTGTGACATTAAGGTTCAATTCAAGCTCCAAGCGGGGACTGAATCATAGCAGAGGGTGAATTAAAAAGTTCTTCCAATCGGGGTAGACCAGAATAAAAACAGGAGGCAGCATCTTATCCCCACTTATCCCACATAGCGTGTGTATGTTTTGCACAGTCATATTCCAGACAGATTCTTAAGAAATATCTTTCCTTCTTGGACGATGATCGCATCGTTGGAGAAAGAGAGTGACCAAAGTAAAGTAAATGTATTTTCCTTCTGATTAGTTTTGGCCAAAAAAAAAAAATAATTTAAGAAATTTTATACACAGAGATCTGACTACAACTTTTTCAGCTGTGTAACAGAGCAAATCTTCAGCTTTGCTCTCCTTAACAGCTAGCAACTGATGTTTTACTGTATTGCAATCCTTTAAGGCCTTTTTAAATAATTCACTCATCCCGAGTACATTACATCCTTCCCAGTACAAGTGACTTCCTCTGCAGGATACGCCGTTGCCTGCCTGACTTCCTGGCATAACAAATAACACCTCCAACATGACGGAATTCCTTCTAAGTGTAACGACCAGCTATTAGTCATGAGAGGATGACAGGGAGCCTTTCACGGGTGGGAGATGGAGGGGCAGATTGAGGGTGGGACGGGAGGAGGGAGCGGGTGCAAGGACAGGACCAAGCCCCCCTTTAATATCGCAACAAAAGGGATCACTGGATGTTGTTTATAAAGATGTTTTTCCTCTTTGGAATAGCACGAGGAGAAGAGTAACAAAGTTAGACAATTCCCAAGTGAAAAAAAAGAATTGTTAGGTATCCCAAAAAACATTTTAAAGGCAGAGACAGATATCCTGCACAAGCAAGTTGTGCATTTTCAGCCTTATCTACGCTTGTGCAGAATAAAAAAAAAAAAAAAAGCTTTGCAAAGCCACGGTGGAAAACTCTTTGTACTGTAAGTCATTAACAATGACCACAGGACTACAATAACTGGTACGATTAAATGCTGCTCAGAACTGTGAACAGGAAGCTAATTCTAAAATGTACAATAAAGATTATCACTTAAACGATATACCTTTTCCTAATGTTATTTCTTTCATGCCTCATTTTCCACCTAAATTAGCTTTTAAAATACCCTGTCAGCCCAGGTCATTATTTTTGACCTTCTGAGATAGAATTATTGCTGCTATTTAGGAGAAAAAGAAAAAAAAAAAAAAGACATCTAGTTATATCCTAACAGGTAGACCTGGAATTATCTCATGTATTAGAGATAAATCAATACCGCCCTGCCACAGTGAGAGCGGGGCAGCCGTGCACATCCATGGCAGACCCAAGCAAGTTCTCCATCCAAGCAGCAAAGGGAACGCAGCCACAGGAGGACTCCTCTCCCGGCCGTGAGGCAGGCATGGCTGTGCAAAGCACACCAGTTTCAAACTGGTACCCTGCTAAAGGACCAGCTACATCCCGGAGGAAGCCCTGCACCAAACCCACTCTTAGGGCACCGCGGGAAAGCCTGTGCGGCTTCGTGACTGCCTGCCAGTCCCTCAGACAGAAGATCACATTGTGCTGCAATCATGTTGTTAAGAGCTTACAGATGTTTTCATACAGTTCTCAAAGTTCAAGGAAGTGTTAGGAATAGAGGGATAATCACAATGTTTATATTGTAATTAATCCAAATACCATCTGTCACCAACGCTGTGGTCCATAAACTTCTCCCAAGTAAAGGCTGGCAGAGTGATAACCAAAGAGCTCTCCCTGCGAGTGATACAGGTTCACTACCTAAATTGTAACCAAAAGCATCTGGATGGGTCTCACCTCTCTGAAGGGCAAAGCCATCGGTGTGGCTATAGGTAGCTTCAGCTAAACCCAAGTACTCCCTTGTTTCCTCGAGAGCACATAATAACATGCTAGGAGCCACAGGGGTTTAAAAGATAGAAGCAAAGCTACATTTGTAGGAAATGCTAATATCTTTTATTGTATAAATAGATAGTATAGTTACAAAAATAATTTAATTCCTCTCTTTCCAGGAGGAACTAAATGGTGAAAAGCTGTTAGCACTGCCCACAAACCTTTGCTTTGCTGCAACATACAACACACAGAGCTAATCCTTTCCCCAATTTACCCTGCTGCTGTTTTGCCTGACACCACTATTTCTTGCACCCACGATACTTCCAGCACATGCTGGAAGGCTTCAGAAAACAAAACCAATGGGCCACTCTGAGACCTGACCACGAATTGTTCCCAGATGGCTCCATTATTCATGGGGCTGGGCGCACAGCAGCGGGGAGCTGCTCACGTGTCACCCAGAAAGCCATAAACGGAGGTGTCATAAATTGCCAGCTAGTGCATTTAAGTCATTGCTCATGCTTGTTGTGGTCTGCTTCCAGGATGGCCAGAGTTGCAACCTGCTGTAGGTGACCCTGCTCTGGCAGGGGGGTTGGACTAGATGATCTCCAGAGGTCCCTTCCAACCCTGACCATTCTGTGAGTTCCTAACCCCCCTTACAGCTACTGTAGAGCAGGTCTCAACCCGCCCAGCACTCCTCATCCTCCCTGTGATGGGCTGGTGGCTCTTCAGCCACCCCAGGCTTAGGACAATCCTTCCCTGTCCGCCGCCCCTAGAAGTCCTTCATCTTCAGGTTGGCAGGAGCCCAGGCTGGCTAATGGCACCGCTGATGCACAACCACAGGCACTTCTCTCGAGAAATGAACCTGTCTGCAAAAGGCTGACTATAATCAGTTTCACCACAGTATGCGATTTTTAAATGACACAAAAAGAGACAGCTCCTTCATAAGCCAATTAAAATGGTACTCAAAGTCATCGTTAAATCCTTCGGCTCTGGGGAAAACTCTGCAGCTCAAGTTGCTTTTGTGCTCAAGCAACTCAGCTTCCTTCCCCTGCACTGAAGTTTTCTTTTTTTAATGTTGCTTTCATTTGGTAATTCCATTGCTGAATTCTTTAGAATGCATGAGCTTCTTTTACAAACTCCGCTACCAAAATAAACCAGCACACTAACGCCAGTGGGACTGGGCCGTAGGAGAGGCATTACCAGGGAGGATTTTGTTTTCTCACGATAAAACCAAAGCCTGAGACTCGCTGGAGAGGGGCAGATAAGGGACCCGGCACTGCATCGCGCTGTCAAGGCGTGATGGGTTTACGAGCTTCAAACCAGAGATAGACTAGAGTGAAAAGAAGCAGAAGTTCACAGGTCTGATCAAAGAAAGCTAATGCCAGCAGAGATAAGACATTTTATCTTTACATGTACTCAGTCACCTCAGGACAGCAATAAGGGCTTTGGGACGTGTAGAGAAGGAAAGGGGAGAGGGAAGAGCAGCCCAGCAGAGAGCTGCCACCGCTGCTCTGGTGCCACGGCACCTCTCCACCGAGTCCCCTCCTGCCTCAAACAGGCTGCGGCTCGCAGGATGCTTTTCCTACAGCATATGCACCGCCGCCCTCATCAGGAAAATCTGAGACTTTTCTCAGGTAGATTCAGTAGGGAATAAATTTTTCAGATGAAGAAAAAAAGAAGACAGTAAGGAGATCACTTAAGAAAGTGAGCCGTCAGCACTGACCAGTTTTCTCAGATGTTAAGTCCAGATCACTTGGCTAGTTTTGCTAACAAACACCCAAATAAATAATTTATAGCAAGTACACACAGAAACTACTATCTTAAGAATGCCAAATAAGAGGTATAAGATACCTAGTGATTTTAAAATAAGGTTATATTACATTACATCACTAGATCAAATGCTGCAAGCACATAATAGCTAGAGTTATACAAATCCTACAATGCAAAGAATTTTTTCCCCACATTATTGGACACAGTCAGATGTAAAGGTCAGAAAACCATGTAGGTCATCTTTCTCATCCTAGTTGGGAGGACGCCTCACTTTAACATCTTGTTGTGGTCATATATTATTTAAATTGAGCTGTGGTGCTATGAATCATGACCTGAACCACCACAGCTATTACCCAGGGAAAAACTCCAAAGCAAGGTTTCAGGTGTATCATACGCAAGCTATTAGAGCAGCTTATTTTTAGACAGGCTACTAAACAAGTTCGTAAGTGGTGATGTTTTATGACTTCTCTCAAACTAGGACTGAAAAAAGTTTAATCCAGCTGAAATTTAAAGTGACAACAAGGAAGAGAAGAGGGAGTTACATCTCTTTTTTGGACGCTGCTCTTCACCATGTTATCTTAAAAGTGAGCACATGTATTATAAAGTGCTTCTGACGTATGGCTAAGCCTTCAAAGCCAAATTTCCATGACTGACGTGATCCGAGCGAGGGTGGGTACCGCCTGCTTTGCTCTGACACAAGTGATTGCGGAGGAGCACGCCCCTGGAGGTGCAGGAAACTGATTTTTTTTCTCTGTCCCCGGTCCCACCAGCCCCCTCCCTGCCAACACCCAGCACTGCGGTGTCCCGTCAGCACGGCTCGCTACTTGGCAGCATTTTTACAGGATCAGCCCCTTGTTGCAGAACATCACCTGCCCTCGTGTCTAGCTTGTAAGTGCTGTCAAACACATCTTGTTGCAACTAGCATGAGTTTAATAGTCTTCACAACACTGTAGCTTTGTGTATTCCCATTTTATAAAGAGAAGGTATATTTACAAGAACACTAACACTTCCATATAGATAATGCAACGTTACCAGCAATAGTCAGTTTGATGTAAAGTGTTTTACTACCTACGAAGGAGAAACCTTAATATCCACTGTATTTTAGTTGTCTCATTCCTTCACAACATAGAAGTTATTCAGCTGGTTACAAGTACGAGGACTTCTTCAGCATACAATAAATACTCCTTTCACAGAATTTCACAGAATTTCACAGAATTTCACAGAATTTCACATTTGGAAGGGACCTCTAGAGGTCATCTAGTCCAACTCCCCTGCTAAAGCAGGATTGCCCAGAGCACATTACTCAGGACTGCATCCAGGTGGGTTTTGAGAATCTCCAGAGAAGGAGACTCCACAACCTCCCTGGGCAGCCTGTGCCAGTTACTTTCTTGGTAATCAGTTCGTTGTCAGCAAGAAAAAAAGCATTTATAAGACCAACAGTTCAGATCTTTTCTATTGTTTAAATTTATCAGCATATTTTGTAACATGGCAGAATGTTCCAGTAATTTTCATTTGGAAACTATGAATATTATTCCAAGTATTCATGGAAAAAAGATTGGCTGTCCTGAGAGTTTTATCCACGCTTAGTACAACTGAAGAAAAGTCTGCACTTGTAAACCCTCAATAACACAACGGGAGGTTGAAAAAACAGATTATTCTATAATTCTAAATAATATATGCATAAAATAATGCAGATGATGTACATGAAGTCAAAAACAACACTACTTTTAGACAAATTAAACAGATCAACACACAATTTTTTCTGGATTAAAACATTCTGACAGGGAGGCTAGAAATGTAAGCGCATCAAGAACACTAGTTGTTTCAAGTACGTACTGAATCCAAAACTGCTCCCCCGAAGAATTAAGTATCAAAGTTCTTAATAAACCAACTCAGTAATTTTTGATTAGACAATTCACTACACAAGAGAAATAATTTTAAATTTAAATGACTTCCTATCTAAACACTCACATTGTAAAACACTATAGAGTTAACTACAAACTTAAAGGAGAACTACAGCTTGCATATACTTCTAAGCAATTGTCAAAAAAAAAAAAAAAAAAAAAAGAGATGAGTAGTTTTAGCTCTAGCTTGTAATCACATGTTAAAAGTGAAATCTTTCCTTACAGAAAGGAGAAATGCTTTTGGTTAAAAGAAAGCCAGAATATTGTGTACATTAAAGCCACACACTCAGTCATTTTCTGACCACATTCTTATTTGCACTTCAATAGTCCTTCATTTTCACTTTAATAAAAAACATAGAATTTCTAGTAAAAGCAACTAAAGTGCTCTCTGGGAAGTGGAAAACTTTATATTGCCTAAATCTCTGTTTTGTTGGAAAGAAAATAAGACCACAGAAAGTCCAATTCAGTTTTAAATATATTTGTTTGTTCAGATCTTAACTTCCAAGAAGCAGATGAATCACAACAGCGTTGATGCAATTGTTTCAGCAAAACTAAGAGAACACAAGAGAAGCTATTGCAGGAGATGCAAAGAGTGTGTGCATGATTAAACACATTTAAATAAAACACATTTTGCACTCCAAATCAAGCCATAGCTTTGCTACAAAGTACTTGGTCCAATCCACCAGCACAACCACGTTGTGCAGGAATTCTAGGCAAGGAGGAGTTACCGAAGGAGTAGCCGGGTTCGCGCTGAAATATCCAGCCTTCCTGTGTGCTGAGCGACAAAAGCACATTCGAAACATTGCTAACCAAGGTCATAGAATCATGGAACGGTTTAGGTTGGAAGGGACCTTAAAGATCATCTCGTTCCAACCCCCCCTGCCATGGGCAGGGACACCTCCCACTAGACCAGGTTGCCCAAGGCCGCATCCAGCCTGGCCTTGAACACTTCCAGGGATGGGACCTCCACAGGTCCTCTGGGCAACCTGTTCCAGTGCCTCACTACCCTCATGGTGAAAAATTTCTTCGTAATATCTAATCTAAATCTCTCTTCTTCCAGACTGAAGCCATTAACCCTCCTCCTATCACTACATGCCCTTGTAAAAAAATCCCTCTCCAGCCTTCTTGTAGGTGCCCTTGTAGGTCAGCACAGACATTTAAGACAAGGTTTGTTTAATACCATCCTTAGAGGTAACATTTCAACTACAGTTTTCTCCACTGAGAAGTGACACTGAAGAATGGTTGCAGCATTTCTGCATTTTTTTTTCCCCAGGTTTCGGAGGACTGTCCTCCTCAGAGACCATTTTCAACATAAACCAACATCATTAAAACAGATACTGCAAAATAGCCCCGACCCAACCCCTTTCCTCCTACCTCATAAAACATATAGAGGGAAAGCAGTGTAAGTCCAAGGTTGTAGACCACTAGAATGCCCCTGCATGAGAACGGTTGCTTGTTCCGCATGTACTTTGGTCCTAGCCATACAATTAGTAAGTACAAGAGCGAGAAGATAAAGGTAGGTGTATAGTTCTCCAGAAGAAGCCATCCTTTTACTCTGGGGTCTGAAACAAACAAACAAAAGCATACAAACACTTAGATTTTGTAAGGGGAAGAGTTCAGTGCATCCAGAAAAAGCTGTACCCAAAATGGTTTTAGCGCCGGAATACCGGAGAAAGATGAAGGAAGAGCAGTGAGCCCTTTTATTAAGGGCCACACTGCTTATTACAAACAACCTTCGCAAACAACATGATTTTAGTTATGCAGTTGTTAAAGACAGCAGAAATAATTCTCTGCCTAAGGCAAAAATATTCTTAAATCATTACCGCGATTATTTTAAAATACTCATTACCATTCAGAATTGTCATCCATCTTGAATACCACAGATGAGCTTAAATTATAAAGAAAAGCTTCAACAACCCTCTCCCCCTTATTCTCCCAAACCAACCATTCCCAACAGTACACACCTTACTTCCTCACACAGCCGGCAAAGCTAAGAGTGAAGCAGATACCTTTGTGCTTATCGGTGGATGATCCTGATAATTATTTTCTAATCAATACTAACCCAGTCAGACTTACGTATGTGCTACTCAAAAAGATTAAATTTTGGAGTCCTTGTATGGGCAACGAGACACAGAGCAATCAGTCCAGTCTGACTAACCAGGCTGGATGGAAACACGTCGAAAAACACATAAACCCCCCTGAATGAGAGAGTTTTGGAGGAACACTTGGGACAAGCGCATGATCCTTCTGAACCACAACTGTGTTGTCCATCCCCAGCAACAGCATGGCACTTCACTGCTCTCACTAAAGTCGGCCCAAAGGACTGAAACCAAGTTTACCAAACCATAAATGAACAACTCAAGTATTGCTGGCATTCACAGCCCCAACTTAATTTTACGGAAGTCGTATATATGTGGATCCTGAATATAAGAAATGAGGCCTTCAAATGTAGTTTGGGAAGTTGTTAAGAAAACGGGGGAATTGTTTGGATTTGCCACCTTCATGGTTCATTATTTTTGAGACACGGCAAATATAGACCATATGCCAGCACATGCAACACGGTATAACAGAACATCCAGGCCAATTTAAATGGCCTTAGTAGGAAGAGAGGGGCAACAAGGGCACCGAGCTACTAAAGGCAAACAGAAAACACACTTTGAAGAATCAGCGGCTTGTTTCACCTCCTGTGGACTTTGTCCTACGAGGAAGTGGCACCACCACTGGAGTTTCACTGGGATAAAAAAATAGAGGTAGAAAAACCGCTATGCACGCTCCGTATGGGACGCTGACATTTAATCCCCCCCCGGTCAGGACCAGGTCGAACAGGGCCATCCCTACCCCAGCTGGAAGCCCTCACCGCGAGGCCACCGCCTATCCTGGTTCCCCCCTGTCTCTCCCTTCCTCACACTGACCAGAACTGCTGTTCTCTACCTGTAGACTTTTTCCCAGTGAAAAAACTACCAAAACTATTGTTTCTTTAAAAAGAATGGTTTCAAAGAAGCAATGCTTTCCACAAAGTGTAGATTTTTTCAGTGAGAAATTCCCCAGCAGCTCTAGTTATGAGGCCAGGAGTATTTTTATTTCATCAAATGCAAATTTTAAAAAGATTTTTTTTTAATAAAAACTATTATTAAATTCGGAGAAAAAAACCCCACCAAACCAAACAAGGCAGCAAAGATCTGAGTGAGGTAAGTCATTCACTAAGACTAACAACATGAGCTTAACTGATGGTAAGAAGAATGTCTATGACCTATGATTGTCAGAGATGAAAAATTAGCAGCATTTCAGGTCAAAAGATAAGAAGCATTGAATAGACTTTTTTATTTATTACAGAATCATACATTTTGATGCTCTGCAGGTACTAAAGAAAGTAGTCACCTGTCAATGTCAGGAGGTTAGAGGGAAGCTGTTTCTTCCCTAGTTTAGGTTAGAGGGAAGCTGTTTCTTCAGCCCTAGTATCTGCACTTTAGTATCAGTTTTATTTAATTTTTGGCAAATCTTACCTCTGGGTCCAAGCCAAACATCAAGGTAGCTATTGATTGTTTTATCCAGAAGTTCCATTCTACAACCTACTGAAATGAAAAGAAGAGGAGAAAGTTAGTTCTTCAGCTCACAAAAATAGTTTAATCATCTGAATACTATCTGTTAGAGTTAACAAAGAAAATACTAATATGTAAAAATTGCAGCCCCTGGTGTAGGAGCCGTATTTCCCACTGAAGTATTTAATCATGGATCTAGATATACAGAAGCTTAAATTAACAAGTTCAGATTAACCTGAAGTTCTTCCAATTCTGCATTTTGTAAGTGCAAATACAGGATGACATCTTGCAAGATCCCTCTGCAAGGAGGGAATTTAAGAGGAAGAGGAGGAGGAAGACTGGACCTTGAGAAAGTCAGCAACTTTGAATTCCTCAGATAAATACTACAAAGCTCTTTTAACAAACAGCTGGCAACACTAGCTGGGGAGGAGGAGGGAAAGAAGGAAAGTGAAAACTGGCTCTGCTATCACTTTTGCAGATACGCGACTGACTACAGCTCTGATTAAAAGCCCATAAACCCAAGAGATCGACAGCTACCGAATGACAGAGGGGGCTGCAGAGGCAAGGGAGAAAACACTGCAGTTCGTGGCATGAGCATCTGCAGCTCCAGAAACTGCTTACTAGTGAGACATTGCCAGCTAAAACTCATCCAACATCACCACAGGAGAGTGATTCAAACGCCACCTGCCAGCACCGCACACAGCCAGCATTTCTTGGTAGCACCCAATACATACACCGCAGTACGTGAGTCGCTGTACCTCCCTAAGGTTAAAGCGGGAAAGTAGCAGCAATACTTTCCGTGAGCAGGGACAAACATACACCAAACTGTTCTCAAGAGAAAAAGTAATTTCCTTCTTCATTAAAGGAAAAAAAAAACAACCAAAAAACCCAACAAAAAAAACCCTTCCAGTTTCTTCTTTTCTATCCAGAACTGTACTAAACTTTCACTAAAATAATTTTATCCATTTTTAATAGGATAGTTTTCACTTCTTGGTGTTTCTCCCCGCTCCTCCCCCTGCTTACCCCCCCGAAGTACTAATATTACCAGCCATTTTTAGTTATGGGGAAATAACGTAAGCAACACATAAGCTGTCAACATACCCACACCACAAACTGAAACAATTACATGAGTTTACATGTAGTTGCTAACAACAAAAAAGTTCATCTCTTTTTTTTTCCAGTTCTAGATAAAAAAATATCTCTCTTCCACCTGTGAAAACCCTGCCTCGAGGGGATTTCTGATTTACGCAAGTAAAATGAATAGTGGGACCTCTGGTTTTAGTCAGCTGGGACTGACATCTCCATTTGTTTTGAGTCCAGCAAGAAAAGCCAAGCGGGATACTAACAACGCCCTCCCTTGCTCCAAAGTGGGACCAGGAGCCGCCCAGCCCCTGCAGAGGCTTTGATTTCCCATGGGACCAAGAAAATACAACGGGCTTGGATACATGCATTTCCATCGCCTGGGCTTCTACAGAAGTCCACATCCCTTCCACTGCAAGGTTTCAGGCTGGAGGCTGATGCGCTCCCCGAGGATTTCTGGCTGCACCCCCAACCTATCGTTTCCCACGGGGCTCTCGGAGACACGGGCAGAAGAGGACTTTCCCCTCTGCCTGCATCAAGTCTTTGGACTACACAGAGGCACAGAAACTTCCCTGGAATCTGGTCACCAGGCACAAACCAAAGAGCTTGATTAAAATAACCAGGAGTGTTAAAAGTCTTTTGCAGTCCTGATTCATGCCAGTTTTATTTTCCGACTGAGGCAGCCCAGCCCAAATAAGTACACACTTCACAGGAAGGTGCATTTTGGGGATTACGTCACCCCCTCAGCTATGACACACCACCTGGGAGCACTTGCGTGAATGGCCACAGCACTGGTACACTGGTGTCCTAGGAATAAGGAAATTTAACCAAGAAGCCTATGCTGTGCTACCAGAACCATGAACATCATGAAGACTGTGAAAAACAAATAATAATAATAATAATAAAATATAAAATAATATAAATAATATAATTTCCAAGGAGAAGAAAGCTATCCAGAGCAAGCTCTTCTTCTCCCCCCCCCCCTTTTTTTTTTAATCTCTCAGCTATTAAACATTGCCAGGAAAAGCACTCCCTAGCGGATAATTCATTTTGCCGCTTGAAATCCCCACTTACTCAATTTGTCTGTTGCTCCTTTGATCCAGCACCGATTGATTTAGTTACACAGCACTGCATCACCCACTAACCCAGCATCTGCACCTGACTTCAACTCCCCTTTCTGCAGAGGAAGACTTCAGATGGGAGAGTTTGTTTCAAAAACAAAGGTTCATTATACAAAAATCTACAAACAAGCTCAATTCAGAACCAACTTGCTATATACTGTTGTTTGCTGGACACTGAAAATGCAGATATGTAAATGATACAACTAAGAAAGCAGAAACAAACTCTGCCTAGCTACAGCAAAGACAACAAGAAATGAAACTCCATGTTCGACCCTTCCATAAAATTGGAAGAAAACCTCATTCCCCAAGAGAAGGTGGCTTTCTGCAGAGGTCTCAGCATTTTTGGGCTGCTACCCCAAAGCAGCGTTTTGTGACAGCATTATCAGACAGCGGATTGCAAAAGGCACAGCAAAGGAAGAACTACTCCTGGTGTCAATTTCCAGAATCTGCAGAAAAAGAAATTGTTTCAAAAGGAACTCATTTGTGTAACAGAAAAACAGAGGGAAACAATCTGCTTTTGTTCCAGAGGGGGTCATGTGAAAACGCATCAAGTCTCCTGCCAACAGCCACACAACATTAAACACTGCTTCAACGGCAGCAACTACAAGGGTTCTTTTTTAATTAGAATAGTTTCCCAATTCAGAGGAACATCGACTCCCAGAAAAATTAAACCAGTGGCCATGTGAAACACTGTAATCGGCATGTTTCCTAAAACTGAAAGTAAGCAAATTCTGCAGCTGACCACATACGAGAGCAGATCACTACCAATGCTCCTTTACCTAGAAGACATCCCATAGCTAAGTGCATCATTCATAGAAGCACAGAATTGTCTAGGTTGGAAGGGACCTTTAAAGGCCATCTAGTCCAACTCCCCTGCAATGAGCAGGGACATCTTCAACTCCATCAGGTTGCTCAGAGCCCCGTTCAACCTGATCTGGAATGTTTCCAGGCATGGGGCATCTACCACCTCTCTGGACAACCTGTGCCAGTGTTTCACCACCCTCATTGTAAAACACTCCTTCCTTATATCTAGTCTAAATCTTCCCTGTTTTAGTTTAAAACCATTACGCCTTGTCCTATCACGACACTCCCTGATAAACAGTCCCTCCCCATCTTTCCTGTAGGCCCCCTTTAAGTACTGGAAGGGGCTATAAAGTCTGCCTGGAGCCTTCTCTTCTCCAGGCTGAATAGCCCCAACTCTCTCAGCCTGTCCTCACAGGAGAGGTGCCCCTCCTCTGGATGCGCTCCAACAGGTCCGTGTCCTTCTTATGTTGGGGACTCCAGAGCTGAATGCAGTACTCCAGGTGGGGTCTCACCAGAGCAGAGTAGAGGGGCAGAATCATCTCCCTCAACCTGCTGGCCACGCGTCTTCTGATGCAGCCCAGAATACAGATGGCTTTCTGGGCTGTGAGTGCACATTGTTGGCTCATGTGGATTTTCATCCATGAGTACCCTCAAGTCCCTTCTCAGCAGGGCTGCTCTCAATCCCTTCACCCCCTAGCCTGTATTCATACCGGGGGTTGCCCCGACCCAGGTGCAGGACCCTGCACTTGGCCTTGTTCGACCTTAGGAGGTTCACATGGGCCCACTTATGAAGCCTGTCCCTCAGCCATGTCAACCACAACACTCAGCTTAGTGTCATCCCCAAACTTGCTGAGGCTGCCTCAATCCCACTGTCTACGTCACTGATTTCAATGGTGTTTCTTGAGTTTCACCTTGGAGTAACTTCAGTTTCCAGGTGCAAAGATAAGGCACGAAAATATAAAGACTTGTCTCTTGTCCCATGCCACCCTTTTTACACAAACCAAACAGCAGCAACAAAACATTTTGGGCTGAAAGCTCAAAGCATTGGGAGCCTGCTCCCTTTCAGCAGGTCCCTCCAGCTCCCACC
>NW_009647755.1:142078-158648 GCF_000708025.1 Charadrius vociferus | reverse complement strand
GCCCTTGAACTTGAGTTCCAAAAAAAAAATCTCCAAAATAGGCATCTAAATAATCGTGCTGGCTTTTGAGAGCAACGTGTCGTCAGGCCTGGCTGCTCAGCCTTCTTGGAAAACAGCCACTTTCTCCGTTCTTAAATTAGGACTTCAAAGCCTAATTTTAGGCACTCGATTTTGGAAATCTTGAATTGTGTTTTCTCGTTAAAGTGATGTTTCCCAGTCCCTGCCACTGCAGAGGTGACTCCTCTTTTCCCTCCTCCAAAAGTACAAACTATCCCTCCTCCAAAAACACAGTGATCGTGCTGCTGTTTGCTTTTGTAAATGTACTGGAATTGAAAACGCTCAGCTGCTTGAGAACGGGAAGACAGCACCGATAACCAAAGCCGTCAACCATTTTCTGTCCATTTTCCAAAGCTCCCCAGTTTCTCCTTTCTATTCCTAAAGACCTAACTGCCCCTTGCATGTATTCCCTTTGCCTTTCAGCTTCCTGCCAACCCCGAATTCCTTTTTCTTTTTTCCCCTTTTTGAATAGCCCCTTAGGTCCCCAGCATGCTTAATGTTAACAAGAAAAAGAAGTTTAGAATAAATTATAGTCCATATTGATCTGAAAGTGCAAGTACATTTATTTTGTGGGAAACCAGGTGAAGCATGAGCGCTGTGGATTTTGCCCTTTGGTTTTGTTAAAATGCAAGAAACTATTTTTAAACCTTTTTTTTGCAACTGTATCTAGCAAAGCGATGCAGATTTTTGGCCCACTTCGCATCAGCAGCAGATCCTCCAGCCTGCTGCTGACTCCCAGGGACCCACAGGGCTGAGCCTTCACTCTCCCCAGCAGCACCAGCGTAAGGAAGTTCAGAAATAAATGATTTGTATAAAACTTGAGGAAGAGTTAAAAACACAGAGCAAAGGAGAGAGGCTAGTCTCAAACAGTTTAACCTCAATGGTATTTCAAAACATTTGAAAATGCAGGGGGTTAAGGAGGACTTCAGCCAGTTAAGGACCACAAAGATGATCAGAGAGGGCTGGAGCACCTCTCCTGTGAGGACAGGCTGAGAGAGTTGGGGTTCTTCAGCCTGGAAAAGAGAAGGCTCCGGGGAGACATTATAGCAGCTTCCCAGTATCTGAAGGGGACCTACAAGAAAGCTGGAGAGGGACTTTTGACAAGGATGTGTAGTGATAGGACAAGGAGGAATGGCTTCAAATTGGAAGAAGGCAGATTTACATTAGATATTAGAAAGAAATTTTTCACTTTGAGGGTGGTGAGGCACTGGAAGAGGTTGCCCAGAGATGATGTGGAGGCCCCATCCCTGGAAGTGTTCAAGGCCAGGCTGGATGGGGCTTTGAGCAACCTGGTCTAGTGGGAGGTGTCCCTGCCCATGGCAGGGGGGTTGGAACTAGATGATATTTAAGGTCCCTACCAACCTAAACCATTCTATGATTCTGTGATTCTATGATTTCATGTCATTACTTTTCCTATCATTCTACCCCCTCAAATCCTTCAGTAATGATTATCTTCATACCTAAAGACAACTGTGGTAATTAAAGTATTTCACAGAACAAATACAAGAAAGGGTGCTGCAAAATGGAATAACTAATTGTGCTCAGTGCACAATACCTCATTAAAACAGAATCTAATAATCTTCAGATAGGCGAGTTAAAACAAATCATAGGTCCTCACAGTTTTATTCCCATTTTCTGCAGATCAACTCTTCAGCAGATCAAACTAGCTCAAATTAGGATCTGAGCATCCTAGGATTATGACATCCACATGCATTTCATCCCCTCACAGTCAACAACTCTTGCTGCACCACGGGATAACTTCAGCCAGAAGGAGAACACCAAGAGCGATGGCCAAGCAAGAAGAGCAAGTTGGAAGCAACCACACAAATACACCCATGGAATTACTAAGAATCAGAGGAAAATGGTACACCACCGCCTCTCCATCCCAGAAGGATGCATCCAGCTGTAAATAAGGATCTCTCGTGTTGCAAAGCCCCCCTTAGCAGCAGCTGATCTGACATCCCTCAGTGCTATGGTAAAATGCTTTCTTGCAGTAGCACGCATTTTCCCAGAATAAAACGTTGGAGGGGGTACCCTGTGCCTGGCCACTGCGCCCATGCCCCAGCACCACAGTGCTGGAAACCTCCTCGCCCTTGCCAGCTTATAGCATGGTGCTGCTACAGTAATAAAGTGCAGATTGCAAAAGTATTTACAGACATAAAATGGGGAGGGAAAAGGCAAAGCACGCAGGTTTATTCAACCGCTGTATTTGTAATAGCACGCAAGTATAAAATGTGCAAGGACACTGTGCAGGCAGCTTCTGGCTGGGGGTTAAAGAACTGTTTTTTGGCTTTTTTGTGTGTGTGTGTCTGGTTTTTGTTTGTTTGTTTTAAATGGTAAAGAAACAGAAAAGAGGATCTGTAGTAAACTAGGTTAGATGGAAACAGGGAGGACATGTACACAGCACAAGAACTACAAATTGACTTTTTTTGGAAGGAAAGCCAAAGCACAGCATTTGCTATATAGCTTTGCTCCAAAGCCCTCCTCCCCAAGCAGTATGTGAGTGTTTATTACAACTACTGTTTTAAACTGAAGCTCCCTCTTTTCTCAAAAGCTGTGCTGGTATTGCAATTGGGAAAGCATTGCTAGCTGCAGCTCACAATGGCAAATTAGCCAGAGGAAGCTTGGGAAGCTGAAGAGAGAGAGCCGAGAAGATGAAGGAGTCAAAAGCTGAGTCCAGAGGGCCATAAGGACTTCAGCTTTCATTTTGGGTCCCCTTTCTTTTATTCAAGTGCCATCTGCAAGAAGGTCTGAAAAACTCCTCCCCTTTAATAAATCTCTGTGTACTTCACTCAAACTGACTTTTTGCTTCCACAAGAGAAAAATAAAGGTATGGTCCCCAAAGCCTATTTTAACGAGACTTCTTGGTCAAAAGGCTGCATTTTCTAAGAACAGAGCAGACGAGACCACAGCCAACAGGTCCAAAGGACGGAGAAGCCCAGTCTTGCATGACCACTACTAGCAGCAGAGTTCAAGAGTACTGTGTAGCTTCAAGACAGGGAGCTCCAATCTACTTTTTTTTTTTTTTAAATGCCCCCATCTCCTAATTGCATATTAAAATTTAAAAAGCAAGAAATAGGAAAAAAAAAAAAGAGTTACAAGTGGAACCGTCCTCCCACATGAAGCCTCGTTTTCTCCAACACCCCGCAGCAGCGTCACCAAGTCCGAGCAGCGAAGAGAGCATCCGACACCAGCCGGCCCCTTCCCCCTGCCAAAACACTGCTGCGCAGAGGTCTGAACCCAGGGCACATCTCAAGAATAAAACTGAAAGTATAGGACAGGCCCATAATTCTCGGTTATCTTATTTGCATTTATTAACTTGACAGATGAAAGCTTGCTATCTAATCCATAAAAGCACTTGCAATACTCGTGCACACGTGAAACGCCATACAAAGCAAGAACTGGCTGTGAGCAGTTATCCAGTAAACAAGGTTTAGCTGTAAAAAGGTTATCTGGGGTTCACATGCTGATGAGATCCAGCCGTCCAAGAAAAAGCTGAGAAATTAGAAGAAGACTATGAAAGCTGAGGGTGACAGTCACACAGGTAACGCTACACCGTGCAACACTGGGTAACACAGGGATAACAGCTCACACAAAACCTGGATTGAGATGCCCTGCTAACGTGTAGCTACAATCCCTGTGTTCAGATGGGTAAATGATACCTTTGGGAGGACCACTTGTGTTTGGGAAACCAAATCACACTGAAAAAGCACACAAACAAGTCACCATTAGGCAAGCTACAGTATGTTAAGTATTTATTTGTGTCCTTACTTTTACTTCCAGTGAGCATGGGGTACTACCTGGAGAGCTGTGGGAGAAGTTAAATTCCCTGGTGGGCCCTAACGCAGAAAAAAAATACATTTAATACACTGATTAGTTACATTATAGAATCATAGAATGGTTTAGGTTGGAAGGGACCTTAAAAATCATCTAGTTCGACCCGCCCTGCCATGGGCAGGGACACCTCCCACTAGACCAGGTTGCTCAAAGCCCCGTCCAGCCTGGCCTTGAACACTTCCAGGGATGGGGCCTCCACATCATCTCTGGGCAACCTCTTCCAGTGCCTCACCGCCCTCAGAGTGAAAAATTTCTTTCTAATATTTAATCTAAATCTGCCTTCCTCCAGCTTGAAGCCATTCCTCCTTGTCCTATCACTACATGTCCTTGTAAAAAGCCCTTCTCCAGCTCTCCTGCAGGCCCCCTTTACGTACTGGAAGGCTGCTATAAGGTTTCTCCGGAGCCTTCTCTTTTCCAGGCTGAAGAACCCCAACTCTCTCAGCCTGTCCTCATAGGAGAGGTGCTCCAGCCCTCTGATCATCTTTGTGGCCCTCCTCTGAACCCGTTCCAACAGGTTCATATCATTCCTCAATAAAAGTGAATTTCTACACTTTAACCTAACAGAAGAAAGGACGCATACTGACAATGTAAATGCATACCACGGTTTGCCTTGCTGCTGTTTCTTCATACAGCCAGCCACGCTACAAGAAGTCAATCTTAAAACTTTTCTATTTTCCTGCTGTACCCCCGTGAGACATGAGTTAATCCTGTACGGCTGCAGCTGCACCAACATTTGCTGCCTGCATTTTAAGATGCTAAACACCGTGCCAGACAGTACAACCATACGTGGTGAACAGTACTAACAAAAAGAAAAAAAAATAAAAATCAGGCAAGTACCAATGCCAGCTAGCTTTAACTAGAAGAAGGTACCAAGAACATTCCTTTTCCCACCATCCTGAGAATTAAGAGAAAAGAAGAAAAGAAATGACTCCAGGTCCAACTGTTATGCCATGGCACCATGCTGCTCAGGACAAAACCCTGCCGCTAGGCGCTCCATTAAACCCCCCACCTTCCAAACAGTACAAAAATAATAGGCTCATCATTCAGAAAAGCAACCACCTTTGAAGATCTAATCTCCTTTCTAAAGGATAAAGGAGTTAACACTATGTAAGGCAAGATTTTGAGATTTTGACTTTGTTTTTTTCCTGCCCAGGACTGACAAGCAGTACTGAGAGCAAAGACTACACGTTGTAAAGGGGCAGACGATGAGACAGGAGATATTTTTCAGATACATCAGACGGATCATTCCCTTGCCTTTCCCTTCTTGTTCAACACTTAGCACATCTGTAAACGAAGCGTTCCCAAACCCACGCAGCCAGCTGATGGCATTTCTGTTACAGAAGCTCAGGGCTGAAAAGTCTGGTGGGTTCCAAGGAGCTGAACATCCTTGCCTGCACCAGACGTGTGCCAAACCAACCACTGCCGAGAAACAGCAAGTTTCACTGTACCAAATCATCAGTGTAACAAGGGCCACTGAAAAAGATGACTAGAAAAGAGAGCATTTCTACCTGTACATTTCCTTGGTTTGATGTTGGCAGCACTTTCCTAAATATTACTTCATCAGAAGACCCTGCTCCAGGATGCAAGTACTGCAGCTTCTTGTATTTAACTCTTTAAGGGAAGAAAGACCAACCAACTGAAAGGAAATACTGTATTGGTAAAGCTTGGTGTGATTTTATCACTGATTCTTTCTATGAACTTTAAATAGACTACTGGAGGGGGGGGAAGGCACACTGTCCACACATCTGGCAACGGCCAAGCTCTTTTCTACAAGCTCATAACATAAAAAAAAAATAATCAGGCACCTGCAGAAGTTGGGTAGGGAATTCCCACAAAATAAGTCCACTCTTTTCCTTCAATAAGAGGCAACAATTTCCTGACGCCATGGAAACCCCACCGTCTCTAGAACTTGTGTCAGCAAAGAACCTAGCTAGACTGAACCCTCACCTTTAGTGCCGAGGTGCAGAAGGTTTTAACACATTTGCTTTGTGCTTTCAAAAGCATCAGAGCAAAGGCAGGGTCAATACCGTTAATTTGGTATAATATACCTGTTTCAGACAGAGGGACAAAGCAACACCCACATAAGCAGTAAGTGAGAAGTGTCCTCCTGCCTTCTGCAGCTATCTTGTCCTCCATAGAGAGCAGTGGTCCCCTGGAGAAGGGGGTACCAGATACGCCTCCTCTGCCTCACCACTTGCGCAAAGTCTCTCTCAAACAACACCTTCAGCAACTTACTTGTTCCTAAAGATGAGAAACTCCCTCTACAGAGGCATTTTTCCTGCTCGTACGTGTTATGGCACTGGCTTGTGCCCACCAGTAAGCCACGCCACCTCATCGCCTTACCCTCCTCCAACAGGCTGCCCAGAGAGGTGGTGGAGTCTCCCACTCTGGAGACATTCAAAACCCGCCTGGACGCTGTCCTGTGTAACGTGCTGTAGGTGACCCTGCTCTGGCAGGAGGGTTGGACTAGATGATCTCCAGAGGTCCCTTCCAACCCTAACAATTCTGTGAATTCTGTGAATCTGTGAAAACCATACCCAGGGTGGGTGGGGTGACCAGGAGCAACCAAGAACAGCTTTTGACATTGCTGCAAGGGATGCTTTCATTCCTCCCCTCCCCTCCCTCCTGCCTGGATGGAGGAAAGCAGAGGTCGCCCCAAAAAAGCAACAAAGCAAGAAGATCAGCCTTCAGCCAGCTCCATCCCACCACCAGATTTACTGCAGAAGAAGCACTGGCACAAGGCAGGCACGTAGGGGTGACCAGGAGGTCTCGCCTGACTGAAGCTGAGCAAAGCCACGGCATTGCACCCGGCAAGTAAACTGAGACAGTAGCAAAAAGAAAGGTAAATAAAACAGCTCAGCAAAAAGAAAGGTGCAGAATTTTTAAAGCAGAATTCTAAAACGCCATTACGAGAAGCCGAAAATAAAAGGCACTGCACACATGTCATTTTACATATAGGAGTGGTTCTAGTGGGTGCAAGAATTGCAGAAAAATGAAAACGTGAAACAAAAGGTCATACAAGGCATGTTAACGTCATGCAGAGCTAACTTAAATATATGCTTAAATACAATCCTAACAGCATGAACTGACAGATTATTGCACTGCTAAAAGCAAACAACAACAAAAAAAAACCACCCTGAAATGTTCAGAATACAAAGGAGACAGATTTTCAGATGCATTGCTGTGACTCTGTCTCGAAAACTGCAGGACTAGGGATGGTCTCAAGGCAGGTCAGATGTGAGAGGGCAGGACTCCGGGAAGGGGGAGAACGTTAACCATCGAGAGACCCAACAGAGGAGACCAAGGACAGATTGCTTCCAAAACAAAGGCAAGTTGAGTGTTTTACTCAATCTAAACACAGCAAAAGTATTCCAAATAGAAACAGAACTCATGAAAAGAAATACACAGGAAAAGACCGAAATAAAACGCTAAGCAGATGGTGAATATGACCAAAAACTCTTACTCCACACTGGTCAGCCTGCAGCTGAGGACCTTCAGGACAGATGGGAAGTATCTCCTTCAACTCTCAGCCTTAAAGCATGTTATACTATAAGAAAAGATAATCAACAACCTTACTAATGATATGAGACACACCTTGAGTGCAGTAGCCCAAGACTAAATTTCAATGGCAAGTTTGATTTTCAGATAATACCAAACATTTTTTTACTTGATACCCAAAGCTTATAATTAAATTCATTATATGAAAAAAACCCACATTGCTAGGTAATTAGCAAGCGATTCACACATGGAAAAGAAAACTTTCTCCTTTACTTTGTGGCTTGCAGCAAAGTGATAACCTAACTTACAGCGTATTTTACAAGCGCTCATATTTTGCCAGGAGCGAGTGAAAGATAGGAAAAAATTAAGTTGTGTTTCAACAGCCACACTTGTAAAGCAACTCCTTAAACTCTGGGCAAAAGACAAGCTCTTTAGCCTCTATAGTTAAACTCCGTGAATATCTATTATACGGATGGCAATATATTAAAAGTTGCTCAGCAGGTAAAACCAAACCTTTACATTCCGTGTGCACCTATTTCATATATGTTTTGTACAGCCTGTGTAGGATAGAGAATGATGCTTCAGGCAACGAAAGTGCTTATTCATGCTGGCAGCTCTCTGAAAGTTTCCCCCTACGGAATCTCGCCACCACCATGGCTCTATTTTTACTGCATGCCAAAAGCAAAACATGCGTTTGTGCAAAAAAACCCTCTTTCGTGAACCAATTTTTCAAATATCAGAAGACAATTCCAGTGGTTGGAAGCTATTTTTCCACAATGCTTTTATCTGCCTGGAATACAAGTCCTCCACGCAGATGTGTCATCTCTAAAGTAAACAGCAGTGAAGGGACTCTTGATTTAAATCCACCTGTAACTCTGGACTAGTGAAGCTAAATGCTTGAATTCATGGCCTCACACAAGAACAGGTATGTGGCGGAGGAGCAGAGGAAGGAAAAAAATAAACCAACTAGATTTGGTTAATATTCTGCTCTCACATTAATAACCGACAGCTTAGGTGGGAATTTGGTAGGAGTCTCAGCAGAGTGATGCTGCTGTAAAAGGAGGGATGTGTCAGAGCTGCCAGTGGCCGATTGGGGCCCAAAACCCAGCCCTCCTCCTCTCTTCTGCAAAATAATCTCCCAGAGCATCGGGTGAATAAACTTTTAAAAGGCAAAACCTGAAAAATAGATACAGCGAGAAATATCAAAGTGAGAAAAGGAGCAGCAAGGAAAAACGAAGGGGAGAGAGGGGTGGAAACCCCCTTAACTTCATCACTAAGCTCCTTTACATGTGCAACTGGCAATTCACTTACAGTCCTCGTCACTGTAGGCTGAAAGACGGTCACCTCCTCCCAAGGCCATACATCTCTCCTTCGGAGGCAACACAGCACTAAAGGAGGTAAACCGCTCGCTCCAAGACGATCATTTTTCATACACTGTAAACAGTGGTTAAAACCTGGCGACATCCACGTGTTCCCACCAAGTGCGTCCTTCAGGACTCAAATCTGTATTTTAACAGCTTCTTCAATGCATATTTCAAGGCACAAAGTCAATCCCCACAAATGCTTAGAAAACCAAACTGTGCTGTACGAAACCGATACCTGCGCTGGTGCATCGTTTGAGCCTGACGTCTTTTGTGAAACCAAGAAGTATTCAGTCTGCACAACTGGAAATTCATGATAGCTCTGCAATTGCTCAACTAGAGTTAAGATTTGAATATCTTATCTAAAATGAGCTCTGTACTGAATTTAGAAGGAACAAGGCAATTAAGTAGTGGACTTCAAAAAATGAGAGAAAAACCTTTGAAAATAACATTAGCAGTCCCTTCCTGTACCTTAATGCAACCACTTAGTGGTGGTGATAGAACAAGAAATCAATATAAAGAAGTACCAAAGGATGTTATTTTTGTTCTGCAAGGCACAGCCAGACTCACAGCCTGCTTTTGCTTGCTTCAAAGGCAGACGATGATGGTTTTGAAAGGGCAGAAGAAAGGGTAGGGAAGTTGGAGCTTTCAGGAACCTGTCAAGGAAAAGTGGAGGACCGAGTATGGCCTCAAAGACCTCCGGAGGTTTCAGAATTACTCGTGAACCTGACAGGCTGCAAAACCAGAGGATGGAGCTACAGCCATTTAAGCTGTCATGACAAGTGGTCTGACACCACCATCGACTCTAAAAATGGCTTATGCCCATGCACAATTTTTACCTATAAACAAGAAGAGCCGGCGGCAGCAGCTCATGCATTAGCAGGACAATGATCGACACTGAAACACAGCGGCCTTTCTGTGACTACCTGTATTATTATTATTTTTTTCTCCTCATTTTTAACTGGGATTGCCAAATGCAGTACTTCTTACTGACTTGCTTAGTGTCGACTCTCTCCATCTCTACGTAATGGGTCTGCCACCCTACATATTGCTGGCGTTCCCTTGCACTTGTGTTTTCCTCCAGCCCTTACACTTCATTTTAACCTCTTGCAGAAGGTGATGGGGACACCCACCCAAAATTTCCCAGCCCATGGTCAAGTCTGGCGGCCAGGGCCAGGCAAGCCCAGCCACCTCTACTGTAGCCGGAGCAAATGAGAGGCTGCAGAGGCAACCATGGCGTAAGCTGTGCCTTCTGGGTGGCCCGCAAGTCAGAATTCAATAAAATATGAAAAAACTTGCCCAAATCTTTCGCAAGTGGCTTTTCTGCTTAGGCCTGTTAAGGAGGCAGAGAAAAATCTGGAAGTAACCAGACCTGCTGGACTAGCAGCTTATTTCCTATCACTATATCATGCACGTGAATGAAAAAAGAAAATTCTGAACCATGTTACATGCTCAGGTGTTTTCCCCATTAATGAGGCTTCACGTGTGCAGTAAGTCAAGCTCACAAGACTAACGTAAAGCTTAACAACATGCCAAAAGGCCACTGTACACGAGTGAACCGAGGGACAAATACAACGCAAAGGATAAATGCATGACCCTAATTTAGGACAAACAGCTGAGACCTTGCCCCAGTTCACAGGGTCTGTGACCAGCGAAGAGCAACCTCACCATGCCAGTGCTGCACAAGAGAAACGAACCACCGAACCGGAATGGGACATTCACCATGAGCATCTGCTACCCTGCGATCCACACAAGCACACACACAAAACACAAGTGCAACTAAAGATCATGGTGTCCTCCCAAGCCACATCCAGATTCCTGTGCCTCTACCAGCACTGTCCTGCAGCCACCATGTGAGGTCTCGCTCAAAAGCGAGCGAGCAGCCACGGGAACAAATGGAGCACGTAGATGCTCTTCGGTAAGCACACATGCCATGCATCCAAACTAGGATGCTGTTTGAACCTCAGCATGCAAAAAAGGTTTCTCGAGTTTCTTTCTCTAAAGGGCAGGGCGATGTTAAACATTACAGAATGTCATCCTCTTAACCAGTTAAAGGTTTAATTATTGTCATTTAAGTCAAAGGTTCTCCCTGCTGTTTGGCGAGGAGACGATTCTCAAAATGATGATTCAAAACATCAGCATTTCTAAAAGCCACCCAGGAGCAGGAGATAATCTTTCAGGAAAAGGTTAACAGAAGCTTTCCAATTAAATTATGTGCATAGAAATAGCACTATAAAGATTAAGGTATAAAGGTCTATAGTTTCCCAAGTCTTTGTTATAGCGAGTGAAACCAAACCTGAGGACACAGGACCAGCTCAAGAACTAGACCCCTATGTTGACAATTGATAAAGTAGTGGCAAACGTACAAGTAGATTTCTTTTGCTCATTTCTAAGAGCTTCAAGACCTGATCTGATCTTCAAGACCTCTATCTGAATACAGATGTCACGGTTTTAACTTCACAGAGGAGCTCCTCCAAGCTGCGGTCTGCTCCAAACCCACAACCATACAGCATCTAAGGGAAGAAGGCGTTTTCCTGTAATTAGCACTTGTTAGGGGCTCCTTAGCCAACAAGGGCACAGCGGAAATACTGCCTTAATCCGAAACACTTCCCAGCAAGTTTGTAACAGCATCAAGTAAGGGGAGAGAGGAAAAAAGAAAAAAAACTCACAGCAAAACAGGCAGCAATGCAAACTTGCATGCTTATGAATTAATTAGCTAAACATATGGCCTAAAACCGTAAGATATTTGGAGGTGTATTTGGTTTAATAAGCTAAACCACATTATTCTGCAAATTGATACTTGTTAGTTCCTGTCTAACACTGGCAACATCCTTAAGAACTGTGACACCACGTCCATCTGCATGCGTATGCCTTAAAAGCCGAAGTGTTACCCAAAATCAAGACTACATCCTTTTGGAAATCAAGTCTACGTTTTACAGCAGAGAGCCTGAACTTGCATAAAGGAAGAAAGCAGTTATTCTCCAGTCACAGCAAAGGCAGCCGGCAAGAAGAGAAGCAGTTTTCTCAAGGTCACAAAGGGAGAGGAGCGCTTCCAAGCGATAACAGCAGAGGAACAGTCGCTTTGTTCAAATCGCTGACCCAGTGTCTCAAAGGGTAGGGTGATGTAGTCATCAAAGAGGAGGGCAGAATTTGAAAACGCAGGGGAAAAAAAAAAAGGTTTCTTCCACATTTGTTGTAGCTTTGCACAAGCAAGTGTTGTCTCCTGTAAACGTTAGTGCAACTCAGTGTATTTAGTCATTGTCCAAAGCACCTCATTTGGCAGGCAAATGTTTGGTATGAAGCTTTGACATGGAGGTCAACTAAATCCAGACAACTTGAGCATAAATACAAGTTCACGAAAGGGTTTTATATTTCTACCTGCTTAGTATGCCATTGGTCATCAACAATGCTATCGTTAATGAAGCACAATCTCTACAGCTAATAATGCTTTAATAAGGGCATGCAAAATACCCAGAAGCAATGGGATGCTGAGACCAACTCTTAATTCGCAGCACTGAGTTGAGCAATAAGTAGCACAATTCATTTGCACGTGGAGAAGTGACAATTATATGCATCCGTAAAATCTCTACACCTGATAAGGGAATTTATTAGACTGCCATTCCATTGTGCTTTCTAAATGTTTGATGCTTCACGTTTCATATCAGTCAACCACTTTGTTGAGGAAATAAAATAATTCTCCAACACATCAAACACCGCAGGAAAGCATTTACCGACCACATGCTTTGGGCAAGTTTGTTCTTGTGCTCTTATTTACCCTGTAAGATAATGTGTCCAAAATGCCAAAACACAAATAGAGAAACCTAGGCAATACATTTTAGGAGATTAATTTCATTAAACAGATCTAGGGAGAGCCACCGCGTACAAAGTCCACAGCAGCTCTACAGGTTATCTCCATAGTAAGATGGGAGGCAGCATTTATTTGACTTGTCAATCAAAAAATCAATCCAGATCACTGTTTGCAATACCTTTATCAGAGATATAACTACTATTCCATTGGACACAGGGAACAGACTTTGGTGCCCTCAGGAACTCAGATATAAACCGCTTTTACCAAATCAGCACTTTGGAACTCCAGGGATATCAGCCTAAGCAATGCCCTCTTAACTGTATTGCTGCAATACCAAATTTAAACAGCCTCAGGAAAGGCCAAAGCAAAGCAATTGGAACTGGAAATAACTTTTTAAACAGTCTAACTTCTATGTAATTCACTGATTATCCTTTTCATTTGTCCTTGTGTGTGATCTTCCATCTAAGGGAAAAAGTGTTTCCAGTGCTAGCGTGCATAAACCGTTTGGATTGCAGGAATCTTCGGCATTTTTAACACATTTAAGAATTGCAAAACAAATTAGTGATTATATTGCATATGAGAAAACAGCTACAGATTACAGGGATTATTGTCAGTTTTGTGAAGTGTTTGGACACACAAAGAGAAGCGTGCTCTGACTGGCATGCAGTAAGCAATTTCTTAAGTCTATTATATAGTCAACTTTCAAAAGCATATGTTGCACCCTGGAATAACATCATTTTGTACATTGTAAAAACAGGAAAACAAAAGCATTACAGCAAAGGGCTGAGGTCAACAGCCCCCAAAGTATTCCTGTTTTTAAACAGTTGTATAGATCTCACCCTTCTACAACTAATTTTAGACACGGCAATGAAAGAAGGCAATGAAAGAGGACTGAGACTAAAAGGACAAAATGAGTAAGTTGTTCAGTTATGCCAGGGAGGTTGTGGCAAACAGCAACATCACCTATACATGCCTTAATGACCCATATGAAGAGCTGCCAAATCGAAGTGGAGCTTTAGTAGCTTCGAACAGGCAACAGAGTTTGCTTGTGACCCATCTCAAGACAGCAGGCCACTCACGGGAGTAAAAAAACCACCAAGAAATAATAGGTAGAGGTATTTGTGACTCTGCTCCTCAGCAGTGAAAGAGTATCCCTGCCTCTGTTCAAAGTCAGAGATCAAAACCCTCAACATCTGGAATAAAAAAACCCACACCACTAAGAGACCATTTACTCCAAAAGGCTTTCCCAGTCTGAAGGAGCCTCTCCAGCACAACCTGTCCCAGGAGATGGCCCTGCACATGGGATGGGAGCTCTGGCTTCTTGCCGCCATTGCAGGAGCCCCTGGCCAGTCAGCAAGCGGAGCGCTGCCTAAGCCATCTCCTGTGCCGGTGGCAAGGTGACACCCGAAATGCCACCGAGCCCACCTTCCCAGCCGATCGGTGGGTGCCCTGCACCACCACACCACTTGCAGGAGCAAGTATGAATGCTCACTGGTGACATCCTTTTAGCGCCAGCTCCAAGAGGGACAGAGGGAACAGCAGGACACACCAGCTCCACACTATTTTAACATGGGACCACATGCAATTGCTGTTCCTCTCCCCAAGATTCATCTCAGGTGAGATGCAGGCAGCGTTAATTGGGAGACTCGCTCCGTCACCCTGGAGCAAGGACTGCTGAGACCACTAGAAGACAGGCAGAAGATGAGCATTTTAACCTCGTAAGCACCACCACCTTGCTCAGTACAGGTGGGTTTTTTTTCTGAGCTCAGCAGAAACAGAAGCTTTTGATGTTGCAATGTTTGCTGCCCCAAAAATGAGGAAGGTAAAGGAATGAGGTCAGCTTGGTACTTGAGAGCCTTTAACCAATTACCAACTGAATGTCACTTACAAGGAACGCACTTCCCAAGGGGCAGCTCTGGATCACTCTGAGCGCCAAGCTTTCCACCTGCGGCTGCTGGACTCCAGCACTGGGTCAGCCTGAAATCCTAGAAAATTGGCAGTTCCACTATCGTTCCAAAAATTGGAATCTTCAAACATATTTCCAAAAATCTGCTCCTACTGAATCGCAAAAGAATGAGCAATTAAAGGTGCTGCCCAGAGGCCTGACAGATTCACAGTATTATTTCCAATTTCCATTTTGTTTTTGTTCCATTCATCTTATCTTCTCGAAGTTAATTCCTCTTGTAAACAACACAAAATGAAGGTCAGCAGGGAAAGAAGAGTTTTTACCAGAGAATTCAAAATATTTTATTTCAACTCTGGCTGTCCTAAAGGCAAGGAATGCAACAAGAGGAATTCTTGCTGAGAAATGTAAAGACAACATCAACTTACTAAAAATACTGCAGCAAGAGACTGGTCAGACAGCACATAAACTAAGTATCCTTAATGATGCTGTATCTATGTACCAGATATGCACAAGTTTTAGTCAAAGATACTTCATTTGATCAGCTGCTGGTATGTACAAGATACTAAACCACACAAAGTGCAACTGCTTTTTAAAAAGCAGAGTGAGACAAAGAGACAGGCAGCAAGACTCTTCCCCAGCTTGCAAGACAAAGCTCCACAGCATATTCATTTCACTGCTTCTCTCTTTGGTTGCATTTGCAAGCTAAAGTACAGGAGACTTAAGTTAGATCACTTAATGATAAATTCACTTGGCTGCTTACAGATTAAGAACACAAAGTCCCTAAGGACTTCAAGCATGCATCACCTACGTAACATGTACCTTGTAAGAGATTCAGTAAAATCCAGCAAAATTCTGGCATGCCTTTTTAGCGTCCTTGACCCATGCCAGCTGGCAACAGCATCTTCCGAGGGCAAACCCGCTCTTATACTTCAGCAAACGCAGCACAGCGGTGCCTTTCATCTGCTCCTCAGCTGATGTAAAGCCGGGAAGGGATCTCCACCCAGCCGACCCCAGCCATCTCCAGGCACCGCAAGTTTTCAAGGGAAATCCTCGCTCTGTGTGTGCCAGCACAGCTCCCCCCAGGCAGAGTACATGCCTTGGCTACTCTGAAAGCAGATTATGTCTAGCGCACCCCAAATACATGAATACTTTTATAAGAAACTCCAGCTTTCGTGGCTAAACAGCATCAGATGATCATGCGTGCCACAGGCTTACTCTCCCCGACGCAGTTTCAACTCCTCTTAGCAGCGGTGAGGACACACCAGTATTTATCTCTAGCTACGGAGTTTTCTAACAGCAGAGAAAAATCTCAGGCTGTGACTGCACCAAAGGAACGAGGAGGGCTTAGACTGAAGTATCAAGAGTTACATCACCAAACTCTTCAGCGTTACTCACAAGTTCACATTAAAAATAAGTAAATCCCCTCCCTCTACGCCAGCAGCTTAATACCGCTGCAGCAACACCGTTAGCCCGCGTCTACAAAAACTTTGCAGCTGCCCACCCTTGATAATTCAAGCCAAACGCTTACGGCAGGCCCACGGCTGCCAGGTCCCAGCGGAGAGCGGCTCTCGCAGAGATAACCTCACCCTGGAAGCAACCAAAACCCCGGTGAAAGGCTGCGCTGCTGCTGCCGGAGACGCCCGCAGGCTTGCCCTCCTCTGGTTTCAGCTGCAGGGCGTGTTTCCATTTTACACAGAGCGGTTTTGGAGGCTTCCTGATCGGAAGCATCCTAACTGCAGCCGTGCCCCTGCCTTGTTTTCCCCTCGCCATCGCTAGCGGCCGGCTGAGCTCTCGGCTCCATGTTGGTTTGGGTTTTTTTTGCCCCAGCCCCGAATCCCACAGCACCAGAAATCACCCAAAGCACGGAGAATACAAATTAGCCGTACGGGGCACTGCCGTTCAACCGTGGCTGGGACGCCGAGCGGGCAGCATGCCGCGCTGCCGGAGAGAAAAACACCTCTTGTCATCTGCCTGGAGCCCTTCTTTGCTGAGCAAGCCAAGGTGTTACCGTTCCTGCCCAGGTCTGCAAAACTAGCCTTTTGTCTGCGGATTCAGAGCGTGGGGTCGGTGCCGGAAAGTTCTGCGGGGTCAGATCCTCAGTGG
>NW_009647755.1:141558-142048 GCF_000708025.1 Charadrius vociferus | reverse complement strand
GATGAGGGCAGAAAAACAGCCAGCGCAGGCATGGAAGGAGATAACCCTGAAATCGCTCAGGACCACACTCCGCATAACCCCGAGTGTTGCCAACTTCTAACGCTGCTGATGCCCGAGGGCTCCCAGGAGACGGGACTAGATAAAAGCAAAGCTATAATAAAGTTTTTAAGAAAGTCCCTGCGCACGCATCTGACATACTGACACATTTCCACGGCGTGCCTTTCCTTTCCTACCTATTTCCTCACGCCTGTACCCTTTAAAAACATTTGGGCTTTAAACCGGGGAGTCCCCTCGCTGAAGCACCGCGCCCCTCCTTTAACGTGGCGCCCGCCCGGTCCAGCGGACGGACCCGGGAATCGCCCCACACCAGCGGCTCCATTTCCGAACCAGTAAGGCGGCCGGGGGCGGTGAGCGAGGTTAGGGACTCCGGGAAGAAGAAGAGAAGAAAGAAGAGGAGGACGAAGCTTTCCCCTTCCCTTCCGAGCCCCGG
>NW_009647755.1:134476-140528 GCF_000708025.1 Charadrius vociferus | reverse complement strand
TGTGGGGGGGGATTGGGCGGCTGTGGGTTGACGGAGGGTTTTCCAGCCCGGGCGGTGGAAGCGGGACGCCCCAGCGAAAAACAATAGGGGATCCTGTAATTAAAGACTGTCATAATGAGATGAGCCGCGGGCCCGAGTGAAAGGTCACAGGCAAACGGCGTTGGGTCGTTTTTCCTGCGTTTGGAGTAATGGGCTTTGCGGCGTTGTAGTGTTGTTGAATATAAACTGTGGGTGCAAGAAATACGTGGGGTTTGAGGGGCTTCAAACTGGAAGAAGGGAGATTTAGATTATATATCAGGAAGAAATTTTTCATTCTGAGGGTGGTGAGGCACGGGAACAGGTTGCCCAGAGAAGTTGTGGAAGCTCCATCCCTGGAGGTGTTCAAGGCCAGGCTGGATGGGGCTTTGAGCAACCTGGTCCAGTGGGAGGTGTCCCTGCCCATGGCAGGGGGTTTGGAACTAGGTGGTCTTTAAGGTCCCTTCCAACCTAAACCATTCTATGATTCTATGATTCTGTGACTGTTTGCCCACTGGGCTTCACACCAGGTTAGAGGTGAGGTTGCAACACACTGCTTCAGCTAAATGACCATGGACTTGGGACCATCATGCTATTCCCCAGGAGAAGCTACTGGACGTTGGGGTTGGCATGGTTAATTTGATGGCTTTACCTGTACGGCCATCTTCTACAGCTGCAGAGGAAGCTCCATGAAACTACTTTTTCCTCCAGCTTTCCAAAATTGCTGTTTCTCATTGAGCACAGACACCCGATCTCAAATAAAACCCATGCAAATTGCTGCTCCAGTCCGCTCTCCTTTGCAAAGCAAAGCTGCTCTTTTATTTATGTAACATTTTCATTTAATTAGCAAAGTGACGGAACAAACTCGGGGAGGGGGGGGGATAAAAAGAAATGAAAAGGTCATCTTCCAGCACCAGGGAGTACATGAGAAAGGGAAATAAATGAAGTGCTTTAATGCCTTTGCCCATACTAACACCACAGCTCCCTTGCTATTGCCCTGTTAGGACCTTGTGGAGGTAACGAAGCATCTGGAGTGGGTAGAGGGGACTTTTCATCCTCTGTTGAGCATCCTGGCCGTTGGGAGAGGAGCCAAGAAGGATGCTTTGTGATTCCTTCCTAGGACATATGACACTGTGGGGACGGGCTCAGGATAAGCAGCTAAATTTCACAAAAATAGGGGGTTTATTACATGGCCGAGTTAAAATCATAGAATCATAGAATGGTTTGGGTTGGAAGGGACCTTGAAGATCATCGAGTTCCAACCCCCCTGCCATGGGCAGGGACACCTCCAACTAGACCAGGTTGCTCAAAGCCCCATCCAGCCTGGCCTTGAACACCTCCAGGGATGGGGCATCCACAACTTCTCCGGTCAACCTGTTCCAGTGCCTCACCACCCTCAAAGTGAGAAATTTCTTCACAACCCTCAAGCGAGTATGCCATTCTGCAGGCCCTTTGCCCAAGTTTGTGTTTTGGACGTTTCCTTTCTTGTCTGAGGGGGGTCGAGCAATCTTGCTCCAAGCAAAATTAATGGAATAAGGCCCAAGTCCTGTTTTTGTTTTTTTTTTTTCTCACTTGGGCTAAAATGTCCTGAGCTCATTGTAACATGACCAGCATTAGGTCTTTCCATATCTGTGAATCTGAACTTGACTTTTCCGTGTGCTTTAAATAAAGTTGCTTCCCACCGGGCGTACCCGTTTGTTCCCGTGGTTTATTGATGAGAGATGATTGCACCGAGTGTTACTTTTCACAGCCAAAACAGCTTGCTAAATCTGGAAGGTGCTTAAATAATTAAGACTCAATCTGGCGGTTTAAAAATAAAAAGTAGGAGCCATTTGCAACTTTGGATGCGGAAAGGGCTGGAGCGGGGTGTGAGGAGCGTGGGCAGGGAGGCGGGTGGTAGCCGGGAAGCGAGTGGTACCCCGCGTGGGAGAGGGATGCTGCCTGGTACCCGAGCACCCACCTGCTTCGGCTCCCTCTGCCGCTCGTCTAGTTTGGCGGTAGGGTTTTAACGAGGTTCTGTACGCCTGGGGTGTTGAGTAGCTGGCACTGGAGAGGGGGGGACATGGTGGAGGGAAGGATGAAGCTGGGGGGAGGACGATTACTTTGGCTTTGCCAACCCAGCTGCAGCTGAGATTCCCTGCCTGCCTGCTGAGCTGCCGGTTCTTCCCCGTCCCGGTCTCTCCAAAGTGCTCCTGCTGTTATCGGTGAGACAACAAGAGCGAGGTCACGGCGTGGGAAATGTAATTTCAGAATTACCCGTTCGGGAGAAGTAAGGAAACATTGCCAAATGCTTTGGCACTGAATGTTTGGTGTTTGACGAGGGGTAGGGGCTGGCCTGTGTGGTCCTGTTGACCATCTGTCAGATGTACCCAGTCGCGGTGTTGTACCTGTCCTCTTGGAGCACCTGCCCGTTTGTCAGGAGTGCAGTTATTGCCGTTGACCTCTCCGCTGAGCGCTGATGAAATTGCTGCTGGTATATTTGCTCAGGATGGGCTTCAGAGACCTCGTTATCAGAGTGGGATTGATGAGGCTGGAGTTCAGAGAAGGGCCAATTAAACATTATTAGGGATTTAGACAGAAGGATTGCTAGGACCGGTTTAAAATAAGTTATACCTTGCATTTAATTTTTAGCCGTGACTCATGACTATTGTAATCCTGCTTTTCAAGAAAGAAGAGGCAGAACCTGAGCACTGTGGTAAGACGAGTCCCAAGTGACCCAGCGTAGGCAGGAGCAGCAGCAGAGGTGACAAGAAGCCTCAGCAGATACAGTTATTGACAATCCATCAGCGGTGAGCAAAGGGAAGAGGTTAAATAGATGCTTATGTTTGAGAGTACAGGTAGGAGGTGAACAGCTGGAACAACTGAAAGTAGAGTGAAGAGTCAGCGGGGGTTGCAGCACTGGGGAGACCAAAGAGTTTGGAGTAGAAGGTCCATCCATGTGGTGTTTGAAATTAGCCCGGATAAAGTGATGAAAGTGTGCGTGCGGCGAAATGAGCCTGAATGGTCTTCTTTGGGGGGGAGGGGGAGGGAGCGGGGGAGCTACCAAATCTGTCTTCTTTTTCAAAAATCTACTAGAAATCCTAACTCTGTCTATTTCGTAGTGGTTCATCATACACACTGTAATGAATAGGTCCTTGTTTTGATTAGAAACAAATTAATCCATTTTTTTCCAGAAATAAATTAACAAATTGATTAGAAAAAATAACCATCGTTTGCCACTCAGTCATCTTAACAGGAATTTTCAGTTCTGCCTGGGTTTGCCTTGGCTTCCCTCCAGGCTGACTGCGGCAGCTCCGTGTTCTTTATCAGCGAGATAAGCGGGATGCGATTACTGTTCTCTTTAAATCACACACCGGACTAAAGTATCAGGCCTGAAATTTCAGCATCTATCTATTCTGAATACGGCATTTTCTTCTGTTATGCAAACCACAAATGCTTCATGCTGTTTGTGCATCTTTGTCTAACTTTTAAGTACTTGATCTTCATAGAAGAAGCTTCCAACTGAGGTTTTCTTCCCAGTTTTGTACTTGGCAGGTCTCACAAGCAAGTGGCTGGATGAAGCTGCTATTTTGAGATTCCAGCACAGAACTGGTGTGAACACACTAACTCTCTGTTCTGAGGAATGATCGCGTTACAAACTGTCATGAACCTTTGAGGGTGCTTTTTGCTCTCTGCCATGGAGGGCAAAATTCTCACAAGCTGGCACAGAGGCAGGTTTTTTGGCCCTAACTATGATTCTAATCCAATTTCACGTGTTTTATATGAACAGCAGTTTCTTTTCTGCATTTCCTCTTCCTCTTCTTAAATCTCCCTGCAGTGTGTGTCATCAGAGGCAAACGATTGCTTTCTAAGACTGAAGACCCGCACTGATTCACCAAACTTGCAGTGTATTTTGAGAGCTAGGTTTACCCCTCAGGCAGAACAGATGGTGTCCCACGATAGCAAAATATTTTGTTTCTTGCCAAATAGAATCCAGGTCAAATAATTAGGAAGTTTCCCCTGCCATTGGTTGGTAGTATGTTTTTCTCTCTCACCATGCTGCTCGTCATGTCAGAGAGAAAATTTGATTGAAGTCAACTCTTGTCAATGCTGCTTACCTTAGTTATGTGGGATACGTGCATTTTTATTTGATGTTGTAAATTGGCTGATAAAGCTTTGAGTGTCCTGAGCTGAGAAAATAACAAGCCCTGGGAATCTTGCCACTATATAGTAACTGGTTTGCCCCTATGGGTGCTGCTAGATAGCTGTCACTGGCAGCTGCTGGGGCTGCTGATAGGACACACACGGAGAATTAAAAGGTGTCTCTGATGAGCAAGTGATGAAGGAGCAGGTAGTTTCAAGGTGGGCATGAAGAAAGAAGTCACACAGAATCCCAGAATCTCCTAGATTGGAAAAGACCCGTAAGATCATCTAGTCTAGTCATTAACCTAACGCTGACAAGCCCACCACTAAACCATGTCCCTGAGCGCTATATCTACATGACCCTTAAATACCTCCAGGGATGGGGACTCCACCACTGCCCTGGGTAATGCATTCCAATGCCTGATGACCCTTTCAGTAAAGAAATTCTTCCTAATATCCAGTCTAAACTTCCCCTGGTGTAACTTGAGGCCCTTTCCTCTTGTTTTATCACCTGTTACTTGACAGAACAGGTCGACTCCCACCTCTCTGCAACCTCCTTTCAGACAGTTGTTGGGAGCCATAAGGTCTCCCCTCAGCCTCCTTTTCCCAGAGGCACAGATACTCAGCTAACCCATGTGGGCTGTGCCCATGGGTCCTCCTCAGTCTGTCTCCTCTTTGTCAGTGTCTACAGTAGAAGTGGTGATTAAGAGCACCTCGTTTACAACCCCGTGCTCAAACTGTGCTTCTCTCTCTGGGGCAAACCCAGTAAGGCACAACTCACTTTAGCCCACACGAAGTTTTTGCCGATGGTTGCAAGGGGCCAGGGAGGGAGCGGGATGTAAGGATCATCTCACCCAAAGGTGAGGACCTTGGCTGGGTCTCGTCCTGGTATGCCTCTGTCCCCGCTGGCTCTGCTGTGACCCCAGAGACCGCCGGGAGCCCAGTTCTGCTCTCCTTCCCTGTCTGCTTTTGGGTATTCCCTTCACAATTTGTGCGCATCTGCAGTTAAGATTAGAAGCACTTCAAGGAGGAAAGTGTATCGTCACTTCATCTAGCAAGCAGCTTCTGCTGCTGTAGAGTGATTTTATAAGAGCTAATGGTAATCACAGTATGGTGAATAAAATATAAAGTGTATTATTTTGCATTAGTAATTGGATGCCTGCTCCTTGCCTGTTCCTTTTATGGTGCCTTTTTGTTGACTTACTGTACGGATTACAACATCTAATCCTTCAAAACAGCGTTCAATCTTCCAGAACAACATCATAAACCCATCATTATCCACTGCAGCCTGTCAGCAATTTTCTACTTTATCTCAAAACTAGTGGGGCCGGGGTTTGGACCTGTCACTTTACTCAGTATAGTGGAGCTGGTAGGAGTACAACACCATATTTCCATTAAAAGTATTAGATGTTCTGGTTTGGAGGAGCAGTTAAGGGCAGCATTTGTGATCCCTGTTCATGTGCCATGCTCCCTATCCCTTTCTATTTAATCACAGCCAACGTCAACTGTTTGAGATAATCATAGAGTCATATAGAATGGTTTAGGTTGGAAGGAACCTTGAAGATCATCTAGTTCCAACCCCTCTGCCATAGACAGGGACACTTCCCACTAGACCAGGTTGCCCGAGGCCACGTCCAGCCTGGCCTTGAACACCTCCAGGGATGGGGCCTCAACAACCTCTCTGGGCAACCTGTTCCAGTGCCTCACCATCCTCAGAGTGAAAAATTTATTCCTAATATTTAATCTAAACCTGCCCTCTTCCAGTTTGAAGCCATTCCTCCTTGTCCTATCACCACATGCCCATGTAAAAGTCCTTCCTCAGCTCTGCTGTAGGCCCCCTTTAGATACTGGAAGGCCACAATAAGATCTCCCCGGAGCTGTCTCTTCTCCAGGCTGAACAGCCCCAACTCTTCCA
>NW_009647755.1:121463-133420 GCF_000708025.1 Charadrius vociferus | reverse complement strand
GTGGAGTCTCCCACTCTGGAGACATTCAAAACCCGCCTGGACGCTGTCCTGTGCAACGTGCTGTAGGTGACCCTGCTCTGGCAGGGGGGTTGGACTAGATGATCTCCAGAGGTCCCTTCCAACCCTAACCATTCTGTGATTCTGTGATTCTGTGATTCTGTGATTCTGTGATTCTGTGATTCTGTGATTCTGTGATTCTGTGATTCTGTGATTCTGTGATTCTGTGATTCTGTGATTCTGTGATTCTGTGATTCTGTGATTCTGTGATTCTGTGATTCTGTGATTCTGTGAGTGCGACCGTCCAGCCAGTTCTTTATCCACTGAGTGGCCCATTTGTCGAATCCATGTCTTTCCAATTTAGAGACCAGGATATTGTGTGGGACGGTGTTGAATGCTTTGTACAAGTTCAGGTAGATGACATCCACTGATCTTCCCTTGTCCACTGCCGCTGTAACCCCTTCATAGAAGGCCACCAAATTTGTCAGGCATGACTTGCCCTTGGTGAAGCCATGCTCGCTGTCACCAATCACTTCTTTATTTTCTATGTGCCTCAGCAGAGTTTCCAGGAGGATCTGCTCCATGATCTTGCCAGGCACAGAGGTGAGACTGACTGGCCTGTAGTTCCCTGGGTCTTCCTTCTTTCCCTTTTTGAAAACAGGGCTTAAGTTCCCCCTTTTCCAGTCGGCAAGAACCTCACCAGACCACTACAACTTCTCAAATACGATGGGTAGTTGCTTCGTCCCATTACTGAGAGAAAACATTGTCTCACTGCTTAGAGCAAACAGTAAATCGTGCTGTCTTAATGCAAAAGAAGAGATGGGGAAAGTATTTTTGTAAATGCTCTGATTTATCTGAAAAGATGTACATGAATCTGAATGGCTGTCATTCCTTGCTGGAATTTTTCAAATATTAAATACATTCAGATGGCCTTGTTGCTGAACTTTGCGGCACCAACCCTTACCTGAAAAGTCAGTATGGTTATTAAGTCATTACTACAGTCATGTTTTTGGGGAGGCTTTCCCTACAGAGCACTCAGATCCAGCTGTAGCTCCTTTCCTCTTTCAGTCTTAAGTGTTCCCAGATCTTCTGTGCGTTTTGAGAAAACCATTATACCTGGACATTTGTCCTGAGTTAAAACTATTGCATACGATTTTAATACTCTGTTTTATTGCAGGATCACTGTCTGTGCAGACCAGCCCGAACCTTCCTTTCCTGGCTGGAGGATGCTTAAGCCCCAATATACAACCATGAGCCCTCTCCAGCCTGTCTTCTTCCCAGGAGATGGGTTCACTGCAAATCCAGTGTGCTGTCTCTGTTGCTCGCTCAGCCCACGTCTCAAGGCGAGAGGAACCTTTTTGCCTGATAGAAAGTGTTGAGATATCCTTTCCCACTTCTAAGGATCATTCCAGCTCTCACCTGGGAAGGCAGAACCTGCCTTTGCCCTTGTGGTCTCCACAGTCTTCTTGGGACCCGTGCTTGCACAGCCTGGAAAGAAGGAAGGCTGGGAATGCAAATGGGAAAAAAAAAAAAAAAAAAAAAAAAGCCAAGTTAAAGATTAAACATTCAAAATAACCAGCATTTTAGGGGTTTTCACCTTCTCACCATCTTCAGAGGGGCCTTTGAAGACATACAGCTGAAAGGTGAGCCACCCAAACTAGTGGCTGCTGTTGGTGGTTCCAGTCCTGCTGGTGACATCAGGAGAACTGTGAGCAGACCCTGGGTGGGTTCCCTGGCTGCAAGCTACCACCAGCACTTTGCCAGCTATTGGGAGTAATCTCTGGTGAGGGATATAGCCGCCAATCCAGGTCAGGTTTTGTGTAGGGGATATTTTAGTATAAGCTTGCTTCTTGTTAGATGAAGTGTAGTTTGGTTTTCCCTGGGAAGGAGGGGTGGTTTGGCTTCTGTTCTGCTAGGCATGCTTTTTTTTTTTTTTTTTCCCCCAGGTGCAATATATGTAGGCACTGAAATAAATAACGATGGATATTCATCTCTTTCTCCCTCACTGTTCGCTTGTTTTGACCACTTTTACACTGTAAACTCTTCAGGGCAGGGACTCTTTCCTACTATGGATTTGCAGAGTGGACCCCAAATATTTAGAAGATCAGAGAACGGTATAGAAATCTTGCACCCCACTGGAGTAATTTTGATAATAACCCAAGGAGCTGTAAGGAAAGACTGGGTACGGTCCTGGTAGTTCTCCAAAGAGGCCTCAATGGGCTCATTGTGAGGTCGTAAGTAAGCAGAGGTCTTAAAGGTGATCGGATCCATTCCCTCACCCTTAGGCACAGGGAGATTTTCCTGAGCGTAGCCAAAGACACTAAGCTCTTGCTGCTGTGCAAGTTTAGCAGCCAAAATGAAGATCCCCAGCCACACAGATCACCATGTCCCAAGTGTATCGATTGAGATTGCGACTGCCAACCAGGACCTTGTGTTAAAGTCCACAGGAGGTCGTGGTGGGGTCCTGGGAAAGAAGAAGAGTTCTTGCTTCGAGCGGAGGCTGCTGTCTCTTGGGGCACAGTGCTGCTGTTGTTCGAAGAAACAAGCCTGATATCCACATTTGAAAATAAATTATATTAAAAAAAATACCTTGGTCAGTCTCACTAATTTCTTCTTGGACCCATTGCCTCCCTCGGAAGTCTTTTAACCAAAGAAATACCAATAATATCAACAACTAAAAATAACAAGTGACTACATATGACTTCAGCATGAAAGCAATATTTTAATATACTTATTTTTGCTTCCATAAGTATTTTTTTTACGCTGCTGAGGTGACATTTCTCCAAAGACTGTTCTTTTATGAACAAATACATTTGAGTTTACAGTCCCACCTTTTAGTTTTCTGTTTTTTCATTAAGCCTTATGCTTGTTTTGATGACACCTAACATTTCTCCTGTGCCTCTGGTACAGAATTTGGTCGATTATCTTAATTCCAACTTCCTGCTTGCATATTGTTTTTTCATATTTATAACATTTCCAAGCTGTAGTCTGCTAAAACCCTTTCATTTGTCTGCTGCAATCTGTTTCTGGTCCTTTGACACAAATTTTCATTGTAGTACTTGAACAGTCTCGCTAACAATTATTAGGGTTTCTTGCATTTATTGGTTTATTTAAAAGGCTGTAGGAGGATGGCATGATGGTGTCGGAAACTATGTACTAGCCTCTCACATCAACATCCATCCTACTTAGCTGCAGTGTGCTGATGACGGGATGTGGGTTGTGTTGAATGCTTCCCCGAGTAGAAGACTATGCCTGTGAGCAGCCACATTTATGAAAATATCAGAATTATGAGTCCGAGTCCTTGTTTTTTTTTGTCTGTCCTCATTTCTCTCACATAACTCTACTTTAAATGAGACAAGTTCCTTTTTTTGAGTCCCTTTACATTTTTGTCTCTTGCATTTAAGGTTAATCTTTTCTGTGATTTCTGTGATAAAAGATTCTATCTCGGAACTTGATCTCATTTTCTGGTTTGGCTGTATCAATGTCTAACAGCTGTATTGACATTTTTTGATAAATTCACATACCCAGTTTTTATGTAATTCTCTTTTTCTCATTTAAAAGGAAGAGTTGTAGTAGTAGTATGGTTGGACTAGTGGCTGTTTTTATTTTATTGTTGGAGTAATTTTATGCACTGAATTTTTCTAAAATTGAAAGCGGAAGCAACATATATCCAACCTCAGATTTTTCTTGTGTTTTCAAACAGAAACCAGAAGTGGGTTTTTTGTGCTCAGAGAAATTAACCAAAGAACCCTGAATATATCAAAATTGGCGATTCATTTTAATTTTGCAGTAGTGCAAAGCTCATAGCTTGTATTTAGTGTTACTGTCTCCTGCAATGTGACAAAGCTGAAGACTCACAGGAGTTTCTTTTTCTCCCATTTCAGGTTGTCTATTAAAATAAGGATATTAAATATCTTAAGGTCTAGTTCACTTCATCTGGGTGATCCCAGACTTTCTGAACCTTCAGCACACGGCAGCCTGTAAGGTTCCTGTCCTAAGGCCCCCTTGGCATCACGTATTTCACTGAAACATGGTAAGGACCAAAAAATTCTGAGCAGTTGCTGTGATTTGTTCACTGCTGCCTCCAGCCTCCCTGTGGGAACAGCTGCTGTGGGATGTCCCCAGACCCTTTCATCTCCGGGATGGCTTCTCTGTGTCATGTGGAACAGCTGGAACCCAGAAATGCCAAGTTCCTGCTGTTTAATGAGTTACCACATAACTTCAACCACAGAATTAAGTTGTTTGTGCTCTTGCTTCCTGTTGGAAATGAGAAACGAAGTATATCAGCCTAAACCTTTGCAGATCAAAGCTGGCACGCTCTGCTTTTGCCAGGGACCGAGAGCTTTTACCTACTGCTCCTGCACAGGGACTTCTTCATCTGCAGGAACCGCTTAGGTGTCTGAGCCCTTACATATATTTTAACAAGAACTAAATTAGCTCGGTGTATACTGGGGACACTTACTGTTGCTAACAGCTCTCCTTGGCACCAGAAGCTCTTCTAGGCATATATATGAGAGTGCCTCTGTTCTCATAATGATAGTATCACTACCAAGATGCTAAAATTAGAGAAGTTAAAAATTGTCCAAGCTCCTACTTTTTGCTGAAATGTGCTAAATTCCAGATGCAGTTGTCACTGAGAAAAAATGTTGTGAAGCTTGAACTCCAGCACAGGCAGTATCTTCGCACCCTCCTCACCTTTCATGTCAACAGAGCTTTTTGAGTGGACTTAACATGCATGGATGGTCCTTGTAAACAGCTCTTCTTGTCTTTTTATTATATACCAGGAGAAGCATTAGAGGCTCAACGGAGTGTATTTTTAACAATAATGCCTCTATGCCACCTGCCAGCTTTAAGTGTCAGGGTTTATGTAATTTTATTACAGCAGTTTCTCACTGAATATGTTTATTTTCTGTGTTGGGGGCTGCGTAGAGCATCCTCTGAAATTTGGGAAGAATAATCAGTTCACTCTTTTATCCCATGCGAGGTGTCTCTGCTCCTCATCCCTCACCTCTTGCAGATATCAGGTGCGAGCTCCGCACAGCATGGACAAGAGGTTCTAGCTTTGAACTGCTGCCAAATTCAATAAACTGTCATCTTTGATGTCTCATGGTTTCTTCAACCTACTTTGGGGGAGGGGGGAGGGAGGGGGAGGAGGGAAAGCATCGCCGAGGCCTATTTGCTTTTTGCTATAACCGCTCCTCCTCATACCATTTTGACAAGGTAGTTGCCTTGTTACGTCCCTTGTATGGATCATTGATCGTGTCGCTTTTTGTAAGCATCACATTTTTGCTCCAGCCCTGCAGTGAGACAGCAGGGGAAAAAGCAGCTCAGAGCTGAGACTTCTGGCCCCGTTCTCATGAGCATAGTAGCAGGGGATTCATCATCAGAGGCTCTCATCAGAAATCCCCATTCTTCACATAGTTTCTTATTTGTCTCCTAGCTCTTGGCAGGCTTTCTGCTTCCACCCACATGGTAAAGGCTTGTCTAATATCGGCAACAGCGTGAAGCCCGTTAAGATCAGAACTGCAGAATAACTGAGCCCAACTCCCCCTTTTGATAGTGAAGAGTTGTCTTCTTTAAAGGAAAGCATGAAAGCGGGTTTCAGTTAATAATAGCTGGCTGGTTTCTGACATTGAAGCGGTAATTTGTGTTGGCCCTGAGAGTGCCAGAATGCCAAGGTGGGCTGACGTCTCTTCCTCAGCCGTGTTTGTGCTGTGCCTGCTGCAGCGAGGTCCAGTCCCGTCGGTCAGGAGCTCCCCTCCCACCGGACGTGACCTAGGTGCAGGATTATTTACCACCCCTGCTGCATCCAGCCAATAGCTTTGTTACGCTTGGATCCCGCGTTTTATTTCAAGACACAGTGCTTGCCTTTCCCCTGCCCTTTCCTCAACCCTAGCCTCTGCCAGACCAACTCAGAAGCCGCAGTCATCTGATTTCATCTGGTGCATCGCTCTGACGAGGAGGCTCAGCGTTCCCAGCGCCCAGGCTTTGAAGGATGACTGTCCCCAGGGGTGGCGGGATGGTCCACGCAGGCACTGACAGGCTTTGAACTCTGCTCTGTGTATATTAGCACAACAGACTAGTTCCTGTGTTTAATATGTACATTGATCAGTGTTTCTTACTGCACCGTTATACTCTACAATGCATAGTGTGTATGTTGTCATGAAAAAGAAAGCTTATGCTCTCCAAATGAATTATGTGCATAATGTTAGCTTTATAAAATATGCATCCCTAGCTCATGATGGCAGTACAGCATCCCACACCTAGTAGCACGCATGCAGAACTATGCCAGCAACTTGGCCGGGTAGGGCACAGTAAAGATGTTCATAGTTCAGATCCTATTTTAGCTTAAACAGAGGGTAAAGGCTTCTAGGAAAATGAAGCTTGGCTGTTTAAACTCAGATTTCACCTGGTGGACTGTATGTGTATAATTTTTATTCCTAGTATAACCCAGAGTGCATGAAGCGGACCACAGGTCAGTCAGATGGGTCCCTTCCCTTGAAAACTAACAACTTACATGGAGGTCCTGGTAACCGAAAAATGAAGGAGGGGCTGAAATAAGTGACTGTAGGCTTATAGTTGTGAAGTAGTTCCGTGCAGTATCTTGGCCTGTCTGATCTCTCTGCATTTCTCTTTCACTTTCCACTGAGCCCTTTCTCCCCAAGAAGATGGGGTCTTCTTTGGAGAGCCTTGCATTTATTCCCCTCAACAGTGCCATGACATCTTTTTTTTCAGGCTATAGTGCCATGGTCAGCTCAGTCTGGCTGCCGTCAAAGGCCTGGTCCACTACTTCACCCGTCACTCTCTGCCTGTTCCAGGTGTCCCTCGTTGCCTATGTTGGGGTTGAACCCTGGTGGGAATCTAACACAGCACAAGCAGGGAAGATTTGCAGAAAGCTACACCAACACGAAGGAATCAAACTTGTCCCAGGCTGTTCTCTGCCACTGAGGATTCCTGTGCCCACACTGTCAGACTGACTGTAGGGTGACCACCTGCAGCAGGGTGTCCACACGCAGCTTCTCGGTTAAGAAGGATGCCTCCTTGCACTAGCCTCTGGATCATGCCCAGGAACTTGGGAACATTGTTGGCCAAGAAGGCATTGCTCTTCTTATTTAAGCATGGATGCCTGAGCTCCAGTGCCTGGCCACATTTCCTGGCATGCTTAATTAAATGAATAGGTGTGGTCTGTATGGCTGTGTGACCAATCAACGAACCCCTGCTGTGGAAAAAGGCTCAGAGGAGGTAGGCAAGGATGGTGTGGTCATGAAGCTCAGGTAAGAATGTAGGAGGTGGTCTCAGCTGTCATAAAGGAAGCTGAACTTACCTCAACACCAAGGGGACTGGAGGGTGACCTTAGTTGTAGGTAGACCAATGTATCAGTTGAGGGGGTCAACTGATTGTGTGATTGGCCTACCCTAAAATAATCAGTAGAAATTATCTTCCTGAGCCAGCCAGACCAGCATGGGGGAAGTGTATGTATGTCTCAGCCCAGCATGGAATATAAAAATTGAAGCACTGGCAAAATTAACTGCGAAGAGGACAACGGCCTTGAGCTGGCTTCAACCCACCTATTTCTTCCCGGTGACTGGAGATGCCCAGCATCGTGATGGTGGGTGTACAGAGAATGGTGATGGATTAGTGTTCGTATGGTGAGTCAGCTGTGCATTGCAATTGCTATATTATGCTTGTGTTGTGATTTCAGTATATAGCTGTATCACTCTGCTAAATCAAAGTTCTGTGTAATGTCAAATATCTTCAGATAAGTAATTTAGTGTTAAAACATTAAACCCTGTTCATACAGGACATCAGAAGGAACCTGTTCAGAGAGTATTGGGCTCTGGCAGACTGCATGAGCATCGGTGTGGGTGCAAAGGGAGAGGATGGGAATGAGACCTGGCAGCCGGGGGAAGACAGGACCACCCCTTCCCACTTGAGTGAGCCCTGGATTAAGGGATCATGGAATGATGGTGTCAGTTGTCACTGCAGATACAGGTGTGGGTGCTACGTGCTTACCGCAATTTGCTGCTGGTCTCCTTTTCTGTAATGTACCTGGGATTAGACCTCTCATTCCTATCTGTTGTTTCAAGCAGACTTTTGAAAATATTGACTTCTTTTTTCTGCTTTAATTGCTTGCAATCTTTCAAAAACAGACAATACATTTTCTAATTTTATTCTTTTGTATTTCCCCCGCCTCCCAAAAGGTTTGTTTCCCTGCATTCACTCCTCTTTCTTTGGCTGAATTTGCAAGGAGGAAGAAAACCATGCTGTCAGATCTCATACAACTAGAACAGAAAGAAAGCAGCTCTACAATAGCATGTATTGACTAGACCTCTCCCAGTTCAATCGTTTTTTCTATTTGTCAGTGAGGCCTTAGAGCAAATTAGTGCCATGACTGGCCCCTGCAAATTGCAGCATGTCCACAGGTGGTGGGATCGATGGCTCTGCTTCCCAGGGTCTCAGGAATGTCCCTGAGGCTCGTTACGATGCGCAGAGTAAGAGCCCCCAAAGTCACACAGCTATGAAAAAGCATCACCTACATGAAAGCTGTCCTGTCCCATGTATTTTTGGAAATTCACATACAGTTGCCAAAACGCCACAGATCCAGCTCTGTGGGTAATACGATATAAACATTTGAGTCAAAAGAGTAGAATGCTTTTTGAATCCTCTTTAGAAATATGTAAGAGAGGGAAACTTAACATGGTGTAGGTTTGCTGGGTTTCTTTTTTAAAAAAGAACAGGGCCAAGAGGGAAAGATCTGGTTTACGTTTTCACAGAACCAGGGGATCAGCTTCTTCTTAAATTGCCATTGATTTTAACAGGAGAAGGAATGAGCCTCATATTGATTTAAACAACTAAAAATTGGATTTCACGTGGCAAACTGTTCTTGGATCATGACTAATTACATCACTTTGGGTAAAAGCTATTAAAAACCCTGTATTTATCATGTTCCCCTTTTAAATGCCATTTTGTCTGAAAAACATCTCTCGTGAAGGGAAAAACCCAAATTCTGTATTCAGTTCACTTTTATTTACTGGACAGCACTTCTGCATTCTGTAAAAACCGTAAGTAGAGGGGTGAAACTGCAGATACCAGAAATGGTGGCTGGGGAGCAGGGTCAGCCTGGCTTTGTAGGCCAGTGCTCACTGGCTGAATGGGGGTGCAGGGAACGGTGTTCCCATCGCGGTGTCCGCTCAGAGGGCGGCCGTGGCATCTCAGGTGCGGGCGTTCCGCCCAGCCCTTGCCGGGAAACTCATGTTTTCTTTTCTGTGGCCTTAGTCAGCGCTGCCTCTTGGCCTCTTGCCTCAGGATGTGCCATGGCAGGCCACTCCCTGAGGTACTTCAAGGCATGTTTTTTGCCCGCAAGGCCAAGAAGTTTTGATTAAATCCAGAGATAAGCTGGGGCATACTTGGTTCAAGCTCCCTTCTCTCCTGGGAACGCCTGGGGAGGTGCCCAGGGGGCAGCTCGAGCTGCTGGTATGTCCCAGGTGGAGGTTAGGGCAGCTTTGTAGGGACTAATTGTTTGTGTCATGCCCTCTATACATTGCTTTAGCCTTAGCTGAGGTGCAAATGTGCCCTGCCCTGCCTCGGGGCAAGCGGTCCCAGGTACCAGACATCTCTCTGGGGTGCACAGCAGAGGTGGGACGTGGGAAGGAAGCGCAGGGTTCCCACCACCAACAGGAGGGGTGAGGTCCTGACCATGGCTTCTGCAATAAGGGAAATAAGGACTGGAAAGGAAGTATCTTATGAGGCCTCTGCTGCAAACCATGTGCCTTAAGGAAGGAAATCAATCGGCATTATTCAGAACCAGCCTCTCTGCTGAGCGTCATTAGCAGAAGCTTTGGTTGGTGTGAGAGCTACAAGTCTCTTCTTGTGTTTAAACAGTCCAGATTTTTATTAAAAATTGAATGTAACTATTTAAATTCTAGCAGCCAGGACCAGACATGGCTGTCCTGATTCTGCACCCAAGGATGTACCCTGGTCCAGCATCGCAGCCTGCATAACTACGGAGGCTGGCTCTTACCTCTTGGGAAGGGTAGTGGGCTGAGGCTGCATGGGCATGAGGTAACCAGAAGTTTGGGACCCAAATTGTCTCCATCCTTGTCTGGTATCTAATTTGTTGGTCTCGTCCATTTACGGGGCAGGATTTTCCGCCCCCATCGACTGTCCCACTGACTAATGTCTCTTCAGGTTGTCAGTGTGTACTCTTCTAACCACAGCTGTTGAGTGCAACCTGACAGCCCAGCACGGGGGTGTTTGGGCCTCGTTCACCGGAGGAACACAGAAGTCTCTTTCTTCACACTAAATTTGCACGGTCACGTTGTCATCTTAAATTAAGAACAGACTGATCCCTGTGGTCAGGATCAAAGTTCCTCCATCAGGCCAAGATTCATCCCTCATATAAATCCAGATCATAAAAGCATTCATCCATTGCATATACAATTTTTTTCAACACCATTACAAGCATTGCTAGTCTCTCTCTGCAGGTACTTTCAGAACATCCTCTTTTTCTTCTAAAAATATGTACTTCCTTCCTGTGCCTCCCTCCTTTTTACATTATATAGTACCACTAAAATAAAAAGTATTTATGGTGTTGCCTGTTCATTTTAGTTAGCTGAGAAAAAGGATCGAAAAAGCAGCTCAAAATGTAAAACTGAAAGCTGGTGGAAATGATGCGGAACACTGGAAAGAAAACAAAGGGAAGTTATCTAAAGGACAAAGCCGAGGAGCAGCAAGAAAGCAAATAAGGTTTGAAGAGATGGTAACAAGGAAATGCTGCCTGGAAAAGCAAGTGACATTTTGAATACAGGCTAACTAAACCATAAAACTGTAAAGAAAGAATACAGCCATTCATATCAAATCTATTTTAACTTTCCATTTTTGAAGTACCAGTGGCAAAACCCAGAACCATAAATATCTTATTTTAAAATGGCAACAGAATCTGTAAGCTTAGCTTTCTTAGAAACATTTTCTAGCACCAGCAGTCCAGCCAGCTGAAGGCAAATGGTCTCCCTACCTTCCCCAAAAAACCGAAATCCTCCTCCTCCCAAAGAAAGGGACAAGACCAGAAGCAAAAGATGTTGGGGTCTGTCACTGCTTCTGCTCAGCTCTGTGGCTGGTCATGGAATAAAGGGTAATGGTGGGAGAGCCGCTGAGCACTCAGATCCCAGCAGCCGCTAATCATAGAATGGTTTCCGTTGGAAGGGATCTTAAAGATCATCTAGTTCCAACCCCCCTGCCACGGGCAGGGACACCTCCTGCTAGACTGGATTGCCCAAAGCCCCATCCAGTCTGGCCTTGAACACTTCCATAATCAAATAGCCCACATCGTTACTGATCCCTGGCAACTTTTTTTGTAGGCTGCTAATCAGCGGCTTGGGTGTTTTCCAGCCCGCGTGATTGCATTCCACCTGCTGAAATAATTACCTTCAGCAGTTTGAACTGAATTTGGTATCTTTTTGCATGTCCTGGCCTAAACTGCTGGGGAGATGTGTTCATGCCACGTCGCAGCTGCAGCTCCTGACTGCTGGGGTGTAGGAGATGCTTCTCCTCCCTCTGCCTCTGCCATTTCTTTCGTGTCTTTAGAGCAAGGCAATTTTGCAGTGTTTTCAGGTCACACGACTGGAAATTGCTCTCGAGGTCCAAAATATGGCCCCAGCCTTTGTGGGAGCTGTGTGCTTCCAGTCAGAAGAGACCCCTGCGTGTAAGTGCCACCTAGTATTTAATGAAGCGTATGTGCAGGCAATTGGACATAAGTGCCCTGGCAGCTTCCCGGGCGACAGTTGGCCTCCATTACCTGACCATTTGCTGTCAGCCTGCAGGATGATGGTCCTGTTAGCTGCAGGGATTTAACGTGTTAGCTGCAGGGATTTAAATAGCAAGTTTTCTCTCACACCTTCCCCGGGCTGAAGAAGACAAGGCAGGGCTCACCGATGCTCTGCGCAGGGCGGGCGGCTGCCGGG
>NW_009647755.1:90208-121203 GCF_000708025.1 Charadrius vociferus | reverse complement strand
CCATCCCTGCCGGGGGCTGTGGGCTGCCGGCCTCGGCTGCACTGGCTCCCAAAATCCTGGCATCTGCATGCCCTGGTCCCACCTCTGCTTTTCCACCCCATCTCAGGATCATAAGCCGAGTGGCCGCACACTTGAAGTTTGCTTACGCTGCTGAGAAACCTGGAGCCAGCTGTCACGAGCCTGGCTACTGCTCTTCAGTTGACAAACAGTAACTCATTAATTTACCTTTAGCATACCACTGCAAGAAAACGGATCAAATTCTTCTCCCAGCTCTGTCTGGGCAGTTGTGGGACTTCCAGGAGCTTGAGTGAGGGGAGGATCTGGCCCCTAATCTCCCAGGGGAGCCACGGTTGCTACTCAGAGCTCCTCCTCCCAAATCCTCTCAGGTCTCGGGCAGTTTTCCTGTTGCAAATTGCCCTGGAAGTATAAAAAAAAAAAAATAAAGAAAATCTGTTGAGGCAGGCTTGGCTGAATGTTTCATTGTTCCTTTGTTTCTGAACACGTGGAAGCTGATTTACTTCTGCTGCCATCCAGTTAGAGAGGAACAACTGCTTTAAAAAAAACCAATAAAAACAAACACCTCTGGAAACACAAGGGAAAACAATTGCGGTTTGAACATGAATGACTGTAAGCCCAAAGAGAATCATGTCTGACAAAGAAGAAAAAATAAATAGGTTTATTCATGTTACATACAAAGCAAACCGTATGTTTTTAAGCCCATAAGAACAAATACCCTTTGTTTTCAATTCATGTTCGAAAATGGTGGTATCGATAGCAGGGAGAAACACTTTTAATGCCTCGCTGGGGGAAAACATCATCAGCGCTTCCCATCTTTGCTGGCAAACCGTTCTCCAGCCTCGGCAAAGAGCCAGGCCTCTCCGTGGGGGCACTTCTACCGAAAGCTGTGTCTCCCCCCTTTCCCCTCCCAGCTGGCTGCCGAGCGCAGTGTTTGCTCCGAGGTCACCGAATTAGCCTGTTAGACAAGCACGAGGTATCATTAACGTTGAAATATTCCTCAGCTGATCATGTGATTTTTTACAATACCACCAAGGATATGCTAGTGCAGTATTTCTCGCCAGGCAGCATCTTCAGAAGCCAAGAATATGGTGGTAGCTACAAATGTGTTTTTGTGGTCCACGGAGGGCTTTACTGAAAGCACGAGAATGAGCTCTAATGTCTGCACGCTCCTTTGCTTCATTTCTCACTCTTTCTTCCAGGATCCACCAGAAATTTAGCTTGCAGCAAGAGGCGATTTGGGTTTTGCTATGAAAACAGCACAAATGAATAGCTTTCACCTTAAACCCTTAAATTTTTCTCTAATCTTAAATACCAAAGGATGAGAATAATTTAAGAGAAATCACTTAAAGCACTTTGTGACCTAATTATGCTTTTGTGTCCTCTGGCAGCGGGAAAAGGCTTTACAATGTGGATACACTGCAGGCTATTTTACCTTGCTGGGATGATGTATGTAAATATGCATGTCAGTAGTGCAATAACCACTGTCTTCTGTTGCAGTAATTTGAAGTTATATGCCATTCTCTTACACCTCATGCAAAAGGGACAATTAAGGACAAGGTCTAAATGCAGCAAAGTCACCTAGCATACCTTCTGGATTTTATAAAGGATGAAGCTTTTATCAAAATTAAGCTTTTTGAGACTTTCGAGTTACTTTCCTCATTCCTGTAAAAAGCACAATTCAAATGCAACGTTCAAAATGGGAAAAATGGTCCTCAGGAACAGGTTTCTCTCTCTGCCCATTTGATGCTAACATCTTCTGTAGCGGAAAGGACTGGGCAGCAGGCAAGCACGCTGTACTCCTGGTCTGCCTTCCTCGTATAAAAATGTTAAACAAATTTTTTTCCCCAGATAAATTCAGTGTGTTTGCAAAGAACTCTAAGGGTATTGCCTTTATATGTTTAAACAAACCTTGACTGCAGGTGTAGGTTATATAACGCTACCCATGAACGGATAAGCAGATAAGAACAACAAAAGATAATCTGTTTACCCATTCTGATTGCTAAACCCTCCTGCTGGATGACTTTCTGCTGTCATTTATTGTCGGTGTAATGCTGAGGTAACCTCAGCGCTGTAACTCCACATCTATAGCAACACGGGTGAGAGAACCCAAATTTGGCTGCCTGCCTCACTTTTGATATAAAATGCTCCAGACATCCGTTACCATCAGGCAATGGTTTGCATGGCCCTCCACAGTCTTCACCGGTAACACATCTCTGCTTTGAGGTGTGACCTTTTTTAGACAAATGCCATATTACCAGTAGAAGTTGAGGGGTGAACCATGAAGTCAGTAGCACTGGAAACACACCTTGCACTGGAAATCCGTATGAATGATGAGAACTTGAAAGAAGAGGGGACCTGTGTTTGTGCTTAAAGGATCAGGAAGGTTTCTCCAAGCACTGAAAATGCTCTAAGGAGAGGGCAACAAGTCAAAAGTGGAAAGCAAGCATCAGTGGGAGTATTTGGGAGGGAGGACACGAGGGCATCAGTCATCACAAGGTGGGCACATAAGGAGGTATGCTCTGTTCTGAAACAACTAAGGCCAATATTACTTAACATCTTTGTCAATAACTTGGATGATGGACAGAGTGCTCCCTCAGCAAGTTTGCAGAGGGTAAAAAACTGGGAGGAGTGGGTAACGCACTGGATGGTTGTGCTGCCATTCAGAGGAACCTGGACAGACTGGAGAAATGTGGGCAGACAGGAGTCTTATGGAGCTCAGTAAAGAAAAATACAAAGTCCTGCACCTGGGGGCCAACTGGCTGGAAAGCAGCTTTGCAAAAAAAAAGGCCCTGTGTGTCCTGGTGGACAAGTTGACCATGAGCCAGTAATTCTTTCTCAAGGCAAAGGCGGCTAATGGTATCCCGGGCTGCATTAAGCAAAGCGTTGCCAGCAGGTCGAGGTAGGTGACCCATCCCCTCTGCTCAGCACTGGTGAGGCCACACCTGGAGTTCTGTGTCCAGTGCTGGTCTCCCCTCTACAAGAAAGGTGTGAATTTACTGGAGGGGGTGCCATGAAGTGTCTGAGAGGTGGTTAAGTGACAGGACCGAGGGTCATATGAGGAGAGGCTGAGACAGCTGGGACTGTTCAGACTGGAGAAGAGAAAGCTCAGGGGGAATCTTGTCGATGGTTATAAATACCTGATGGGATGATATGAAGAAGGCAGATCCTCTTCTCAGCGGTTCCCACTGACAGAAGGAAAAGCAATGTGCACAAACTGAAACACAGGAAATTCCATCTGAAATAAGACAACATATTTTTACTGTGAGGGTGGTCAGACACTGGTACAGGTTGCCTGGAAAGACTGTGGACTCTCCATCTTTGGAGATACTCAAAATCCACCTGGACATGGTTCTGAGTGGCCTGTTCTAGTTGACCCTGCCTTAAGAAGGGGGGTTGCACTAAATGATCTCCAGAGGTCCCTTCCAACTTCAACTGTTAGGTGCTTCTGTTCTGTAATTTCTAAATTGTGACGCATTTGAACTGCACTTCCTTTTATCAGAAAAGAAATCAGTTCCTGCTCACACTGTAGGGAACAGGCAGTGATATTAGACCTTCATGCATGAGAACATCTGTTTGCTGTTTCGGACACAAAGTCTGGATGTAGCTTTTCAGATGTGTTACAACAAGTTGGACTTGAAGACAGCGTGTAAAAAGAACATTTGTTATATGAGACTCAAATGCTGCTTGATTTTCACAAGGTTGAATCATAAATTTCTAAGGCTTTGTCATTCCCTGGAGCTGCAGTGCTTGACCAGCCTCCTCATCTGTGAAGGGCTCCTGGGGTCCTGTACAGTACGTGATGTGCCATCAAGTACTGCTGGATATCACCACAAAGGCATAACATTCCTCTGGTTCTCTAGACAGTCTGGTGGCAAAACCAATAAAAGATTAGGAAAGTTAGATGTCATTATGCCTAATTTATAGATACAGCCTGTTCTCACCAGTGGAAGCTGGTGGGAGGTACATATGCTACATCTGTACTAGGAAATGAAACAGGCCAAGGGGGCTAACTCACCTTGAGGTCAGTGCAAGTGGTGTCCATACAGTTAAACTCTCTCCCGCTCTGAGCAGCGTGGCCGCATCCTGCCCGCCTGCGTAGCTCTTGGGCCATACCTGCAGCGTGCGGGTCAGGTCGGGCTGTGACCACACACGGAGTAAGGTAACCATATGTTTTCTGTGCATATGTGGCCAGCCAGGACTGTATATGAGCCCCAAATTATTTTTCCACCTCAAGGGTAGGGTTAGGTATCTCCATGGTTCAGAGCAACCAGTACTTCCATCATAGGGGCTAGTTAATGTTAACAGGCTCTTGGAGAAGTGTTGCTCAAGATGTGGGCTGTACCCCTAAATCAGATTACAAGACATGATTGGGAAGGTAGCTGGGGCATGAGAAAGAGCAACTAGAGGTAGATTAATACATTACTTGAGTAATTAGGGAGAAGTGTATGAGTGACTGAGTTCACCTAGAGCAGGAGCATGGAGCAAAACAGTTGAAAATGCTGCGGTATACCGAAGCTGGTAGGAAACACTGAGGTTTTCCTCACATCCCACTTAGTCAAGGTTGTTAGTGAGGTAGCCCCACGAGAGCCCTGAGTCCTCTCAGGAGATGAGGCACCTACCTGTTCTTCATGGCTGCTGAGGGGGCTGGGTAGGCTTCACCCTTCTGTCAGGGAACACGGCAACATGGCTGCAGCTGGTCTAGTTTTCTTCTGTGCAATTCTGTGTTTGGAGGGCTCACCCAGAAAGCCGAAGACTTTAATTCACTTGCATGCTTAGCCACTAACAGCCACTCCACAGAAGGAGTCACCAGGCATGGTCGAGCCTTCCACCAGAGGAGGGCATGTGTACGCCTGGTGATTGGGAGATTACCTGCTAGGGGAGAGGTCTGAGTGGTCCATATTCTCTTTTTCTGTACTCTACTAGTGACTGCTTGAACACTGATCGGGGTCCCAAAACCCAGGACTCCAAACCAATGCCTGCCTGCTAGGCTGCAGTCCTTCCTTTCTCCTATGCCCTCTTCTCAATTAACATTGAGTTGTGCAAGAACATAACTCAGTCAGACCAGAGAACCAATGTTTTCTTCCTGGCAGATGTGGATGCTTAGGGAAAGCACACCAGAAACAGCCGGTACAAAATTATCCTTCCCTGACATACTTCCCGCGTTCCAGCAGCCTGCGGTTTGGGGATTTCCTCAGACAGAGATGGCACCCAGACCTCAGCAACCAAAATGCTGAATATTAAACCAGATAATGACAATAATAGTAATGACAATGATGATGATGGCACTATCTAACTACTGTAGCTACATCTTTTCCATGAATTTGGCTAATCAGCTGCCAAACCCTTCCATATTTTGGCTGCCATGACATCTTGCAGTGATCAGTTCCACAATTTACTTAGATGATTTAATTTTATGTACCCCTATCATGTTACCTCCCAGATGCCTATTTTCCAAGAGAACAAGTTTTAACTTACTTTGTTCCACTTGTCATTAAAGACCTTCTATTCTTCTGAAAATCCCCTTTGGCCTTGGCCATCGCTCATTCTGTTTTATGCTTTTTGAGATTAGGCAGGAAGAACACACAGTAATGAAGATGTCAGCACATTGCGGATTTATACAGAGGTTTAAAAGTATCTTTTATTTTGTTCTCTGTGGTAGCAAAGTCCAATAAAGACAATAGAGAATTTCTATCCTTCCAGAGACCCTTTAAAATAAGTGAAGGAATTGGTTTAGGTACTCTGTGTGGCAATTATGTGCATTTGAACCCTCTGAGGCAGCAGAGCATCTGACCTTCCACTTTCTGAGAAGTGCCCTAACCACAAGGGTCTCATATGAACTTTGAGACGTCTTTTTCTGCTAAACCCTTCTTGAAAAAAAGAAAGCGGCCACTATTGCAATTTGTGTATTGCCATTGACTGTTGCTTACCTTTCAAACTGAGTCCCTCTGAGACTTGGGCATTGTTGGTTTGGGCAGTGATTGGACCTCCACGGGTCTCTTGGTGTTCCCCTCTGTCTGGAGAGGTGTGTGCTGAGATGCCTGGGAAACCTGGACGTCAAATTTGAGAGGAGTCTAGAGCTCAGACCTTTGTAGAGGACAACAAATGAGCAAGGGTCTGATGCTTGCAAATAAAAATCAACATAAATGGACTTTTATCACTCCTGATCTAGATAAAAAATTGCTGTAAGCCTGCAAAAGCCTAAGTTCATGTTAGGATCACTGCCATAAGCGACCTAAAGCTTCTCCCGCCATCCCATGGCTGCAGGACACAGTCATCATCACAGTGCTGCATTGGTCTTGTTGGACCCGTCTGCTTTGCAGCCTCACCCACGAGAAGCTCCCTCTCCTCAGCGCCGAGTCCTGATGTTTCGACTGAGGCCACTAGCTCGGTCTCCCTGTAAAAGTACCTTTTTACCCCAGAAATGCTTCATTCCTTTCCAGTTTCTATCTGCCACACAGAAAGAAGTAAAGGGAGGATGGAAAACCCAGCTTTCCTCTGGAAGAAGGAATTGCTAGGATTTCTGGAAAAGAGTTGCCAGTTGCATGTCCAAAACCGGTTCCACGGTAGCCAGACGCAGAGGAGTTCCTGCCTGCCTCGCTGCGTGCCAAAGTTAACGAGGTAAGAATATGAAAGCATTCCTTGGCAATCATTTGAGGATGTTTAAGTTGGAAGGAGTGGCTCAAAATTAGAGGAGCTTTTCTTTTTTCTTTTTTCTTTTTTCTTTTTTCTTTTTTCTTTTTTCTTTTTTCTTTTTTCTTTTTTCTTTTTTCTTTTTTCTTTTTTCTTTTTTCTTTTTTTCTTTTTTTCTTTTTTTCTTTTTTCTTTTAAAATTTTCTTTTAAAATTTTCTTTTAAAGATAAAATTTTGCATACAAAAAGACCTTCTATCTCAAATTATATGGCAGCCTTATCTCCCTTGGACCAGCAGGCTTCACAGACACTGCCGAACTCTCCCTGCTATCTAATCTTCCCTGGCTTTCTCCTGTTCTGCCCACTCTAGAGTTCCCTCCTGACTATCTCCTTGCTTTATCAGGTTGCCCTTGGTGGGTTCTCCTTGTCTTCTCACCTGTCCTACATGGCCTGTGGGTCTGCATTTCTGCTGTCGGTTCTCCTGTCTCTGGATAAAAGCAGAATTTCATTTGCCTGTCTCCTTGCAGACAATTTACAGCTCACTCTCGGTGCCAGACCTGCCGCCTTCGGCCCACACTGAAATCTCAGCTTGTTTCTTTGAGATTAGCTGCCAGATGAGCTGAGCTTGGCCAAACTGGAGAACTGGAGCTCTTCAACATCTCCCTCTTTTTCTTCCTCCCCTTTTTTTTTTTTTTTTGCTAACCATGGACAAAAAAGTCACACACAGGCTTGTAGCTCAGGCTCTCAGTCCCCATGTCCAGGCTGCCGAAGCCTTGCAGAGTAACGAGGCATTTTAAGAGGACAGTTGGGCGCCTCATGCCCGTGTCTGGCTGCACAGGTTTTTTGGTCTCTTCCACCACGTGGGCAGTGGGAAGCAGGCACAGCCTCCCACTTTGCACCCTTAGGGTGCAGGGCTGCCAGCGTGCAGCTGCAGAGGGGCAGGCAGCTGCCTTGTTCTGAGGCAGGCGGGGGAAAATGAGGAGGCAGAGGTTATGCTGGAGCAAAAGAAGCTTTTGGATGAGAGACTCAACCATGAAGAGAGTTGGGGTTGTTCAGCCCGTAGAAGAGAAGGCTCCAGGTAGACCTTATAGCCCCTTCCAGTATCTGAAGGGAGCTCACAAGAAGGCTGGAGAGGGACTTTTTACAAGGGCGTGTGGTGATAGGATGAGGGGGAATGGCTTCAAACTGGAAGAGGGGAGATTTAGGTTAGATATCAGGAAGAAATTTTTCACTTTGAGGGTGGTGAGGCACTGGAACAGGCTGCCCAGAGAAGTTGTGGATGCTCCATCCCTGGAAGTGTTCAAGGCCAGGCTGGATGGGGCTTTGAGCAACCTGGTCTAGTGGGAGGTGTCCCTGCCCATAGCAGGGGGTTTGGAACTAGGTGATCTTTAAGGTCCCTTCCAACCTAAACCATTCTATGATTCTGTGTCTTATGTGGGGAGAGAGAAGGAGATGGGGGGGAGGTCCTGAAGGAGAAGGTAAAGCTGGCAAAGAGGGAACTAATGATGAAACTAAGCTTTTTCCCTGAAAGCCATCTTCGTAATTCCTCTCAACTTGGTTCAGCCTTGCTTCTTGAAGAGGGCAGAGTTCATGGGAGCTCTAGGACATAGCGGCTGGGGTTTGCTGGGTACATGTGAATTCAGATTTTTTCCTCATTCCTATCCCCACAGAAATCATCAAGCAGGTCACAAAACTGGGACCTTAGTGTTGTGTCAGTATTTCCTACCCCATCGAGAGAACTTTTTGAAAGTGTCACCAGCTCGTGTTTAGGGCCTGTCATAGCAGCTCATCTCCGACTGGAGGTATGCATGAAGACACAGCACTATAATTTAGTGATTTCAGCGCTATCTATAATGTCCCCTGGGAGGCACATGCAGCCTGTGGTGTCCCAGGGCGCAGCCCACAGTTGTCTTCTCACAGTAGGTATCAGGTAAACACAATCCATCAGTGGGCTCTACCAGTAAAAGTCATTTGCAAGGCTAGTACAGGCCAGATTTATACATGCTTTGTATTTGTTTGTGATAAAAGATAGTGTCACTGTCACTGTGTCATCTCTTTCAAACGCTGGGCACAGCCAGGGAAACGTAAAGACAGAGCGGTTTGATGATAAAATCCATCATAATGCTTTTCACTTCAATGGCAATTAGAGCATCAGACTCACTACACCACATCATCCCACGGGCTCTTCTAGACCTGCATCGAGACCACCAACTGTTAAAATGCGTGGATCTAACTGAGCAGTGCTGTAGCAGGTTATTGTAACAGCAAACATGTTTGGCACCAAAGCTTTCACACTACAAAACTCTAGGCTGCATTAGGACAAAAGGGAGGTAAAACTTCCCTTTCAGGATGGGAGCAGATCTGGAAACAGAACACAGCTGCACTGACGCCCTGGCCAGTGATGCCCCTGGAAGATTGTCCCCTCCTCTGGACAGCATGGTCCTGGAGGAAGCGTTCTTCTCCCACAGAGAACAGTTTGCCCTGCTCTCTCTTGTAAACCATTACAAAGCTTTGTAAAAAAACATGAGCACAGAAGGCAGCCGGAAAGAAACACAGCAGCCTGCAGAGCTTTTCCCTCGATACTCTTGTTGCACAGTTTGAATCTTCCCAGTTTCCTTTCTCTCATGTGGATTTTGCTTTTCTGAGGTAGGATGAGAAATAACAACTTTTCCTTGCGCTGAGTTTGGATTCAGGGCAAGCATCACATTTTATCAGCTCATGGCAAGGCCAAACACGCCGCATTGCTGGAAACTGGAGTCACAGCCGGAGGGACCGAAATGGGCTGCAAGACTGCCCTCTCCCCTCCTAGCCACACCACGTCTTCAAACCCTCGCAGCCTGAGTGGGAATGGGCAAATACCAGCGACACCATGTGTGCTGGGATGACTGGGAAGTGGAAGGTTGGAATGAGTTGCCAGAAAGATGTGGATGCTCCTTCCTGGAGGTCTGCTTTTCACATGTGCCTCTGGAAATGGCCCCATCCCCCTCCCCGGCAGAAGCAGTGGGACTTGTGGCAGTCAGGCTGTGCCATAAATAAAGTGAAAAAGACAAAAATCTGAAATATGTTGTTTTGTGCCGTTCGCTGATGAGGCTCAGAGGTTTTTTTAAAACAGTGAGTGAAGTTTGTTGCCTAGAAGTGAGTATTTTAAGAGCAAGACCTAACTGCGTTTGAAAGGGGAGTCCTCCTGTTCCTCTCGCTTTGCTCCTCAGGGTATGTCATTTCCAGAAGCACTTGGATGTTACACGTTTTAATTCAGACAGTGGCAACTTTGCTCTCGGCAGTGCAATTGTGCAGCTGAACTGAATGCCTGGAAGGGACAGGCTGGCCTAGTTTCCAGCCTGTGCTATGGCATATCCTTTAAAAACACGCACTGGGTCTGCCCTGCTCATAGGACGTTTACACTGCATGTCTCCCCGGAGGGCTCCCAGCTGGATGTCCTCCCAGTCGACCCCACTGCTGGTCACAGCTCCCCTCCACCCTGTCCCTGGTGGAAAGCAGCAGGCGAGGGCTGCAAAGTCACCCAAGTTGCTCTGATGAGCTCTCCCACTGGTGTCCGGGACACCGCAACATGAAGAGCTTTGCACTGGTTGCCATGGGCTGGGGCTAAGCTCAGGAGGAGACACCTGGGCCAAAGTCTGCAGAGGATTTGGACCTGAAATACCGCTGTGGCTCTGGCTCCTTTTTCTCTATTCCCCAGAGAAGAGTTATTTTCTCTCTCCAGCTCACTGCGTTGCCTCTTAACTTAGGAGGCCACCTAGGGCTGGCCCCGGGCTCAGCAAGGAGCTCGTCCTGACCTCATCCCTGCCAGCGCCATGAGCACACCCCAGCGAGGACGCTGGCTGGTTGTCCACTCTCCGTGCCGGGCGTTATTTTGCTTTGCTGGCCACGTTAACGCTGCCAGAGCTCGGGGCATCGCGTCGGCATTGGTATTGTGTTGCTCTGGTTCATCCTGCCGGGGTGAGGAGTCACAAGCAGAAGCGGTTTGTGCTGCGTACGTGGGTTTGTGTCTTAGACACACCGTACAACGCAGCCACATCTCCTGCTCACCAAAACCGGGGGGGAGGGGGGCTCTGGAGAGCTGGCTGCTGGCTTGGCCTCCCCCTGGTGACATCCCTGGCCATCCTCTGCCCTAGTGCTGTTTAAAATCTGATGCACTTTAGCTGATGCCAAGGGAATGAGTAATGCACTGGAATGCCGCAGGGTGGGGTGAAGGGTAGGAAATGCGGGTGATGCCGAGCCTTGCTTCCCCTCCGTGGGGAGGGTTTTTTTCTTTTCTTTCTGGAAAACTTTCCTGTTTTTCATTAGGCAGCCGTGTGACGGTCTCTGGGCAAGGAGTCCCAGTCCCTTACACCGCCAAGAAAAATACTGCAAGTTCTTGGCCTCTGAATGCCCATGTTGTGAGTAAGCTGGCAGGGGTTAGATGTCCAGCACTGCCTGTGCACGCACGGATGGGAATGGACGGGAAGGCGTATAGTCCCACCTGGCAAATGGTTTAAGGGAAAGAAGAAATCTGACTGAAAAATGTTGGAGAGCTCGAGGTCATCTTGGCACAGCTGCTTCCCCAGTGCAAATCAAAGAGTGGGGAAAAAGCCGGATGTTTCGGAGATGCGATGCTAATAGGCTTCACTTCATCCTTTCTTCCCCGCCGCCCCCAGCCTCTTCTTCTGAACACAACCTGCCAGAGCAACATGAAGTGACTCCTCACTTCCACGTGGACTGGCTGTAGTCAGGTAACAAGGCACTCTTCAATATGCCTTCATCAAAATCTGTACTGTCATCCTCATAAAAATCTGCTTTCTTTTGATCTAATTGCATTTAATAGGAGCTTGGACCTTCTCCAGAGTAAGAACAGTTGCTGTTGCCTAAATATTTTATAAACTAGTGTTTTTCCAGCCAGAGCACAAGTTCTTGGAAGTCGATGACAAGGAGCCATCATGCACCAACACCTTCGTTTGTGATTTTTGAGCACAACATGTCTTTGGGTATTACCCTCACTTTGCTCCACTGGGGTCATTTTTACCTTCTCACTGCCAAGTTGATTACAGCTTTCCCTTTAGGTCTTGTTACAGGGGTAGTTTTTGGAATATCTTTGAGACCTGTGACTAAATTCAAGGGCTAAATTAACTGTTAGGCTGTTTTCTAAGTTAGACTTAGAGAAGACTATATAGCCACTTCTTGCTTCACATAAGCCATAGGATTCTGCCCCGTTGTTCAATTCATAGCCAGCATTTATGGACGGTTACACTTTTCTTCTGGAGAGATGTTCTGTTGTTTAAAGGTTTTTGGGTGGGGAGAGGCTGTCACTCCCACCTCCAAGCCCTTGCAGCGGGGACGGCAGGGCGAGCAGTGCAGGCAGCAGGGATGTCCCCCAGCCATGGGGCAGCTGGTGGGGATGCTGCCAGCACTTGGAACCTGCCAGCAGCTCCGGCCAAGTACGGTGATAGCGGATACCACCTTATTTTGGTCCAGGGCGGTGGTATCTCAATGAGGAGGACCCAGAAACACCTCAAAGTGGAGTGTGGCTCAGCAGTGCTGCCCGCAGCTCTGCAAGGTTCACCTTTACGGCTACCCACCTTACAGCCTGTACCCTCCCCAAGCTGATTTGGGAGGGAATCAATAAAATAAATCAGGGACACTTTCAGGAAAGAATTTCCATTATAATTTGCCAATTCCATTGGAATAAATATCGCATCTGTCAAGTTTGATAAAGTCCTACCAGAAACTGGGTGGGCTTCTGCCTGGCAATGCACTCACTGATGGGGCACTCCTGCCTGAGCAGGGACGTTTGCTGCACTGCAGCCACTTTTTTAATTTGGGCTGCAGGCAAAGCAGTGGGAGGAGGGCACATCTCGGACATACAGCTAAGCAAAGGTGTAGGAACTTGCATTTGCTTCTCCCATTGCTTTGCAGAGTGAATCCTCCTCCCTGCGAGCGAATGGACAGAGACCCCCAAAATCGCCAAATCCTTCCTGGCTTCGCCTTTCTAGGAGAATCTTGTAAGAAGGTGATTCTTCGTTCTCAGGTAATCTTATTCCAGGGAACAGCTATTGTATGTGGTGTTCCCACTTTAAATACTGCCTTCAAATGTCTTTTTTACTAGGCTCTGAGGAATGCTGCTAGCTACAAAACTGCAGATTAGGGCATCGCTGGCTTCCCAGTATCCACAGAAGTCTATCAGAGCTCTACTGGCGTACCTGCTGCTGTTCTCAAGCTCAGAAGATCCCCAGGGATAAACATTAAATAGAGTGGCCACCTTAAAGAAACCAAGAAATTGCCCACAAGAAGAGAGGAGCTAAGTTCACTAAGGCACAGCAGTGCAAACATTATATTGCATGCAAATATATGTCGCAGAAAAGGAGGAAATTTGCAGTAGCTTTAATTGATTTTCTAATAAACAGTATGAACAAATTGCAGATTTCTAAATGAAACATATTTTTCCTGTGCAATTTCATTGTTTGTTTATTAGGGAAACCATATGGGAAGCCAGTTCTCAGGACTTGGCTGGGAAATGTTGCTAGCTGCATTTGGAGAAGTTGGGCTGTGCTGCCACCAAATCATAGCGGTATCTGGAAAAGGAGGAGTGTGTGTAAAGCGCAGCGAGCAGCATCTCGGCTGTGGCTGGTGACACCATGGCCCTGAGGGAATCTCACCCAAAATGATACACAGGCATCTGCAGGAGCCCACAGCAGTGCTCGTCCCAACTCTCTTTGCACGAACAGACCTGCTCTGGGACCAGGGGCTTGGGACATCGCAGCTTGATGACAAACATCATGGGTCACGTTAAACTTCCAGATGCTGGGGAAGAGCACAGTGGAGCAGAGCTCCATGGGTTTTAGCACCAGCAGCAGGGAGAGGTACGAGCTCTGCTGCCGCCACCGCCAGGGCTTTGCTCCAGGGCCGCGGGAACCGCCACCAAGAGGCACCAAGGGCGCAGCCCGGAGAGATCTCGATACCTGCCCCCAGCAGTAAAAGTAACGCTGTGGCAATCGCAAGGATTTGAGAGTCACCAAGTTGTTTTATCCAGTACACACAGGAAATGTTGTGGCCTTGAAAAGAAAATACAGTTAACACTTCCAATTTTTGCTAAATGAAGCGATGGAAAAAAGCGATGGGAATTCCCATTGCAGTTGTACATACATATGTGGAGCACTGCACAAAAAAGGAGGACAGGTTGGATCAAAACCAGAGAAATCCTTAGGTCTGATGCTTTTATTGGAGATTACTGCTCTGAATTTGCCATGCACAGCCCCTGGGGCTCCAGATCTGCCTAGGCTTTAAGCAGCCATGGCTCTCCTTGTACCCTCTGAAGCCAGTCCCATCCAGTACTGAATCCTCCTCCCCCAGTGTCAGCCTGGGGTTCCAGCACGTTTCTGGAAAGGACAAGATTTTCAGGAGGGTTCCCAGAGGCATTTTCACTTTTTTTGGTACTGTATAACCTTAAATGAGCCTCTTTATTTTCCTTTGCTTCGTTGCCTCTTCCTCTTTCCTGATTTCTTCTGTAGAATTTGGAAAGCATTTTGCTATCTCATGATGCTGTGGGGGGTTTCCGCTTCTTTGGTGTCAGTACAATATTTTGATTATATGGTGTTTTACATAAAAGAAGGCTAAGTGCCACTCTCCCCTCACCTGAGGAGTGGGGGATGCTGGAGGTGACCGTCCCAGGGGAATACATCCGCTCCCACCTCGGTACACTGAGGACACCGCAATTCAATTCATAAATTTATAGCTCCGTGAATCCCGATAGAGAAAATATTAAGCACACATAATCAGAGGGGGGGAAACCCAATATCCTACCTTCTTACAGTGACACCATGCAGGCTGCAGAAGGATGAACTGTAAAGCCACCTGGCTATGGAGAACTGCCACTGGCTGAGGTGGCCTTCCCCATCCCTGCAGCAGATCTGCTCTGCACCTGTGGCTAAAACAGGACTGACAACCCAGCGGGGCTGTGGCTCTTTCCCACTCTGTCCCCCGCAGCGAGTCGGCTGGGGGTGGGCAAGAGGGGACACAGCCGGGACAGCTGACACCAGCTGACCCACGGGGTGCCCCATAACGTCATGTTCCACTACTAAACTTGACTCCTCTCAGTGTGTGTGTTTCAGAATTGCAGGTAGGAGACGTTGCGGATGAGATTGCCTTTAATTTAAACGAGATCTCATTCCTGTAAAGCTCTCGCCAACGTGCACACTCTGGTGCCCTTCGGCCAAGGGGCACAACGAAGCGGTTACAGCAAGTCCAGCGAGGCAGAGGGGACAGGTTTGGTTGGGGTCACAGGACAGAGTCACAAAACTTGCGACTCTGCCACCTGCTCACCTCCTCCGTCAGTGTACCAGTACGCTCATCGCAAAGATCACTGTTTCCAAATGCTGTTTCTCCCCAGAGTGGCTTCAAGAAAATTCCAATGACTTCTTTCAGGCCTTGGGAGACCCCCGGTTTCTGCTGTCACGCTCAAATGGCGCATTCTTGCTTTTATTCTCTTGCAAAGCACAGGTTCTTGCACTGCTCAGCATTGCAGTCACCAGCCATCTTCCGATACCCACTGCAGCATGAGGAACTCTTCCATTTCCGTCCCCTCGTCTGCTCTCCTGGAGTAGAGAACATCCCAACCAGTGTATCTTTGCATGCATTTGTCTTTCTGTTCATCCTTAGGAGGCAGCAAGAAGGATGGGCCCGGCTCTTGCGAAAGGATGGCAGCAACCCTTTCCTGCTGAAATAACCTCAACCGCCACCGCTCCCGTGACCAGCTTCCCATGTAGCAGGAGGTCTCTCAAATTCACTACAAAACCCTATCGGCACAGCAAATATTATCCACTTAAAAATCTTAAACAAAATGACTGCAAACAAAAGATGAGGTCACCTTTCAAGAAACCTCAGTGCAGGACACTCTTTTCACAGAGGTCAGGTCCAGGTCCTCTGCAGGACCAAAGGATCGTACAAAGTTCTTGCCGCTCCACTCCCAGAAAGGCAAACTGCTTGCAGAGCTCTGTGTGCACGCAGGAGGAGCCACATTTTGAAGATTTAAGCCATGACAAAAGCATAGCTAAAATAATCCAGCAACAGACACCAGTACTCAAGTAGTTTGACTCTCAAGAGGAAACTGGGCACCAGTCTACTGTTTAAAGCATTAAGACTTCTGGAAATCACAACAGGACCTTCCAGCTGGAAACTAAGTGGAAGGCATGAAGCAAATTACTGGGGTATTTTGGTAAACCAGAACATCTGTGATCACGGGAAGTGCCATGACAGACACACTACTGAAGTCTTTGGGCAAGCAATCGGTCACCTGTCACTTCAGGTGCTTGGTGCTTCTTCCCCTCCCTTTGGTCAGGTGGCTGTCAGAGAGGTCATTATTTGACTGCAGGACCAAAAATCCCAAATTCCTAGCCCAAGGGAGTTTCTCATGCTCTCTGCAAAAGGTCAGCCAGAACTTGAGGCTTAGCCTAGGACTTGCTTCACCACCCGGGGGTGGGTGCAGATACCACACAGCGACCTCCAAGGTACATTCAAAACTAGTGGCAAAGCTTGCCCCTCCCTGCAGCAACTCTGGTTTGCCCTGCAAGGACCTTCACCGTGCCACACGTACCTTAACTCTTCATCCAGGGACAGTAAGCTGCTTAGATACCACAACCCTGGCCACCTCAACAAACAAGCAGCAGCTTTGTGTTTGATCTTTCTCATCCTTTCTGAAAAGATGCATATGAAAACTCATGAGGGCAACTTCCAGTCACAGCTTTTAGGCATCGTGACAAAATTTGCTCTCACTTACAGGACAGTAGCCACCTACTAGGCCAGAAGGGTAATAATGTCAACTGAAAAGGGGATAAGGACATGTGTTGATGCAGTACCAGCAGGAAAGCATTCTAACTTTTTTTAGGGGTCTTCCAAGTGTAGCACCTGGTGCTGTGCAGTCAGACAGATGCTACCATGAGAATGGCAAGGACTTCTCTGTTGCAGGGGTGGCAGACCATTTGCCATTAGCCCTGAGAAGTTTCACCATAAACAAAGCGAGTCTGGGTGAGACGAGCTGTACTTGCCAGGTACACAATGTCTCCTTTTCCGCATCGGAAAACGTGGGTTTAAGTCATGCAAGTGACCAACACGTACTGCAAATTTTATTTTTATTTCCTTATTACAGAAACTAAATTAGCATATGCCTACATCTTCATTAAAACAAATTCACCACCGCAGAAAAAAAAAAAAGCATTCTTTTTATTCTCTAAAGCACACCTGTGAACACAGAATAAAGTCTAATACCAGTACATAAAAGCTTCTTCTTAGTGCACCTCTTCATTGCAGTTTCTCCATTAGTTCTTTTTAAAAAAAAATCATTACACCTTAGGTATTTATATATGCTTTCATTAAACTTTACATAATCTACCCAGAACGCAATTCACTTCTAGAAGTCAGTTAGGAAGTTAAATCAAGAAGGCCCCTTAAGTTTGCTTTATTTACAAGTTGCAATGGCTAAATTTTAAATACTTTACAGTCACTCCCAGCACTGGCTCCCAATTCAAAGGATTAGTGCATTCCATGATTTCTTTATAACTATTTTCTAGAGGGGATTAAGTTATCCATACCTACAGCTATGTAGGTACCTCAGCTATCTACATAAATTACCTTATAGGAAACAAACATGCTGACAAAAATATTTATAATAATGAATGATAAATAAGAAACTCAACCTTTAGGAAGAATGGAGACAGGTGTTTGGTTTTGTGCTGCAGTCATTGTCGACTGTGGAAACAGCAGCGATGTGGGAGAAAGAGCAGTTACAGAACGAAGTCCAGAGCAGGACTCTCTGATTCCTTTGTAAGTAGTTTTATGTTCAGCTCTCATTTCTTCCTCTTTTTCACCATGTCTCCCCCGTTACTGCTTTATTAAATCATTGGGTAAATTTCTGAACTGCGCTAGCATACAAATTTACTTCAGAGGGGAAAAAAAATAACGGTGCTTCTGCAGACAGGCAGACTTGTGTTATCTGAATAAAGACAGATTCGTTCGTCTCAGTTTTACAGTTTATGAGTGGATGCAAGTCTTGTAGCAACTGAGAAACCACTGTAAAGATTAACAAATGGGATGCACATGCATTTATCTGTTCTTACATACTTTCAAAACCCAAGTGGAAGGAAGAAGTATCTGCAATTCAGGTAGGTCCAGAATTTTTTTTTTTTTTTTTTTTTTTTACACAATAAGGTAGATTACTTAGCACATTCCAGGTTAAAAAAATTACAGTAAACATTCAGTAACTGGAATGCGTATAATATACAAGTACCATTACATTTACAAAGCTGTTCAGGACAATTTTTCTTTCTAGAATAAGCATAAAAAAGTTACAAGCTAATTCACAATAACTTTAGATACAATGTTATTAAAATACATTGATGTTAATCATAAAAATATTTTACTATTTACATGTACATTGTATAAACCTTAACAATAAGAATATGCCCACTTTAGGATGCCTTAAACAAATATTTAGGCAGATTGGCCCATTTTATAGTGCAGTATCCCTGTTTTGGTCTTCACACCATGAAACTGTACCAGATTCACAGTATCTTTGCTAGTGCTTTGCTAAAAGGCTTAAACTTTATATTATTTAAAAAACATTCATTCATTACAAAGAGCCAGTTTTGTTTCCACTTTGTTTCTTATTAAATCCTACCCCTAATAGTTCAGGACACTCTGCCTGGCCTTGTGCGATTTGGTTGCATTTCCAAATAAGGCTATAATTCATTTCATCAGTTATCACGCTATCTTGCTTGTAGTCTGGATGCTGTGCGATAAATTCCCTCATCCATCGAGCAACTGTCATTAATTCTCCTGTGGGCAAGGGGAAGTCAGATTTCACAGTTTATACATCTAATTTAGCAGTACGACACCTAAAGTTCTATGCATTATATACACAATTAATGAATAGTCCACGCTTTCATGAGAAACATTCCTGCATGTATATATATATTTTTAAATATGGCTAAACTGCAGGCATAAGTAAGCTGACATAGAGTCTAAAACCCATTCGCCCAAACTTTCAGGTGTTGTAATGAGACAGTGCAGAGAGATGTCGCTACTGGAACAGGTTGTATAGCAAACAGGTCACCAACAGGTTGTATAGCAAAAGGCCTTAAACATGTCATTTAACAGAGAATCGGGCTGAGATGAACCAATAGACACCTCTACAACAACTACACATATATATAACAATGTTGTAGTCGATCCATCCAACTCAGCTGCTAGCTTTGTTCTGCCTACCTTGACTAATTATTCTTTCTCCCTCTGGCAGCTCCCCTAGCAGAAAATAGCCAAGTTCCTGATTATACCAACTCCTGGTTTGACACACTGCCTCTGCGTCACCATGCTGTCCACAGGGCAGTCAGCAGGTGCCTAAGGGCCCCCAACACTTCCATACGGGGTCATCAAATGGCACACACCACTTGAAGACCACCTGCATCCCTATAAAGTAGGAGCTGGAGGCCAGCTGGACAGTGTTTAGGTTACTGAATCTTGCTCCTGAATGCAGCATATGCAAGCAAACCTTAACTAGTACAAGTTTAAGGTAACTCTGACAGTAAGACATTAAGGTAGGCTGATGGGATGCTCGAAGAGCCTAGAAAAACTTTCATTGCTAGCTACTGGAACCTCAGTGTCCTTGTAAGAGTGGAAAGAGTCAAGGGCTTTCACTACAAAAATCTTTGGTTTAAGAGTATTATAAAAAGCAAGAGGAATCAAGTTAGGGAAAGCACAGAGGAACACACAAATAAAAAGTAAAAAGCATCCAAGGCAGTTTATAGACCAGTGCTTTTGAAAAGCAATACATGAACACAAATCAGAAAAATTGCAAAAAATACAGGAAAAAAAGGCAGAATAAAAAAAGGTTATTAGAAACAAAAATGTCCCTCAAAAACCACAAGTGATGTTTTAAAGAAAAGAGGCCAGAGTTTACACTTCTATACAAAAAGAAGGCAGAAAAAAAAAATACCTAAGAAGCATTATTTGTTGAAGGCACTAAAAACTCACACGAAAACTTTCTCAAACCAACGAGAAGCAGGGGGCCTGCAAGAAAATTGGTGGGACCGGGAAATGAGTAGAGCTGAGCATAAAGAGACATTTTTGGAGTGAAAGCCACTGCACCAGTGCAGGAGGAGATGGAAGAGCAGTCCAGTTAACACCAACACAGACACCTAGTGGTCAGGCAGCCCAATCACACCCCATCCTTTGTACCGGTGTAAATCTGCACCACCTTCATCGTGAACACAGCGTGCAGCTCTCAAAGAACATACAAGCAACGGGAAAAGGCACCACAGACTGACAAAAGGTGTGAGAACTTCCAAGCGAGCAGAGACAAGACAAAGGGAATTGCAAGTTTGGAAGCAACAATGTACCTGAGAAGTTTGCAAAATCATGAATGCTGATGAGAAGTGAGTAGAGAAACATTATCCTACAATGCAGGAACTAGAAGGCATATAATGAAATAACTGGGAAGAACATTTAAACATGCAAAACTACAGGAATTAAGTTTTTCATAGAGCATATAAAAGAACTGTGGCATTTCTTATTAAATGACTTTATGAGGACCACAAGTGTAACTGCTTCAAGAAGGGTAAGGCAACAATTACGGAAATAATGTTTGTGAATGGTCATTAAGCACCATGATTACTGCACCACCTTCAGCCGAGAAAGCACCTACACTGCAGACCACCAGGAACCAGGACAGGACACCAGGACAAGGACCACTTGATGCTGCTATCTTAATGCCGCTTTCATTAATATTTGGTGGTGGTCAGCAGCTGCTGCCTTCCTAGCAAACCTGTAGTCTCACTGAGCGGTGGCAGTCACACCGTAGCTAGATGGAGACCAGGAGGGCAATACCTAGCTGTGCTGCGAGACAAGATGCGACTGAATCACAGATGAACTATGTCAGGGCAAGGTTAAAGCCACAGCAGCCACAGTGCCAGTGTTTAACTCTCATGAGTGCTCTGTGCTCACCAGTTGAGGAGAGAAATCTGAAAAATAGCCATTCTCATGCTAGACAGGCTGCAGTTGAGGAACATTTAAGATTGAGAGTAAACAGGAATAATTCAAAGCTCACAACTGAGAAACATCATGGCACAGTAATACAATACCTAATGCATTTAATTCTGTGAATTTAGTTCTTGTGAATCATCATTTAAAAATCATTTCAGTTCAATGGAGTTAAGATATAAACCCTAGATTCTTATCTACATCACTCCCACACCTTTTAGGTCTGTGTAAATACACAAGCTGACTTTTGCAATGCCTGCAATTTTGCACCAGGTAGCAAAGCTGTTCTTTGTCTACTGCCTCCAGCTCTGGAGCCCCCAACATAGGAAAGACATGGACCTGTTGGAGCGGATCCAGAGGAGGACCATGAAGATGATCAGAGGGCTGGAGCATCTCTCCTATGAGGACAGGCTGAGAGAGTTGGGGTTGTTTAGCCTGGAGAAGAGAAGACTCCAGGGAGATCTTACAGCAGCTTTCCAGTATCTGAAAGCTGGAGAGGGCCTTTTTACAAGGGCTTGTAGAGATAGGACGAGGGGGAATGGCTTCAAACTGGAAGAGGGGAGATTTAGGTTAGATATCAGGAAGAAATTTTTCACTACAAGGATGGTAAGGCACTGGAACAGGTTGCCCAGGGAAGTTGTGGATGCCCCATCCCTGGAGGTGTTCAAGGCCAGGCTGGATGGGGCTTTGAGCAACCTGGTCTAGTGGGAGGTATCCCCTGCCCATGGCAAGGGGGCTGGAACTAGATGATCTTTAAGGTCCCTTCCAACCCAAACCATTCTATAATTCTACGATTCTTTGGAAGGGCAACAGCTGCCACAGGGTATCGAGCCCAGGTCATTAGCTCTTCAAAAAAACCCCTCTGATTTAGGTATTCCTTGTTTTTTCAACAGCATTTTTCTGAAAGGAAAAAACGAACCCAACAACAAACGATGGAATATTTTGAAAGTATTGCTATTTTGAGGGCTGATGTGCCTCAGACGTTTTCTTCCTGCCAGCTTCTCTTCCCTCCCTCAGTTAAGCCAAGCATCAAATTCCTGTCTACATTACCTGAGGGACAGAAGCCTCCTACAAACAAGCAGCCTTAGGAAAGAACATTTACAGTGAAAGATGTAATTAATTAAAACTTGTTACCATTCAGAAGTACTGCTGAAGTACTAAATTACCAGGCAAGAGGAAGTCCCTATTTCCACCTCAGCTTTAAAAAGGGCTTTACATAGAAGCTTCTACAGCAGTTTTCAAGAATTAAGAAGGAATGCAACACTTTAGTTTAAAACTGGGGAGAAGAAAAAAAGTGTCTTGACCTATGAGACTAAGATTAACTGTCTAGCTACATTTACAGCAGGGCAGGCATACAAGGAATTTGCACATAGAAAGGTACAAAGCTGCTGCAGACTGTGCTATGCACCCAGTTCTGAATTAAAGTTTAGCCTGCATCTTTTACTCATTATACTGCTGCAGTTTAAAAAGGAGCATAAAAGAGTCATTATAACACCCGTCTTCAAAAACACTGCAACATGGGGAAGACAGGGGAAGAGCCTGGTTTGCTCTGCCTTGGAGGAGTTCAGCTACTTACAGAAGGGCTTTCTTATCAGGGAGCTAAAGACTAGGTCCCGTACTCTAGCATACCAGAATTTAGTCTTATCAGTCCTTTGGAGTCACACCAGTAACACCAGGGAATCAGATCCAGCCTCCCATACTCTTACAATGCTCAAGTGACAGGCAAGGGGATTAGTATATGTGCAAACTACTACAAAGTGGACAAAACACTGGCAAAAGTAGCAGTAAGTGGTGCTGAAAATAGAAATCTTGGATTGGAGATACAATTACAGCTTGGAGAACAGTATAACTGTATCAATTGCTCCTAATTTAAGTTCTAAAATGGATCATGAAACATTTATAATCAGAATTAGACAACCAGATTTAAGCCAGAGAACACACTCCAGTCCTTTGCTCCTACGATTCAACACTTAACCAGCCAGCCACAGCTGCCACCAAGTTTTACCCAACTGAAAACTAGAGAACAGCTCAATTACTAAGTAGAAAAATGCCAAGAAAATCAACGTCCAAAAGTGTCAAACGTACCAGATGCTCTCTTTTTTATTAACTTCAGGTAGTTTAGGATGGTGCACCTTGTGTCCACATCCACTTCCATGTTTTCAAGATAGGAATTCAAAATAGGGATCAAACCAGGAAAGACTCCTTCCTGTGTAAGAGAACAGAGTCAGCATAAAACACGCTCGATCTGGTTTCTGGGAGGGCGGAATGGAGGGGAAAGTTGTGTGTTCCAGGTAGAAGAGGCTATGACCTTCCCATTGATAATTGTATCAATGCTCATTAAGGTGTACTCTTCTGCATCAGTGCCTGTCCCGTTCTGTGCAGAGCCACATCCATCCACAACAGCATTTCCACCTTCATTGGTGACAAAGGGAAAGGAAGAAACGGTTAGAAAGCAAGAGATGCACTAAACACCCACAACAGCGTTAATCAGATTTCTTGTTGTGATACCTTTGCAAATATCTTTTCTGAAGTAAAACATTCCCTGACGGACAGCATCTCTTTTCTGGGCCACCTTCATGTTTTCATCCACCTGGCAAAAGAAGTATTTCAGAGATTTGTGACATTTTAGAAAATTCTCCCAAACCATCATATTTTGGTCTTATTAGTTGAAACATCTACTATTTTTTCTTATTATTTCATCACACAAGGCCAAGCTGTGGACCTAAGTTTTATTTCATTCTTCAGGGGTCCCAGGCAAAACCACAAAGAGATGATGTTTTATGAAATTGTCTCCAGCAGAAAAGGCAACGGTATTATCTTAGAACATGCTCTTTTAAGTTTGGATGAAAACACAGGAACAGCTGTGATTAACAGGCTGCATCCCACCTGGGAGACTTCTTTGCATATTTAGATGCAATTTAAATGAGTACATAAGAAGAAAGTTGCCATTTCCCTAGCTGTAGTTTGTCGCTTTTATTAACAGAATCACTGAAGTCTTTAAAAGAGTTATTACTGTATTAAATGCACTTTCAGAAACAGAATTCCAGTAACTTCGTATGGGAATTGTATCTATTCCACACCCGAACACCTGCTAGAGAGTTAGATAAACTTAGACTGCTAGTAAAGATGTTTTAAATTGCAGGCTTCTCAAAAAGTCTACAAACTACAAATCACTGCTCATATGCTCTGCAAATGACATAAGCATCGCTGTGTCTTTTTGGACAGATGATTTCACCCAAGTTCTTTGGTGCGTATGTTCTCAGGGAATTAACATCACAGAGCTTTCGGACATTAGATTTACTGTATTGTCTTCAGAAGAAGGGATATGATTTCCCGAATTCTTTGTTTGACCTTTAATTAAAGCCAATGCAGAATATTCACTTACTTCTTACCTTTCGAAGCTTTGCTTTCAAAAATCTGTTTTCGTTCATTTTATATTATGAAACCTATTTACCCAACAGGCTGTTTTGAAAGTTCGAAAGAACTCCAGTCCTAGCTGACGGGAGTACAACCGCACTCAAATCAGACAGCAAAGATTAGTGTGAGATTAGCCCCATAACCCCGTATTATTTTACATGAAAGAGGCAGGCTTACCAATGGTTGTGCAATTCTGCGTTGCATTACCTGCCAAATTGCTTGGCAAGCTCAAACAATTTTATGCCCCTCTAGCCCCCCCAACTCTGTTCAGGTTCTTTCAGCACCTGATCTCTTTTTCAGTCTGAACTGGAATTCATTAGCTAAAAATTTTGCGCTTTTGAGACATTCCAAATAACAATGGAATTATACAATGTCAGTGCTAAATCGCCACATTATTTATGAAGTCGGAACTCCCTGACACCAGGAAGAGAATTTCTCTTTTCAGAGATCATACCAACTGTATGGCACGATTACAGTTAATTGACAACTTCAGTATTTTTCTCTATTTTTGTTAAAAGCACTAAGAAAAGCCACAGGATACTACTGCTATGCTATAGCCAGTGCTGGCAGTATTTTCTAGAATACAGTCCATCAGAAGCCTTCTGAACTACAAGACCTAATCTAAAGTTACCTATAACACTGCAGGACCATCCATTTAAAAAGACATTTTCTGGTCAGATGTCTCAGAAAGAAGACATGCAGGGACAGTTTCACCCCAAACAGTTCAACAATTGTGAGGACGAGGTTAAGGAAAAAAGCACATTTTGCATGGCTGGTCTGTCCAAACACAAGTCACAGTCATGACTGGAATCAGCAGTATTTGTTTTCACTCAAATGCTGTCTCACACTACGCATAGAATCATAGAGTGCTTAGAGTTGGAAGTGATCCTAAAGATCTCCTAGTTCCAACCCCCCTGCCACAGGCAGGGACACCTTCCACTCCTTTCCCTCTCCACCGGATACAAACATGATAGAGAGTAAGAATATGAGACATAGGCAACAGCGGTGTTAAAATAAATATCTAAAGTTTTTATTTTGACATGCACAAGTTATTGTCCCTACATGTAAAATGGGGGAAACACGCCCTTTCCCAGTTTCAAAACAGCCTTGTGACAATGGTATTTCTCAAAATTTCTGCAGCAGTCAGACACTATTAGGCACCACAGAAATTCCCACAGTATTTATCTATAAGCTTAATGACATGACACAGCAGTAAAATATTTGTTTAATACTGTAGAGATGAAATTGATTCAAAAGACTGGTACAGATGAAAACTGACCGAAAGAGAGAAATGGCTGTTCTGTAAGTGTACGAATATTAGTTCCTAGCTTGCAGAGGATAAAAATCAGTCTTGATGCCACTACATTGCATTTAGCTCCAATAGATCTGGTCTTTCACACCTACCTTAGACAAAGGAATGAGAAAATCCAGTTTGTATGACAGAATCACTCTGGTTAGCAATACGACAAACACAACATATGCAGAGTTTTCGAAGTCTGTTAACTGGACCTAGACATGAAAGGATTAAACTACTTTAGTGGTAACACACTCATGGTACGTAGATAAATATCTGGGAGAGTTTAAAACAGTTTGATTTGCACATTCCCGTTGGTACTTGTATTTACACATGTTCTACTAGCAGAGATGGCGATGCACGAGCTGGAATCATCAGCAGTGACTTCAAATGCACAACACATGCACACACTTCAAACTCAACCCTTTAATCCAATGCCAAAACACACTTGTGTTTCAAAAGTATCTAATAACCTGTGCCTTCAGGCTCTCTGTGTAATTACAAATGTATAATAGTTTTTAAATTCCCACTTTAAAGGGATTAAATTCAGAGAGCTCAGAAATAGACAGCTATAAAGTAACTTGTAAAAAACAAAACAATGACAGTGGAATTGTTCAGCACCAGGAAAAGTACTGCAGAAATACAGTCCTTAGAAGCTAAATGGGGCTTTATTTACTGTTGCTTTAATACAAGCCTAATTCCTTTCCCCATCCGCCTAAATCCATTAGCATGCTTTGCTGTGCGGCAGTGGATTCTCCTGTCAGTTACATTCCCACAGTCCATGTCTGATTAAACACTGCTGTCCACTTCACTTGCATCTAGCAATTCAGAGGGGAGAAAACACAGCATAAGTAATAAGGGCTCGATACTGGATGGCAGAATGCCTGGTACTTTTCCACTTAAAAGAAAAGTTTTGTGCATACAGATGCCTTCCTTACCTCCATAGGTCTGAATTCCACTCTCCATCCAATATCTGAGTTTGGAGGAGGTGGCTTAAACCTCATTGTCTGCCAGTTTGTAGATTGAATATTCTGCAAAGCACATGAAATGATCTGTCACAATCAAGATATGCATCATTCTATAATAAATAAATAAATAAAAGCAGATAACTAAAGTTGTAATATTTTCCCTGGAACAGCCTATGAAGTTAAAGAAGCGCTTCCAAACTAAGTGGCATGACTTCCTATAAACAACAGTATAACTACCCATCCTAGACGCAAATACGCTTTCTTATGCTCTTTTGTTTGAGGATCATGTGTAAGATACTAGGGGGCTGAGATTTAGCTGACTTTTTTTTAATGAAGGGTTGATGCACCCCAAACTAAAAATACCTAATATTACCACAGCTGTTATTTCATAAAGCTGTGTCAGAGAGACTTTATATGTAAATGCCATACAAAACAGTTTTTAGGAAGCCATAAAAATAGATGGTTCCCCATAACACTTATATGCACAGTTATAATTTGGGGCCTTCATATTTTATTTGGTTTAAAGTATAAGCCACCACCTTCTCCCAAACAAATGATAAACCAAAGAAATAAATGTGCTTATAACTGCAAAGATGCTAAAGAACTACTTGAAGTGAAGAGTTCAGGGAAAAAAAGTCTTAGCTAATATAGCCATCCTCCAATGAAGCAGTTCTATAAAGAATAAGCATTTTTATGTATATATTTATTAAATTCCTCTAAATCAGACACAACCTCAAAATGGTCGGATTCATTTGCATCATCTAGATGTATTTTCTCCTCAAACAAAGTCAATGGGTCTCGAATGAACAAGTGTGCAATATGCTGTGCCAAAAGGTGGTCAATACCTACAAAATGAAAATTCAAACAAACAATTCACACATGGCAAAGCAGGTTCTAGGAAACGATTTGTTCTACAAGACTGAAAACTTTCAACTCTGCAATACTACCTCAACCCACCACATCCTGTTGAAGTTTAAACGATGACTTTGGGAAGGAAGGAAATGACCAAAGAGAAGAAAAAACAAAAAAAAAGAACAGGTTCTTGTTTGGAAATGGCAGCTGAATATTGGTGTGGCTGCCTTTCTTCCTGTTTTCTGATGCACCTCTGTGCCATCTTCCCTAAATCAGTTCTCCTCTCTCCATAAAGATAAAACATTAATGCATCAAACACTGAGCTTCTCAAGCTGGAATTAGGGACAGTTTCTGTTACAAATGAATACTTCTAAAAAAATTCTCAAGACCACGCTACACAGATACTTCCTGAGTAGGAGTCACTCTGAGCGATGTACAATGATTGAAACAAACAAGAACGAAAACGTAAAATATTCCCACACACTGCAAGCATAATTCTTAACCTGCTCGTAATGAAGCAAACACTTACCTTCCTTTATTAGGCGCTCGTAGATATCTTTGTCTATTGTCAAATCAATGTCATTGTATTTCTCACCACATTCAGATAGATAACTGTCTATGGAATCATATCTGGATTTACTGATTCTATAATGGTTGTTCTTCAGTGGCTATATAATTTAAGAATACAATATTTTAACAGCTTGTTAACAAAGTTACCTAAGTTTTGCTCACTAATGACACTTATGTGAGAATTATAACCTGTTTAAAAAAACCCTACAGCCTCAATTAAAATTATTCAAAGCACGAGTCTTAAATAGGCTTAATAGAAAGCGATCCTGCAATTATGACTATTCTGTTTGCAGATGTATGTATCTGAGTGAAAAAAGTCATTACACATTGACTAGAATTCTCTAAAAGTGGAAACATTTTCCTAGTGTAACATAACCATTACCCCAAGTACCTGGAAAGTGTTATTATACCTGTTGCAACACATACCAATAGTTTCACTATGTGCACATTGTTACATATGCTTTTAAAATGGGTAGTTCAAGAAATATTTCAAGTAGATTTTTTAGATTTTTTTTTTATTGTCTATAATTTTGTAAGTGCCTTGAATGCCAACTCCTGGTTAGAGAAATTGCTTAAGTTCAAGTTCTGACAACTGGCTCTTTTCACATAGTTCTAGTTTATAATACTGGATTACTCAGCAGCACCTGCCTTTTGCATTTTGGGCTCAAGCCCAGACTGGGAAGTTTCATCACAGGGGGACTTTTTAGCAAGTGGTGGAGGCGTAAGTGGAGTTCTAATGGGATTCCATACCTAACTAAAAATATATATTTGCTAATGTAAACCGTACAACCAAGGCGAATGTTTATACCACCTCTCCTATATTTACCACAAAGACTGCCACGTTCCCTTGTTAGGGATTCTGATGAGCACAAAGAGAATTTGACACTAAAGGATATTTAACTTTTTTGCCTGAAAAAACACAGACATCTATTACCTAACATTACTTACCTCTAGGCCTCTCTCTTCTCGTGTTCGATCATCTACAGATGCAGAGATTACTCCCCAGCGACAGTCAATATCAGACACATAGCCTCTGTAGAATGGAGATGCAGCACTCAACGCCATCTAAAATAAACCAGCATGATATGAAAGGACAAGCCAAGGAACCAAAAGCAAAACACAACCCCACTGGAAAAGGAAACTTGCTGGTCCAGAAGTAACTGAAGTATATACTTCAGTTTAATGTACAGCCAAAGTACATTACAAAGTACAACCACAAATCTCTCAACTGCTATCTCCAGAAAATGCCTAGATGAATAGTTAGCATTACTGAAGCGGCACCGGACACTCTCCAGATTTATTACCTCTACAGATCAGCATTTAAGGAACACAAATATGATATAGGCAGAAGCAACTTTGTAACAAATCAGCAAGTATTCTGCTCACACACTTCCAAACTCTGGAAGTCCATCTGGCAATCTTTTTGTTTATTTTTGTTTGACTAAGCACCTTAGCAAAACAGCTGGAACGTACCTCACTCAGAGAAGGATCTGCTCATCACCTAGACCAGACAACTATTTTATTTTTATAACACCTGTTATAAACACCTGTTTATGACCATGTGCTTACAAAAGGGACAGATTTAAACAACTTAAGCTGAAACCCTCTGTCAGACTAAAGCTGAAAAATTAAAAATTAAGGAGTGAGTTTGTCTTGTTTTCACAAAAAACTGCCCCAAATTTATTTCTAGAACTACTTATCAAGAGTCTCGTTCACATGGAAAGGAGGGCAGAGAGAAGAAACAGACATCATCTGTTTTGCGGTGTCATCTGGACATTAAATAAATCACACTGCTCATGTGACAATCTAGCAAGAGACTGACTTCTTCCAGAGTACCAAATTTGTGAGTAGCATTCAAGTTTGGTTTTTTAAATTTGATTTTTTTTTTTTTTTAACCATGTAGTGGCTTTCACACAACGAATAGCTGATGTGACAGAAGTTCATTACTTACCACAATGGGACAGATCGTGGCCAGCTGATCATAGAGATACCTTGCTTCAGAAATGCTGCAAGCCTGGAATGTTACCTGTTGGAAGCAGTACAATTGCTGTCACATTTTCTATAATTATAGTGCAAGCACAGCCTTCCTAAATTTAGAATCAGTGATATAATAAAACATTAAATATAAAGAATTTTAAGGGTTGGGTTGTTGGTTTTTTTTTTTGTTTGGTTTGCGTGGAGTTTTTTGTGTGGCCTCCCACCGCCCAATTCTTGGACAAACTTTTGCCCCATCTATCAGCAGCATTTATAGCACAAGCTCATTTCCGCACCATTTCCATGTTCATTAAAAGATTTCAGACCACAATGTTTCAGCTGTGAGGCTAAATATACAAACATTTGTGAGAACCAAAGAAAACTTAGTTAACACCTACAATACACATGGGTCAGTAATGCACCTTCAGGAAATAAGCCAGGAATCTACCTACTTAGAACAACAGTCAGAAACTATTGTAGATGTAACATTTGTTTTATATGACTGCTAATCCTGTTTTAAAGAATATTTTAAGACACCTCTGTGTGATCCTGCCTAACTGTGAAAAAGTAAGTATCTTTGTGCCTACTGTAACTTTTGTTTAACAAAAAAAAAAAACGTCCAGTTTTGCCTGTATTAGAGACCAGGACACAGCAAAAGATGGAAAAGAAATGCTATTTGCAGAAGCCATTAATGATGTGGAAGCCCTACCACACATATAGGCCACTGGAAAATACAACGTCTTTGCAAAATTTGGTGAAATTTGCTCAGAGCAGCATCAAATATGAGACACATTTCTAGCAGCAGACCTTAACTCTCCAGACTTCCTAAACTGACACTTTATGCATTTTAAAAATGCAAAGGGGGATCAATCACCTCAAAACTGTTAGGAGATGCTAAACAGATTAAAAGCTGCTCTCTCCTTCTTTGCAGTTTACATATTCATAGAACAGAGGGTAACTTAGATGGGAGTGTACGCCTGTACCACTAGCATAATATTGTGCAACAGGCTTCAGCTTTAAAATCACCATCGCTGCTTGTTGTCCTGAAGAACACCAGCCGAACACAGGTTTCTTCTTCCATGGATTACAAATAGAGAGTCCCACAAAACACACAGGTTCTTCTCAGTCTGCCACTGAAACCCAACCCAACCCCAAGTAAGCTTTAAAAAAAAAAAAACAAACCAACACAACACACTACCAACCAACAAAAAAGACCAAAAAGCCCCAAACTCCCGAGCTCATTGGTGGGCTCAG
>NW_009647755.1:68423-90178 GCF_000708025.1 Charadrius vociferus | reverse complement strand
GACTTGAGGGAACATTGGATTTGTGTGTGTTTTGCAGCTGACATTCATTAAAACATCCCAAATTAGAAGAAGGGTGTCTGGTAAAGAAAGTGTTTCTTCTGCGTCTGTCCTTCAAGTGGCTATCAGATAGAAAAATGCACTTTGAAAAGACAGGACTATTTACCTCTCTTGCAGAGAAGCAGCTAAGTATGATTTCTCATCACTAATTTTGGACTTCCAGCACGAGGGAACCTGTCTTGGGGTTTAGTGGGACAAGACATGTATACTTTTTCCCCTGATTCAGTGATATCCACTTCCCTTTCCCTTTTATGTTTATTCCAAATCACATTAAATTTGGGATTCCACCTGGTTTCTAGCCAAATATCCCATTACAGAGGAAAAGGGCACAGCAGCCTTCTCCAGAGGAGGGCTGCTGGCACTGGAAGGACTGCAGAAAGCAGCAGCCATGAGCTCAAGGCTCAGCAGGCATAGGGATGTGAAGCCTCAAAAGGGGCAGGAGTGCAATGGTTTGCCATGCAGTTCGCAGGCGCAGCGCCTCCCACCCCACCGTCACTGCGGGCTGTCCCAGCCGAGCTCATCAGGGCATTGCTTTTAACCTTGGAAATACAGCAAACCAAGTGGTAGCTTGCTGCATAGTGAGGAAAAAACAGAAGGAAGCACAGATACTGCAAACTACCTTACAGAAAATAGGTAGGGAATATATGTTTTCTTCTAGTCGGTTATCAAGAATTATCAGTTGATACACAAGCAGTTGTTTATAGCACCTGCCAGCCTTGTTTTCATTCTCCCTTTAATGATAACAAAACTACCGAATTTGAGCACTGATTTCAAGAATGGGGAAGAATAAAACGGTATTCCATAAAAAGAAATTTAATGTATTTTTAAACAAGTTCATACAAGGGCTGAACAGTAAGGCTGTATTTCTTTTATTGGTGTTAAGTAAGAAAGAGATAGTACAAAATAGACCATATCAAACTTTACACCCTGTAAAAACATGCAGTATTATGTACACTTTACTACTTCATCAGATTCTCCCTAGTTTACTCTCAGTGACAAGAAATAATACTTAGCTGCTGTCAAGAACATTTCATTTATTCAGCTTTTGTAATTTCTCAGTCTCAAAGGGAAATGCTTTGAATGGGATTATTTCTACCCGTGCTGTGAAATAAGACGACCTTGGAGAATTTCCTTTAATCCCCTAGAAACTTAACACTAGCCTCTTCCTAGCTCTGCTTCCAAGACAGCGGTGGTAACAGGCAGATTTCATCAACAGTCAAATACATTGCTACTACCTAAACCATCAACCCCTAGCAGCAGGTTACTGTGACAGAGAAACATTTAAAACAAACAGATATTGAAAGAATTAAAGCACTCCCAAGATACCTGGGACGTGGATATAAAACGGAGGATACTGTAAAACAGTAGTTACTCAGGGAAATGAATGAAAACAATAAAAAGTGAGCTTGCATTAATGGGAAAAAAGAGAACCAACAATGTCCCCCAGCACACAGTAACAGAAGACAGCTACCCATGTGGATTGGGTAGGTTCACGGTACATGAATTAAGCTAGAGAAACTAGACATAAGGCAAATCTTAAGAAGGGAAGCGTTTAGGGAAGACAACATTCAATGCCATCTTGAAAGCAGACGCATTTTACCTGAAGACAGCAGTTTCCCATTCCAAAACCCATAGCATCCATGTATATATAGTCTGGCTTTGCCGCTTTTGCTGCTTCTCCATCATCATTAGGAAATGTTTCAATAAACGGTGATGGCGTGTTCTTATCTTTAAATACTGTGTGGAAAATGCAGGCACTCAATAACCCAGAGCATTAGATTCAACAACTATTTTGAAAAAGAAAGAAGATAGACTGAATTTACTTACTTGGTACATTTATCACAACCTTTTCTCCTCTTCGGTGCCGAATGTTTCTGGTCAGCGTACTACAAAAACAACAAAAAAGGTTTGCTGAAATACCTGACAGTTTCTCTTTATGCAAATGTTTTTGCAGTTAGTTTCTCAGCAGTTCTCAGGGTTTCAGAATATCAACTTTCTATTTATTTTGAGCATTTTCCTTCAGGATGCTTCTTTTCCCAGTTTAAGATAGACTATAACAGACACAATACCAAATTTTTCAGGCAGAAGTAGAAAGCTACTGACCTGAAGAATAGAATGGTAAGTGAAAAGGCATGCTTAGTTTTTAAATAGAATGATTTTCATTCTCCTAAGCCTCATCTCACAATGAAAATCCCCCTCAGACTACACAAGTAGTTTGACACCGCACTCCATGAAGAGTAACTAGGGCAAGTTACTGAGTACACTGAGCTGTTGCTGTGACATACCTGAGCAAGAGCTGGATTAACTGTGATAGAAGTGGTTAGCCACGGGATTTCAAACAATTTTGCAGTAGCATAATCAACACCTATTGCCCCATAATGGCGTGAACTATATAAAGTTACTTGAACTTAACAGTTTACTTTCTTAAGTCACTTTGACAGAAAATACACGTCATCACAACCATGTCATCACAACCATCTCTGCCCAAGTCCTTGTGGTATCTGCAGCAACTAGACATATAGCTCTCTATTCCAACAAGGTAAAGAAATGTATGCCCAGGAGATTTAAGCACAGAAAAATACTCAGCTTCTCATTTACACTCTCAAAATACTCTTACCTAAATCTGGGATGTTTGTTGATGGCTTCATCTGGAAAAAAGAGGGATTTTGAAGCTCCTCCTTCTACTGGTGTTGGCTTATATTCTGGCAGCGTAAACCCAGGACACCCTAACCTATGTAACACAACAAGATAATGAACAATAATGAAAACAGACTGTGATTTTAAAATGGTCAGATGATTGAGATTAGGATTCTAGCAGACAAAGGAATGAAAAGAGATTTTTTTTTTTTTTTTTTAAAGCTTGCATCTACTGTAAGTATTTCTGAAGCGCTTTTCAAGACTGCTACCTATGCACGTAGAATTGCCAGAAAGAGGTCTTAAAATAGTTGCCGTTAAAAGGTCAGTGCTGACCAACAACCAGCTTCTGTGGTGGTTAAACAGACTTTTTATTAAAAAACCCTCTACTCTATCATTGGACAGTAAACATGGACCTTCAGTGGTGGAAGCAGGAAACTTCACAGAATTATGCAGAGTATACACCCATTTTAGTGCGTTAGCACCTGTCATTAATACTGACACGCAGCTGCATTCTGGCCCTTAAACAGTTTCTCTAGAGGGTATAGGTCAATGCTGATTGCTGAAGTAATTTATCTAGCACTGCTCCCAACCATCTACCACTGTTAAAAAGACATACCTAACGAACTCTGTAAGAATTAGAGGTAGTTTCAAGTGATACACACATCTCAAGTCTCACAGCAGTTTGCTATTTTGGATCTCTGAAAAACCCCATAAATAAGAGAAATGTAGTAAGCAAAGAAAAATTACACTATTAGGTGTAAAATGCTGACAGATACACAAGTAAATCAGAATACAAGCCTCTCCTTTGGAACCTCCATTGTAAGTTTAATAGTCATCTGAAACAAGAATAAGTAAGTTTTCAGTACAACTGAGGCAAAAAAGCATTTGAGAAGTTGGAGGTAAAGTTGCAGAACATTAATTTCTCCATGCAGCACAGTATAAAACACAAAGATTGTGTTATCTCAAGAGGCTCTAGTATTTGGGTGTAAAAAAAAGGGTTAGCTGACAGAACTACAAGCAAACTACTCAAAATACCAGGAAACACTCACATTTCTGGAAATATTATTTGTGTTCAACATCTATTTCACTATTGGTTTCTTCTTCCTGGTTTAAGTATACAAGTTCTCCTACAATATCTAAACCCAAATTCATCATTTACATAAGTGCAACATTGTAAACAGCACCACTCCAGTCCTCAAGAAAGAAAACAGCTTTCTGGTCCAGTAGCAAGGGCTCACAAATTTAAGAACTAGGGTTATTCATTTAGCTTCTAAGGTAGTATTTTTTAATATTTAAGCATTTTCAGGTTTGTTCATTTTTAACTGCATTATTTTAATTTGAATAAGCCTTCTTTACTTTTCTTCTGTCAGCACTCTAACAAGGGGGGTTTTTTGCCTTTTCAGATGCACAGATTTTTTTTTTATTATATGCACATGTATATGCACAGAGACTACATACGTTATTGTAGATAGAATGTAATAAAAAACCCCAAAGCCACAAAACATCAGAAATACACATTTCAAGCAAGGCTCCAGTGAAACCAACAGGGACTTGAATGGCAAGATAACAAAAGGCAGAAACAAGAAACTAAATAGGCTAGGGAGAGCAATCTCTGAAGGATAAAACTATGTTTGGGATGACCCATAAGCAATAAACAAGCTACATTTTTTATTATTTACTGGCTTTCACTGAAGTCCAATGTATTGTTCCTACGGTGATGTAAGAAGTATTTATCTGTATCTACAAAGCGATGAAGAACTCTCCCTTTATTATTTGCAAGAGTGAAAAATTCATTAAATGACAATCTATTTGTAAGGTTGTAGGGCAAAACCCCCTCAATTCTGTAACACTGAGAACTACTCAACCACTGGACTTTAAATAAGCTCTTAATACATTAAAGATACCTAGCATAGCTTCCATAAAGAGGAAGCATATTTTGTCAAAGTGTTCTTAAAATAGCATTCATGGGGCGTAACACAGGCATTTTGGTACCTAAATTTCATGGCCAAGTCACATTTTGTACTATTCCTGCTCTCAGCAAGAACTTAGGGCCATTGCATTCTGTACTACACAAGAAACCAGCCAGTAAAGCCAGCTGCTTCTCCTCTACTGCACAGCAATTTTTTTTAATTTTTTTGTTTACTATTTTAAGCATAACTATCTTCATTCATTTGACTGACCAGGCTAGTTAGAATGAATGTAATAAATCCCTGCCTCAAATTGTGTTTGAAAGGAAGGTCAAAAAGTACAGTTTCTCCTAGGTAATGAAGTACATCCTGAATTTCGTTTCTTTAAGAGTCTCTTTACAACAATAAAAAGGAGGAAGTCTACCCTTTGTAAGGGTGTTACGAATCCAGGAGAGGAGGTGCGCTCCTTTCTAGATTCAATAAGTACAGTATTACAGAAGTTTTAAGTCTTCATTTTGTAAGGATAATCACATTCCTGTTCTACTGTGTGCTCCAAGCCACCAAAAGAATTTTGCATGTGCTTTAGTGGAAAAAGTAGCGTTAAATAGAACAGGTTAGCCATGTTTTACAAAACTGCTGTTTATAAAGATCAAAGCTTGCAAAACAGGTAAAGAGAAACCTTTTCTATAAGATTTGCCCTATCAGTTCAAGATAGCAAACTACTCTACATACAATACTTTATGTTCTGAATATGCAGGTACTCTCTCCCAATACAAAATCACCACAGCTTAGAAGTAACCTAAAAACATAAAAGAAGCTTATTTGTTTGTCTCACTGCAATAAAAATTTTAGGAAACAACTGGAATGTTAAGTCAAAGTACTTTGATTGGATCATATTTTGCTCAGTTTCATTGTACGGCTTACCTATATGCAATAAGGAGAAAAAAGCATACACGGAGAGTAGGAAACACAGCATTACATTTCAACAATCATCTCACCTTGGAAATGATGTCACAGTGCAAACAGCCTCATTTTCTTTGAGCACAGAAGCGGCCTCTTGCCGTCTTTTCCTCATGTTGTCTTGCACAGTGTTGAATTCAGACATGGTTCCCCCGTATGGCTGCCCAGGCGTCCCTTCAATCATATAGCTTCCATATTCTGGTCGCCAGAGTGTTGGGTGGCTATAATAAAAGAATAGCCTTGTTTAGATATTTATACAACTTCAAAAGAAATAGCTTATTTGTGAGAATTTCAGAAATTAATGCAACCTGCAAGAAAAATCTCATATCGAATAATCAGCTTCAGAGTAACACAACTAACGTTCCAATGTACCTCACTGCTGGGAGACAGCAAAAAGAAATTAAGGCACAGTTTGTCAGTAGGAAGTGTTGCTGTGAAGTGCAGTAAGTATGATTTGCCTATGTCAAACTGCAATCACCTTTAGTATCTCCCTCATGCCTTGGTTTTTTGGGGCTTTAACTGAAACTGGAAAATACAGAACATTCAACCTCTTCCTCTTCCACAGTACAAGGCAAGGCAAAAGTTATGCTCCATTTCTTCCTTCTACTGCCTGTGAATACCCGGTCCTGTTTCACAAATTTATTAGGTTAAGAGATGAAATGAAGTTTGAATGCACTTAGTCACCCCTGAAAAGGCCCTTGTGAAACTGTGCCGTCTCTATGGAGCACACTCTACCAGAGGCAGAGCCACATCTCCTCTACTGCTCTGGAAGTAGTAGTTTTGAGCCTAAAAGCAGAAGGATTCCTTCTTGCAGGCTTTCAATAGTCCCTCTGCCAAGGAAGACAGACAGGGAAGCCTTACTGGAAGATGAGGTTAAGGTACCTTGAAAGAAGCAGACAGGCCCAGGGCACAAAAGCCTTTTATTACAACAGCAGAGTTCCTCCACCTTCCTGTATGCTGTGACCTGCATTCAGCTCTTCAGTGAAAGCATTTTGCTGTCCTCTGGTCCCATTTCTCTTCTGCCATCAATTAAAAGGCAATTCACACTTCTCTGGCTAGTTGAAGTAGGGATATGATGCAGTTATTCTTGAAAACTTCATGGGAGAGGATGGGGAAGAACTGCCCTGCCGTCCTTACACCTACCTTCCTAATTCTGCGAAAAATGGGAGAACGCTCCTACAGACAACAGGCTTCCCTATATAGCCCTCACTTGCTCCTGTCCTCAGGGATACAGGGGCAAGTGCACACACAAACATGCTTCATGGCACAGTGGAGGTGTAGTATGTGATTACTGTGTACACACAGACACAAAACCAGAGCAAGACAAAACAAATACCCAAACTGCAACTTCTGTGGGCTCACTGTCACATCCTCCTTTCCCCACCGCCCCCCCCCCAAGTCATAACACAAAGGGTGCACAGACTACCTACAAGTGTGCTCAAAATCTTCCACTTCCTGCACCCCAACTTTATCTGAAAATATCAGTATCTGTGGCTTATGGTTTTACCAACAGCAGACTCGAAAGTTAAGCCATGTCTACAAAATTCTGCAAGGTATCATAACAGAAAAGGAAAAAAAAGAAACAGGAAACAGCTACTCACTTGGGGTTTACCTTCTCCCCCTTGTCTTGAAGTGTTTGAAGAACTTCTTCACCACAGAGCACCAAGCGCACTTTCTTATTCTCATGGTCAAATTTTACTAACATATATTCCACCTTGTAAATAATAAAACCGAAAACAATTAAATGGTAAGATTTTGTTCACACACAAACACATTGGCACATAATTTTAAGCATCAAGGGAGTTGAGGAAAGAAAAAGGTATGTCAGACTGAACTTCATCTCTACAGAAACTTAAAAACCATCACTAACTATGAATGCAGTAAACAATACCACAGAAGACGGCTGGATGCTTATTTTATCTTGAGTAGAGAATTGAAATTCCTTGAAGTCCACCTCGAAAAATTTTTCCCTCCATGTTTAGTTGTAGATATTTCGCAAAAAGATTCCCGAGTTTATATTTGCCTCCACATTATTTTTCAGACAAAAAAATTAAAATCCTACGCAAGCTATTAACCACACGCATCTCTTGTCATCCCATGAATTACAGTCTCTGCTGCTGACAAAAAACAATCAAATAAAAGAGACTCATTCTACAAACAAGACATTCATTTACACCCATCACTTGTTGGAACTATTTAAGACTAGCACGACAAAGCCTCATTTACACCAGGGAAAGCCCATGGTTGTTACAGACAGCATCAGTCCTGCTGTTTATTAACGCTCTCCAGCTCTTGGCACAGCACAGGTTTTTTACACCCCTTCTTGATTCAGCTTTGCTGCCACCTTTTCTTCCCCTCCTGCCCAGCAGCGCACCTTGCCCCAAGACCTCTGCCTCCTCACCCCTGAACCAGGCTGCGACCCACGGCCACTCCTGGTGACACACCAGTGGAGACTTCGATCCAACAAGCCACCAATGACAGCAGTGCCAACACTGCATCCCAGCACTGCAGAATATTGTTTCCCCAGCAGAGACTATCTGAAAGCAGCCAAATCTAGAACACCCGCATGTCAAACTTTCTAATCTCCGTGCATACTTGCTATCAAAACTTCCATGAAGACTTTTAGAGCGTTACCCAGTACAGCAACCAAACAGCTGTCTGGACCTTATAGCCCTTCAATACTTACTGATATAATCTATTTCTGACACCTATTTGGCTGAGGATGCTTTGCATTGTTCTGGGAAGCGTGGCAGACAAAACAGCCCCCAAGCATAACGTACTGCTTACCACATAAAAGCAGAAGTTGCACATGGAAATGCATGAGAAGGGTACTGGTTTTGAAAACCCCCGGCTGGACCAGTGGCAATAGGCAGTGCCTTTTGTTGGAGGCTCTCAAACTGCTGCCTCAAGACCTTCACAGCTCATCTAATACAAACATCAACCTGTAGTTAAAAATTCAGGTTGCAGTTCCACAGCCAGCACTTGTCAGAGGTTTGGCACTGTGCTACTCAGTTTTGTTTTCTGCCAGTGCCTAAAAATGCATCTGCTGGTACCTGCCAAACACCACTGCTCCAGCCCCAGGAGTTCAGACTCATGCAAGATGCTGATGTTGAAGTTGCAGCATACCAACTCACAGCAACTTCTATGTTGTACAGAAGTCTGATGCATATAGGAAAACAGCCTGCCAAAACACAAGAAACTTGTGTAGTGTTTTCCAGCATATGGTAAATGGATTTGTGGGCTTCATGTTCTTTGGTTGCTTCAGTGTTCATGGAAGAGTTATTGCTAGCTACCGTGACAACAAATATAATCCTCCATTGGGATCTGTGATTAAATCACAAGCAGCATTATCCAAGAGTGTTTGTAATTCTACAGGATCTGATTAGACACAAACTCTGGAGGGACTCATTCAACAATTATACGTGTTCTCTGTATTTTTTAAGATCAAATTTTAATCCCCTAAAGAAAAATAATTTCTCCTTTCTGTGCAAGACAGCTTTTATTTGTGTGATAGATTTTGTGGTTTGTGTGTATTATGCCACAATAATCTACTTGACATAACTACAGACTACAGAATCATAGAATGGTTTGGGTTGGAAGGGACCTTAAAAATCATCTCGTTCCAACCCCCCTGCCGCGGGCAGGAACACCTCCCACTAGACCAGGTTGCTCAAATCCCCATGCAGCCTGGCCTTGAACACTTCCAGGGATGGGGATCCACAACTTCCCTGGGCAGTTTGTTCCAGTGGCTCAGCACCCCCATAGTAAAAATTTTCTTCCCCGATATCTAAGCTAAATCTCCCTTCTACCAGTTTGAAACCATTACCCCTTGTCCTATCACTACATGCCCTTGTAAAAAGGCCCTCTCCAGCCTTCTTATAGGCCCCCTTCAGATACTGGAAGGCTGCTATAAGGTCACCCTCGAGTCTTCTCCTCTCCAGGCTGAACAACCCCAACTCTCTCAGCCTGTCTTCATAGGAGAGGTGCTCCAGCCCTCTGATCATCTTCATGGCCCTCCTCTGGACCCGCTCCAACAGGTCCATGTCCTTCTTATGTTAGGGGCTCCAGAGCTGGACACAATATTCCAGGTGGGGAATTCCATACTGGGGAAGTATAGTCAACCAGAACGCACTCCAGCACTGATTTACTTGTTACCTACTACCAGTCTCTCCAGTGGCAATAAAAAGGGCCTTCTCTTACACTTTCCATTTTCCTACCATCTCCTGCTTTGGAAACACATCATTCTCACTTAGACCCAGCCTGAACTATAGGAGGTATGCAAGAACACAGTTCTTCAAGTCATATAGACGGACATGTGAATGGGCATCAAGCCCACTGCCCGCGTGGGCTGGTAGCAAACGAGAGGGAAAAGGAACGACAGCTGCCTTCAAGAAACCCCAAAGCTGAACATTTGTCCGCCATTACATGAATATGTCACTGTGATTAGCCTGCTGTCTTAAAATCCCTCTCTAAATGTAACTGCAATGAGCTGGTGGTGTGAACACTGCACTTCTCTATAAAGCGCATGACAAGTTTCACAAAAGAAAATAAGCCAAAAGCGTAAAGAAACATTAAGCCAAAGTGGAAAACCCAAAGAAATCAAAAATGTTTCATAATATGAGTGCAGTAGTTAATATATCCCATTTATTAACATATCACATCTAGCTTTAGAAACAACTACTACTCTTGCCACCAGAAACAGTGACTAAATCTTCAAAGCTGTCTCAACATAGAGAAGATCTGCCATTAATTTTAATGAGAAAAGAAAAAAAACTTCAGACAGCTGCCAACAATTCCAAGTAACCCACAAAGTATCTTGCCAACAGAGGGACTGACTGAATGGGCATCGTTAAAGAATTTAATTTAAGCTCATCAAAAGATTTAGCCTACAGCTAAAAAGAAACAAACAAATTCAGAGTTCACATATTTTTACGTTTAACTTCAGCTCATCATTCACAGACTTCTCACATGTTTTCTATCCACAATAAAGCTCAGAGAATTGCAGCCAAGTTGAAAGCATCGGCACCTTGGCAGAGCTTCAAGAGTCCAAAAGTCAAATATGCAGGGTTTCACTCAACATTCATAATTCATCATTTTGCCAAGCTCTCTTGAGTTCACTTTTCTTCCTAATTTTAACTAGTCTCCTTGAGCAAGCAGCAAAATACACATCAGGTCAAACTACTGATGCAGATGGCTGACAAGCAGCCTTGCTAAGAGCCAGCTAGGAAAGCACACCCTGCCATGGTAAGAAAGGTGGCCACTGTTGACTTGCGTGCCCACCTGGTGCTCTCATACTGCAGCAAACCCTACGCATCTCTATCCTCCATCCAGCATGTGCTCCAAGGCTGATGAGGATGAAAGGAGACCTCTCAGGTTCTCCCTGCAAACAGACACGCTCAACACTGCTTCAGTGGACAGACCTCTCTGACCAGCCCAGGTCTGCACAGCTTGCACGTTTGCTGGGGCACCTTACCTGGAGAATGAACAACAGCTGGGCCAGCAAGGTCACAAAGCGAAAGCTGTAAATCCACACACGCAGAGAGAGCAAGCCTAAAAAAACTGTTCAAAGCTAAATGCATTTAAAAAGCAAATAAATTCTCAGTTAAAGCAAATAATCTGAGTATAACAGATCTACCCATGAACGAACACAAAGAAAAATTCTTCTTTACAGGCTTCCTTCCTCTCAACTACCGATTTGCAATGTACTGCATATACAGAGTACTTCCACACCAGCTCCGCTCCACCACTGTATCTTCTAGGCATAGGCAGGCACATTAGGTTGCCAGCAAGAAAGCACCCAGAACAGCATTACTTCACTTGTCATGATTATTTCTCACAGTTGGCTACCAAGGAAATTTCAGGCTTTTGAAAATTCTTTGACATCACCTCTGTAAATACAACCACAAGTGAGACCTTGAAGGCCCTCAACTGGGAAGGAGCCAAACCACTCTCCATGCATTAAGGCAAACAGTCATACAGGACTTGCTTGGTGGCAAAGTGAAAGATGGAATTCTTGGTCCTCTGGAAATGGACAAGTATGTCTGCAATTGTGTTTGAATGCCTGCATTATTTGACCATAATTCCACATATTATGTCTGCATAAAGCACGCTACTTAAAAATGAAGAAGTATCGGTCAAGTGATTCTTTAGTAGCAGTTCTAAAGAACAAGGAGAACAAAAGCCAATGCACATCTCACATATGATCACTGTCCAAATACTTGCCTTGGCAGTGGTCTGCTTTCCAACATCAGACTCCCACCTTCCACACTCAATTTAATATCATCATGCTAAATACACTGGGAACAAAACCTATCTAATAGTTGAGAGTAAAGCCTCTGTTCCAGAGTTAATGTTAAAAGTCCTTTAAACATTCAAAGTCTTTGCCAGAAGGTATTTCTGCATCTGAAAGCACAGGTAAGCATACAGTCTGGACTTTGGTAAGCTCAGAAGTAAGGCACTGAGAAGATTATAGAATACAGGAAAATAGTTTAAGAAGAATGATCTGAAGAGCAGCTTTTTCGAGAGGAAAGCAATGCAAGTCTGTACACTCTCTAGCTGTGAAAAACAGTTCCCTTTTACCACACTTATCATCCATCTCAGCTGTGGGTGCCCCATCACTGGAAGCATTCAAGGTCAGACTGGATGGGGTTTTGAGCAGCCTGATCTAGTGGAAGATGTCCCTGCTTACTGCAGGGGGGTGGGACTAGATGATCTTTGAAGGTCCCTTTGAACCCAAACCATTTTGTGATTCTAAAAAAAAAACCTGATCACAGGTGACACATGGACCACCACTGTTCCTCAAGAACGATCTTACTGATGGTTTCTTTCTGCTTCCACTGTGCACCTACTGCCATGTACTTGGAGCAATCGTAGCAGCCTCCTCATACATACCTTCCTTCAGGCCTTGAGCTTTAAGAGAAATTGGAAATTTTTCCTAAACACCCAGTGAGGTCTCATGGCTTTTGTTTACTATTACCAAAAGCCACTACAACACTTAATATAAATATTTTCACACAGTAAGCCTCATATATATTTACGTATACAGCAGAAAATAAAGTGGAAGTAAACTTTCTTCTCAAGACCATCAAAGAAACAAACCCTGTTTCACTGGTTCCATTATGCTTCATTATGGAAAAAACAAAAGTAGCTCCTCCAAACATTTATTGGTCAGTTAATGCACCATCAAAACACCATGTGTCATTAAAATAACAGTCTACAGGAGAACAAAGTTTTCATAATCTGACTGTTCATTAAAGAACCTCTGCCACAAGTTTGCAGTGTTAAGATGGAAAAAGCAGATTTTTTTCTGTAGGTACACGTACTTTTGATAGATGTAGAGCATAATACTAAAGAATTTTTTTTTTAACGGAGTTATTTTCTCACCACTGCTGTGATAAAACACAGAGCTGCAGTAATAAGCAGCTGCTAATGTACCTTTAATGAAAGGTTTGCTGGCCCACAAAGGCAAGTCTAAGCCCTGAGGGAGTGCAGTTTGGAGGGAAACAAGCCTGGAAGTGCCCCAGAAGCCAGTTACCCTGTTTCTAGCCAGCAAGCCCCCAGATTGCACATTGGCACAAGGCAGAGCACTTCCACGCTCATGAGGTTACTATGGGTATTCTGTGTCATAGCAATGATTTCAAAAATCTGCTATGAACAGCAAAACCAAGATGCAAACGTAGTTCCCAAAATGCTTAATTTCAATCAAGCAGACTGGAAGTGGCCAATCAAACGAACAAAGCACCATCTCCAGCTCTATACGAAACCAAATCGCAGAAACCATGCCCTAAAACCAAAACACAACTGATGTTTTCTATTACATTGACAATAAGCAAAAAAATTAAGGACTTGTACACCATGTTAAAGATGACCATAGCTAAAGACAATGAAGAGGATGCAGGGGCTCTCATCTCAGTAAACACAGCCAGCCCCAGCTAAGTGCTCCTGCCCGTTCCCCCTCCCACTTGCCAACATCAGGATTGCAGATTTTCTTCTTCTGCATGTTATAAGATGTGACTAGAGGATGTCCTGTGCCACGCATACCACAAACCAGGAAGCTGAGGTACTGAAAACTAAAGTCTAGAGGTTATAATCATTTGCATGCTTCTAAAGAACAAGATGTGGCACATTAGTGAACAAAGTGTCTCTTCTTTGACTGCTATACTATGTAGCACACGAAGTAATACTATAAAAAGAAAACTAGAATGTTAATTTAGATTTCTGTAGCAAAGATGCTCACTTATGAATTTTTACATTTAAAGCAGAAATTAACAAGTGGTTTTGGCGCAACTATATTTTCTATTCCCCCACAGTTTTTATAAAATAGTTAAAAGACCATTTATTCAACTGTGAAACAAGATGCTGCAAACTTCTAAGTTGCCTCTTGCACCAAAAAGCAAGAAGAAAAAAAAAACACACAAAAAACAAACATGCAACATCAACAACAAAATAAAATCTTCCCTGTACTCATCCTTCCTACTCACCCTTTCTCATACTGTTAAGTAAAGTAACGTGTCTGTGCAGCAAGGGGAAAGGGAAGTCCTGTGGCAAAAGAGGAGTTATGTTGAAGCAATAGACAACAGCCCCATGACAAGACCATAGCAATTCACTTGACATCCACAGATGCAAGTTCGCTGTGAATACAATATTTCTGTATCAGAAATATACAAACAGCTTGTAATTTAAGCTTCTCTTATTAAGATCTGAGATTGGGAAGGAGGAAATCAATGCATACCATGAGTGTTGGTCACTATTTATGACAAATTGCAGCTTGTTCAGGGAAAAAAAACCAAAAACAAAACACAAAAAAACCCCTCCAAACTGTTTTCTATGAATCGCAAAACTAGCTTTTGAAGAAGCTTCTCACTGTAAACTACAGTGAGACCTGCACTGTCACACGCACAACACAGGTAGGTCAGCAGTGCTGCACTACAACCTACACACACCTTGTCACCCAGCCACAGAAAACCCAAGGGGTGGAAGCTGAAGCAAAATAATCAGTCATCTGGGTGGTTAACACATCATGCATGTTGTGAAAGCTAGAGGTTTAGGTGTAATTCACTTTACGCTTTCCCTGACACGAAAATTAAAGCCAGGCAGAAAAAGTAGTTTCATGACCATCAGCTAAAGCATCCAGGGAAGGAGTAAACTCTTCAAGGGCACCTATCTTGTTCAAGTCAAGACTTAAGGAGTTACATTTACATCTGTTAGTGAACTCATTTTAGAGACTGCATATATACACTCCAGGCTGCCAAGCAGCATGAGCTGATGCATTAACATCGTACCTTCAGACCCTGCTCCAGAAGCACCCCTGTGATAAAATAGCAGGCGCAGCTACAAAACATATTAAGGACACACTAAATCTATTTGTAAACAAATAATGCCACTGTCCCTTTATTTAGCCAAATAAAGCTCAGAGAGAAAGGATGAACGGGCAGACACGTGACAAATAACCAAATCATTCACGAGTGCTGCTTCCCCCCATGTGGCAAGCAGGCAAATACATCGATTAAGACAGCTCCCATTCAGATGCATCCACACATGCTACATTTGGCAGGGGGCCATCACGAGGAATTTCTGCATGAAAGAAATTCAAAAACGCATTCTGTTCGGGGAATTTTGCTGGGGGAAGGGGGAGACTAAAAGTGGTTGTCTTAAAGTGACAAAAGCTCAAATGCAAAAAAACAATTTTGTAAGACTTCAGGCTACGTTAGCGTTATTATAAGCACGAGATTCCCAGGAAAAGCTTTAAAACAAAGCAATTTCTGTACACTGGTATATTGCAGCAGCTTGCACTAAGTGAGCATGTGAGCTCATCATAGTATTGATGAGTCTGCATGATGACTTGGCTGAATTTTTTTTAAAGAAGATCTATTACTGACAGCCAGCAAAATACAACAACTGTTTTTTGTGATTGTGTTCTATTTATAATATATACAGTAAAAAGCTAGTTAGAAAGTTTCAGATGAACATTAAAGAAACCCCACGAGTCACTCAACATTTATCTAAGTGGTTTGGATAGAGGAACGTACATCTTGCAGCACACGGAGTTTAAAGAAACTACAATAAACTGTCTATTCTTGTTGTCCGTGTAAAGTGTTTATCTTGGCTTCAAAGTTCGGATGTAGCATCTTGTTCCACAGGACATCTAGGCTTTGTAAAGTAAGTAACGATCCTAAAAGGACATCTGCTGCTTTTCTGTTCCATCAGGTTCGTCAAATTTCTTGTAAAATGAGAAAAGAACACCACCTTTCCTATACAGTGTGATGATCCCTGAACCTACTGCTTCTTTGGTCAGTCACATAGTTCTTTCTCATCTCTAGCTGAGTATTTCTGTGCACATACACGTGTGTCTGTGATGGTTTTGGCTGAGGTGGAGTTAATTTTCTTCATAGTAGCTAGCATGGGGCTATGTTTTGGATTTTTGCTGAAAACAGTGTTGATAATACAGGGATGTTTTAGCTATTGCTCAGCAGAGACAAGGCCTTTTCTGCTTCTCACATCACCCCAACAGTGAGTAGGCTGGCAGTGCACAAGAGCTTGGGAGGGGACACAGCCAGGACAGCTGACCCCAACTGACCAAAGGGATATTCCATACCACATGACGTCATGCTCAGCACATAAAGCTGAGGGAACATGGAGGAACAGGGGAACCTTCAGAGCGATGGTGTTTGACTTCCCCAGTAACTATTACACATGATGAGGCCCTGATTTCTTGAAGATGGCTGAACACCTGCCTGCTGATGGGAAGCAGTGAATGAATTCCTTGTTTTGCTTTGCTTACACATGCAGTTTTTGCTTTACCTATTGAACTGCCTTTAGCTTTCTCACTTTTACTCTTCTGATTCTGTCCCGCATCCCACCAGGGGAGGGTGAGCAAGCGGCTGCACGGTGCTTAGTTGCCAGCTAGGGTTAAACCACGACAGTGTCTCTCACCAAGCTTTACCTCTATCTTTTAGGGAAGAGACGACCAAAACTTCATCTGTGTATTTTAGGGATAGTAGCTGTACATATTTTATGCAGCTGGTGAACTAGATTCACCATTGCTAAAAAATGTCCTAGGCTCTGTTCCTGGTTTTAAATGGGGGACAGACAAACAGGAGCCTCAAACTGTATCTGAATCCAAACCCACTTCCTTAAGACGTAGCAATTATTTTACCAGTCTGAAGTTCTGCAGATTACAATGCAATGTCACTGATCGTATCATTTACACAGTGCTGCTGCCCTGAAAAAAAAAAAAAAAAAACAAAACCAAACAAAAACATACAGGCTGTAAACCGTAGCAATACATTACTGCAACTTCCCTGGGAAGAATCATTCAAAAGGAAAAGGAGAGCTTTTCACAGCCTAGCCTTTCATTAGCAAAAGAAGAAAGCTTTAAAGAGAGTCGTGCACCTTCTAATAAAAGGCAACACCTTTGGTACATTCTGGTAAGAAATCTCTGGCCTGTCTTCTTGGAGCATCTGAGAAGAGCTGCTTCATGTCTTGCACAAGGAAGTGCTGAGCAGCAAATGTTCATTATAGTTCTCATTTAACTTATTTACAAGGTATAATTAAAAAAAACTAACGGATAAGGAGGAGGAATTCAATCAAAAGTACAGACGACAGACCAAAAGAAGGTTGAAAAAGACTGAGAAAAAGAACATGCAGGGAAAAAAGCTACCCCAAAACAGAATTAAGTCACTAAGTCTTCAACTTGCAAGCAGTGCGGTGGTACATTTTTTTAGGCTGTCTCATACAATTAATTATCAAATCTTGTTTAAAGGCCTCCAAATTACACATATTACAATTTTCTAAAAGCTACAGATGCTTATTGTGTGCTATGTCCCAACACTGACAGGAAAAAGACTCATATGCAACAGAATGGTCATTATGTCCAATTTCACTAAACAAGGCTGGGCAAGTCAAATTACCATTTCATTCACATATACTTTTAAATAAAACTGTCAAGTTTCGCCCATGCTTGCTTTCTACACCCCTCCTTCTGTATGGATCTCCCTCCAGCACACCTTTCTTGACATTTTCATATGCTGAAGCAGCTCCTCCTTACTCTTTATTGTTTCTTTGTCCCCACCAATTTTCCTTTTCCAACTCTTCTTCCTTCTGTCATTTGTTCCCAGTCCACCTAGGTGTTCTGCCTGGAGAACAGCCAAGCAGCTGTCCCATGTGGTGGCAAAACAGACTGTAGAAAAACTTAATCAAGTATACATCTATGTATGAATACATACGTATATGTAGTTACACACAAAGTACTGCGATTCGTACGCTTGCGTGCACGCTCAGCATACAGCAATGGCAGTGATCCTAGCCAAGGGGGCAGCCATTCCACTTGTCTGATCCGAGTGTCTGCATTAAGCTGCAACGTGAAATTTAAGCAACATCAGTCAGCTAAAGGAATGCAATCAGCAGACGAGAGGCGCTGAACATCACAAGAGATTGCTAATGCGCTGGCACAGAAGAGAGCTTTTTGGGACAAAAGCTGGGAAGCAGCAGAATAGGCTTTGCCTTACTTTCAAAACCCCTTTAAACTATTTTGGTACCACTAACATCTGCCAAGCTGCACAAACTAATTGTCTCACATAGTACCTACTAACTCTACTGGACTTTTAAAACACAGTACTGAAAAGTTGCAGGTTTTTGCATCTGCTGCACAAAAAAAAATAAAAATTAACGACCACTACTCTACAAATCCAAAGATAAGCATTCATTGTTGGATGGAAGAGGAAGATGAAAACACAAGACCATGAGACTGTACTGGTTAGCATGACAGGGTCTCCTCAGCAGATGTAATTGTTGCTTAACTTTTGTGGGCATTAAGGCAAGGATAATAAGGAGGGGTTTGATGAGGGATAATGAGATAGTTCAGTGTTTTGTATTTTCCACTGTCAGGAGAAGCCAAGCATGAACAGGGAGGCCAACTGTCAGTTTTAAATGAGGCAGAAGGATGATTAAGAGGCAAAGGACCTTTGCCTACAAACGCAGGTTCAAAGAGACCTTTAGAAAGATTTTTTTTTTTTTTAAGGAGGTCTTATTTTGTTACACTTACATTTGTAGGCTTGCTTTTTTTTTTCCCCCACCATTGCAAAGACTTCACAGTTGTGGGAAACAGTAAAAAAGAACTGTCCCCAGAAGACACAACAGCTGTTTGGTAAACCCCTTGGTTCTACTAACCCTGTAAGCAAGAAGATAGCTGACTTTTCAAGAGGCAGCAGAACCAGTGTTTTGACCTTTCCAGCTCTTTACTCAGGGGAGGATGGGAGCACTACGGAACACTACCCTGCAATGCAAGTTGTGATGCTGCCTCACTTCCTTCAAAACAAATGCCACTACAAACACTCTGCTAGCACTTAGCCTCAACACTTTTGTCTGGCACCCAAGAAACAGAAAGCATATGATGATTCCTGACAGTTTAATTCCCTGGGATGACAGGGAAAGGAGGCCCTACGAGGTTACAAGCACCCCAGAGGACCATCACAGCTCTTATAATGAGCCTTACAACACACACTGCGAAGTGGAGTCCTGTTGAAAACAGATCCAAAGCAAGGGCTGGTTCTCATGAGCAAACACAGGATTTCTTTTTCACAATGGCATCAGCTAGATGGGGACAATCTTTAAACTATTCACACATCTGCCCTGAAAGACAAACTCAGTATATGTTAAGAAAGTTGTTTCCCCACATCCCCCCCAAGCATTCCTTAAAAATGGAGTAAAAAAAAAATACATCTTTTGCAAAACATGGTCTCAGAAACAGCTCTCAAACACAAAAGTAATTTTGTTTATTCTGATTTAATCTCTACCATTACACAAGGGCTGTCATCTTCATTTTTGATTTCTATCTTCAAGAGGTTTTTAAGACAATAGAATACCCTCAGGCTATGACTTTATACATGAAGGTCAAAGTGCGCTAAAGGCTTTTTATGAAAGTTGTCCAGCTAGTCAGCTGATTCATCTAAGCTGCATGTAAATGTGGCACCACTTTCTAATAACTAGATATTTGGGAGGAAAAGTGAAAAAAAAGTTTATTGCTTTTCCTACTAGCCCATCTACAGCACAGGTGCAATAAGTTATGGAGACAGGTGTGTTTTTGTGTTTGCATAGGAAGAGGAGACTGGCAACAAGTATCTGGTACACTAACACACTCCTAAATGCTGTGTTATGTAAAAATAACTAATTGCATAATACAGTAGAACAAAGATAAGTTGCCACACTAAGTATATTACCATTTGCTAGAAATCAGAGGTAGGTGATGAACTGGGTGTACCTAACCTCTGAACGTTCACAGGCATTTCAAATATGGCTCTTACCTCCTTATCAGAAACATGGCAGTAATCATACTGCTCTTAAAATTCTGACTTGCCACACTGAGCCTGACATAAGAAAATTGTGAATCTCCTTAAACATAACACACCACCATTTACCAAGCATACGTTCCTCAGTACAGTCCCCACGCCAAAGGAAGAACGAGGCTCTTGGGGTGCAGTCTCACCATACAGCTACACTTACCAAGTGACTAACCACGGGTACTACGGGGGATCATTCCACTTGCCCCCTTCCACATGTCCCTGCTACTTTCCCCAGACTAAGCAGAGGATCTTGCAGTGAATCAGCGGAAGCTCTGAGAAAACAAACCACCCTAGAAAACTGAATGGGAAAAGTTTTCTGCTGCTTTAACTTCTTGAACTCGTGCAGCCAGTAACAACGCAAAGAAGGCAGAAGAAACACGAGCCAGGGGAGGGAAGCTGAACCACCTCGCTAGTGGATCAACCTTATCTAACTTGTGAAATCTCACCCTGAGAAAGCAAGGGCAACTAAAATCTAACACCCATTGAAAAATGAGTACCCCATCTTAAAGATTAATGAGAAAACCCTCAAGCTAAGTCTCAGAGCAATAGGAAGACTCTGCTCTGTTTATATTCCTGAACTTAAGACTGTTTGCAAGGCTCTTCTGTCTGTGTAACTTGTCATGCAAGAGATGGAGGAACACAGGGATGTCAGACAGGGATAGATATATCTAAAATTTCCTGAGTCTACACTACTCTGGCTGCAAAACCCTGAGGTGTAGACTAGACATGCTGGCAGCATTGTTCCCTTCACTGGACAGATTTAGCAGATGAGCCCCCACTCGTCCCTCTTGAAAGCGGCTCCTGTGCTCCGATGCTTGCCTTGCTCAGTTATGTGAAATATGTCAGCAATTCCTTAAAAGAACAGACTTTAAGAGACAAGGTCTCTCAAGGTGCACAAGGGGAAGAGCATTTTCCTCTGGCAAAGAGCATCTGTGAACAGCTACTATTACCACTCAAAGTTTTCTCTGCTTTTGCTGTTCAGAAAGGAAATAGAGCACGAGACAGACATGTGATGGCAAAGCCCCCCCCATTGCTCTCTTCCTACTCTGCTCTTCCAACTTCCCTGCCGTCATCACAGACACCTCCAAGTGACAAACACCCGGACCACACCAACACCACGATCAAGGATGGCTTCTAGCAGAGCACATGGTAAGCTGCTCCCCACCTGCAGGGAAAGCTGGGACCCTCGGGAAATCCTACTAGCAATACAGGAAGGAGACTCTGCTCCTCGCAGAGTGTGGCCAGGCTGGGGACACACTTCAGCGCAGGTTTGCACGGCAACACGCGTAAAACCTGCAGATAAAGTTACGGTCCTTGGGCACGAAGCGCCTGTAACAAAGTTCAAGTCACAACCCGAGTGATCATCCTCATTCGACAGGCAAACTGACTCACGCCAGACACCTGTAGGACTCTGGGGTAAAGCAAGGCTCGGTGAGTCCCCTTTCCACAGGGGCAAGCCAGGACCACGGAGGTACCTGATAACGCGGCAAGCCCACTTGCCCACTTCTCGTCCCTGCTTCCCTCGCTCCCCTCCCGAAAACGGACTCTGAGGCTGAGCTGGCACCACCCCGGAGTTCGGACATACACACGCTTAAATCGGACCTCACTCCAGAGAAAATAAACAAACTCCTGGGAACGAGGGAGTGCTGCCAGGCATCGCCGCTCCCGGGAATACACCTCAGGCGGACCTACAGACGCCTGATGGAAGCCCTGAAAGTTACTTTAGCGTTTAAAAAAAAAATAAAAGAGATTAAAAAAAAATAATCACAAGGCAATACCGGGGCAACGGCGCTGCGCAACCGGAGGCGGCGACTGCGCGAGGAGGACGCGCGTGCGGGGGAAACAAAGGCCCTCC
>NW_009647755.1:21573-67782 GCF_000708025.1 Charadrius vociferus | reverse complement strand
GCCCTGCGGCCTGTGGGGTGGCTTCACCTCAGCGGCCCTGGGGGTCTTGTGTGACAAAGGTGTGACAGAACGGGTCTAAATAAAGGTCCTGAGGGAAGGGTTCCCAAACCGTTGTGTATTTATGGATGGATCAGAGCCGGCATCTCCCACCCCAAAAAATTCAGTGCCTACCAATACTTTGGGTGGGTGGAGCGAGAGCCCGGAGAGATATACCTCATCTTCCCCCCAGGGACATGTCGGTTCCCAGCCGGTGTTTGGCTGTGCCAAGAAAAGGCCCAACTAGTGAAGGTGTTAAAGATGAGTTGGCTGCCTGCGAATTGTCTGGAGGGAATCGGAACAGCACTCATAGAAGCATAGCATGGTTCGGGTTGGAAGGGACCTTTAAAGGTCATCTAGTCTAACTCCCCTGCAATGAGCAGGGACATCTTCAACTCAATCAGGTTGCTCAGAGCCCCATCCAACCTGATCTGGAATGTTCCAGGCATGGGGCATCTACCACCTCTCCGGACAACCTGTGCTGGTGTTTTGCCACCCTCATCGTAAAAACTTTCTTCCTTATATCTAGTCTCAATCTTCCCTCTTTTAGTTTGAAGCCATTACGGCCGCAGTCAGGTCTCCCCAGAACCTTCTCTTCTCCAGTCTGAACAACCCCACTTTCTCAGCCTTTCCTCATAGGAGAGGTGCTCCAGCCCTTCGATGATTTTTGAGGTCCTCCTCTGGACCCGCTCCAACAGGTCCATGTCTTTCCTGTGCTGAGGGCTCCAGAGCTGGATGCAGTGCTCCAGGTGGGGTCTCACCAGAGCAGAGTAGAGGGGCAGAATCACCTCCCTCGACCTGCTGGCCACGCTTCTTCTGATGCAGCCCAGGTTATAGTTGGCTTTCTGAGCTGCGAGTGCACATTGTCAGCTCGTGTCCAGCTTTTCATCTACCAGTACCCCCAACTCCTTCTCCTCAGGGCTGCTCTCAATCCTTTCATCCCCCAGGCTGTATTGGTACCAGGCGTTTCCCTGACCTAGGTGCAGGACCCTGCCCTTCGCCTTGTTGAACCTCATGAGGTTCACATGGGCCCACTTCTTGAGTCTGTCCAGGTCCCTCTGGGTGGCATCTCGTCCCTCAGGCGTGTCAACCACATTACTCAGCTTGGTGTCATCTCAGGAAAGAGGAAGCAGGGGTATGTCATGGGTGTATTTTATGTTTGATACAAAATAGAAGGAACGCCTATCAGTGCTATTTCAAGTATTTCCTAAATGAAGAGACAAAAATCAGAAACTAAACAATGCATGAACAGAAAGTCTCTCACTTCCGAGAAGCTCAAAATCATTGTGCCTGGACCCTCGTTTTCATTACATTCACAGAGCTCTTTCTTTGTAGGCCTCGGGGACAAGCATGGCTGGTATGCACTAGGATTGCATAGATAAGGGTTTGAGGATTAGTAGAAGATTTAAATTGTGGTATAGCCCACTAATGGATGAACTGTATTATTAGATATTTCATTAACTGAATGACTGTTCTTGTCAGTATTGACAAGAACTGCCTAATTGTCTTTCTTCCAGGATATGAGGTGCCTCAAGGATAGGACAAGTTTCCAACACATTACAATAATAAATCTAAAATGCATTAGTGGAAAATATAAAATATTAAAGTAAAACCACTCAATTTAAACTGTTTTATATCTTGGTTCCTTTTTAATGACCTAAGTTTGTATGCAAAGAGCAGCGTTGACATAACAAGAACAAGCAATGACCATTATAATTAAAATACAAATATTTCATTTTGAATGCGCTGTTTTTAGGGTCTTATAACTTTTTTAAAACTCACAGTTCTGGCTGAAATTTTAATTGCTGGTCTCTAACTGAAAGCAATTCGGCTGTTGGTACTGTTGTAGATCTGGAGAAGGCTTGTTGGATTAGTTTGAGGGAGAAGAAAACAATCTTTTCTTTTAGTTAAAAAGATCCCACAGCCCTTTTCATTTTTGAAAAATCAGGAGGTGAAAAATCTTGCACTTGGCAACAGGAGTCTGATGAGGCGTATCCCTCACACAAAATTTGAGTTGTACTTCATTTCAGATCTGAGAGGAGAGAGACTTTGTGCACCGCCCTGCATATTTGAGGGCAGTTGCACCAAAAGATCAAGATTCAACATCGGTGGCACTACGCTGCCACCCAGCCTCAGGTTTTCCACAGCTTTAAGTTCAAGCTGGAACACCTGAAGAGCCCCAGCAGTGACAAATATGGCCAAGTAGCACCTAATGGGTTTTCTGCAAGCTGTGTTGGGCCCTTTCCTTCTCTTGGGGCAGTCGAGCCTGGGTTTGGAGCAAACGTTATTATATCAGAGCAAACTTAACATTGTCGTCTTATGAATCTGGGCAAACCTGTCTGGGTTATTTATCCGTGCTCCCAGTTCACTCGGCTGACAGTGAGAGCCCTGTGTTGCTGAGAGATCTTTTTGAAAAAATTGGGTATGATCCCAGCTGCTTTGAGTGTGCTGCTGTGTATAACTGACTGTAAACATTTTCAGCAACATACACAAAATTTCCAAACCAAGATTAGCTTTATTATAATGCAGGCTGCTATTACGCAGACCGTACTCTTCAGCTGACCACTAATGCTACTCTTTGACCTGAAATTCATGAGCAAATTTTCAGCGTCTGTCTTTCTCCACGTTTAAACTCAGCTCATTTTTGTGTTATTTCAGTGCCATTATCTGCTCTATTTCCAATCCTGTGTGCTTAGTCTTATCAACTATAGAGCTAGTACCTTGTTTATAACAGAAATCCAAGATAATTTCCTTCTGCTCCAGTAAAACTGATAAAAGTGTAAACTCTGTTTTCTCACATTGTAATCTTTAGCATAACAACGTGACAAGGCAGCTCTGTTTATGAGGTGTTCACCATCTTCAGCTGAAGCCTTTTTCCCTTCTTTCCTAATGTATGTGTTCTGGCAGTGCCAGGCTATCTATAGCCTTTTTTTGTTTTTGTTTTTGCAGGGGCCTGTGGCACGGAGGAGGAGTACAAGCCATTCTAAAGCTGACAGCATCCCATGCTGAAGCGTTCATTTGCGCATCACATAAAATATGACTTCAACCACCATTGTATAATACCTGCCTACATGCATAATGTTGTATGATTATTTCCAGCACACTTAACATCATGTATAATTACTTCCAGTACACTTAATATGAAAAAAAGCTTCTCTAAACACACAGGCAGTACTTTGGATGATGTTATTAGTTTAGCTCTGTACCAATATTCCCAGCCCCAAGACTTGACTAGTTTCTCTGCACAGTCTAAAGGAAAATCTGGATTCAACTTGGAAAAAAAAATGTTTGCTAGAAAAGCATTTTGTGAAGAAGAAATATCTCCTCCTGAAAAACATCCTTTGCCTAAACTTAGCAACATGGAACTTTTGTGAGAGTAGACTCAGCCCAAATTCCCCTTAAACCCTCCCTTGGCTCCGACAAGATCTGTTTTATAGCTAGACCACTTTATTATTTCCATATTTCTTGAGTAGCTGCTTTTCAGTCTCAGGCAGGGACTATTCCCCATTCCTGAAGTGTTATCCACCGATCATAGAGCAAAATAGCATTTATTTGGGAAATGTGACCAGGGAGTGTGACTTTAGTACATTTTCAATCTTCTGTTGTTTTGTTGTTTTTTTTGTTGTTTTTTTTTTAACTTTGTATTCAGTTGAAACAATTCGAGTAGTTGCTCTAATTAAGTTGTATGTGTAGTTAACCAAATACCAGCTTTTCTTTTTTGTTCTCCTCCCTGCTCTGTTTTAGAACAGAAACTTACTGGAGAAGCCTTGCCTTCTGTGAAAAGGAACACAAATTGTCTGCATTAAGTCGTAAAAAGGAAACGTTATTTATTTTCTTTAGAAATGGAAAAATTGTTTCCAGGTGAGATTCAGCTGTTTGTTTATGATAGTGTTGATGCAGCATGACAGCACCCAAAATGTCTGTGCCAGGAAACAAAAATATTTCAAGAAACAAAGATGTACTGAAGTTACAAAATCATAGGAGATCCTATTGATCTTTGCCTTGAAAACCATCAGAAAACCGTCAGCTATTAGAATTTAGATGAAGATCAGTAGGGATCTGGAAATGCTTTACAGTTGGAATAGACAAGGGAAAAGGCCCATGTACTTTTAAGTTGGTGACAGTGAGTTGGTGGGAGGAGAATATATGACATGGCAGCTGCACCAGTGAGGAGCTGCCTTTAAGGTTCATATGTTCCTACTTTCCTAGAAATTCCAGAGGACAATCCACTTTGTCTTTTGTGTATATGCAAAGCCGTTCAAATCAGCTGCCACTAAATCTAAATAGAGTACCTTGGTACTTTGAGAATATACCTGCTGGGAGAGATGAAAGATGTGTAGACTCATACATGAGACCACTCCTACATAATATTTTTTTTCTACTTGTACTGGCTGTCATTAGAAGTTATAAGTAAAAAGTAGATGTCTTGTGATGAGGCTGTTATTGCAGGGAAGAAAGAAAGAAAGGTTCGTTTTGCTTCATGAGTCATCTGCAAAAATTTTTAAAGCAGCATTGTTCGAGGTGATTGTCGAGTTGATATTGCTGAATATTGTGTTATTCTCTGAATAAAATGAAAAGACTTCAGATGGAACAAACCTACTTTCAAAGTTTTGGAATGGTATGTTTGGAAGAAAAAAGGATCATTGCCTTTTTATTGATCAAAATTTTATGCTTCCAAGTCTATAATTTATGATGTGCACCTGTGTCCAGTATAATTGACTCAGGTGAGACGCAGATGTGATAACTGTGAGGAGGCCTCCAGGCGTTTTCTGAGGCACTGGAGATATCTGTGCTGAGGCAATTATTTCTTGATGCAGGAAGTCCTACCAACTAGTAACTTGGATTAAATAATCTATCTGGGGGAGAGGGGAGTCACAACACCAAAAAGATTCAAGTGAAGGATCTTCTGAAGGATCTTCAAGTGACGGTCTTCCTGCTCTGCAGTGAGGAAGATGATTAACAGACTTATTCCCGTCAAAGTTATAATGCCGATTCCTCTCCAAGCTAATTTCTCAGTTAGTGTATGAAAGACACTTGTGACTTCTCAGTATTGCTTTAAAACATCTTTTTCTTGTTCTCACCTGATGTGTGGAAACAACTGCAGTAGGACTAAATTCGGTCATGAGCCTGAGTGGTGTGTTTCTATTTAATTTTTTTTTTTGGGGGGTGGGGTGGGGTGGGGGTTCTCATTCATACAACTGGTTTTGAGAGTTGTAGTTTTTTACTTACTTCAACAAGAATGAACTGTGCATTTCAGTCTATAAAGTTTCATACATTTATGTCAAAAGTGAAAATCATCACTTTTTTTTAAATCATTTTGGTCTGTACCAGCATGTTCCTTTTGCAAAGAACTTGAATTTCTAGTTTCTTGGTAGCCCACGTATTCTTTTGCTGTGCACAATACATGATCATGGTGCCTTGATTGAATCTGGCGTATCTAATCATGTCATGAATGCTGCTAGTGGTAATAACTGAGGTTGTAGTGTGTGAGTTATTTTGTGTGCAAAATGCTGAGCTGCTGCCTCTCAGAGTAGTCTAGCGTGGTGACTGCCGCTCATTGCATCCTGTTCACCTTTTCTCCTGCCACGTCCTGTTCCCCTGGAGATGTACTCTCCTACCAGCTTAGTTGCCACTGTGTCCTCACCTCTCCAAAAGAGGCTCTTCTTTGGTGATGCCCGCAAGATACAAAGTGCTTCCAAAGAAAGTAAGAACTTCCAAATTATTTCCCAGTTTATCTCCTTTCCAGCATCTTCTAAGATGGACAGTCTATACTAGAGGGCTCTCTTCATATTGTTTTCCATGGGCTGACCTCATTGTTTTTTTCTTAGCAAATAATAACTGTGTAAGATAAGATACAGAAATGCCAGGTGATCAGTAATGAAGCAGAAGACTGACCACCTTCTCATCCTCTCTACATCCCAAGTTGTTTTCTTTAACATGTCATTTAATTCATCATCAATTTCAGAAACAGTAAAATTTCTTTTTAGGCATAAGATAGCAGAAACAATAGAGGCTGAAACTGGTGCTGTGGGCAAAGTCCTTCCAAAGGCTTTGTTGACAGCTAAGCTTTACAAAGGACTGAATTCGGACATGTATGCAGCATATCAAAGAGACTGAATTCCTGGATTATTAGGATTTCCACCACAGGCAGGAGTGCAGGTCTGTGTACTTTTCTTGCACTGAGAGAGGGTCCTATCTCCGTGATTAACTTCTCCTGAAAACAACCCACAAACCCCCAAATATTAGCTGAATATCAGTTGGAGTATTTGCAAGTTAGTTGAAAAGTATAATAAATAAATAATATTTTTCTCTTTAGCAACGGCCTTGTCTTTCCTGTCATACTCAAACTGTAGCATATTTATTTTATACAGAGAAGTTTAGCAGCTAAGACTAAAATACTGATCCATAGTGTAAAAAAGCAGAATTCTTAAGTAAGATGCATTAGTAGCAGCTCTTACCTTGGTTTTAACACCAATATTCAGCATTAAGTGTTTTCCAGACTGCGAAATAAATGCAGAACCAGAGAGCTGCTGTGCCAGGTACACCTCAGGCCACCAAGAGGCGAAGTGGCCATAGCACCGTGCTGCACTCCTGCCTTGGGGTGGCCATGGCAGGTGGCCTGGGCTCAATGGTCCCACTTGGAGGCACGTTCCTCTGCCAGGCAGCAACCTAGAGCCACAAGCTTTTCCCATCCTGGGAGCAGTTTGATGTGTCCTCATCTAGTGGAGTCTCCCTGCCAGAGAAAGTAAACGTCTGGTATGTATGTACATACCTAATGTGAATCTCCGATTCTTCTGTACCCATATGCATTCAGGTCAGGTTCATCTCAGATACTGAACTGCCACAGTACTAGACCTGCAAAGCTGAAAATACCACAAATTTCCCAAGACAAGATCTGCTTTCCCCCTTCTTTGCGTATTTGCTCATTGCCTGGGAGCTTTTTGTGTGTTGCAGTTCTGTCTCCTTTCATCATTCAATATTGTTACTGCGGTGTAAGTTATGGTGGATTGATTCCTGGTGAGAGTAGTCAATATTTACAAGATCACTCATTCTGTGGGCTTTTGGTCATGTAACAATGAAGCGAATGGGAATATTCCTCTTGCGTTTTAAATGGCCATACATGCAGGCGCTCGTACGGTAGATAAAACAGCAGCAGGAAACAACCTAACCTTCAGGAAGAAGATGAGATAGCAGAGTAGGATTTGATAAGATAAGAGCTTTTCAAAAACTATAGTGAAAGCTTTCCAAACCCTAAGTAAGTCCAGAGTCTCAAAAACAGATCTGATTTGAACACTTAATCTTTTTGTCAATTTGAAGCAGGGATAGTCACAAAAAGATTACACATAAGTTTTCTTCTATTGATTTTTGTCCAAAGTACTAAGTCCCAGACAGTAGCTTAGTCTCAAGAACTGCATCTAGTTAGAAAGACTGAGGCAGTCAGCAAATACCTTTTTGTATTTTTCTAATAAACAGATATCATTTTCTGTAAAGACTAACCCACTCTTCACGTGGCAAGAAAAAATAATAACTTACAGGCTTTTATATAATAGTACTACTTAGCTATGGCCATTATACAACTCCTGAAAAGCAATCTCAGATTTCTATTGAGCACCATACCTTAGTTCCTCTGGCATTGGGTAGCTAGTGGAGACTAATCTATTTTCAGACATAATATTACACTGAAGTATTTTGTTCAGGAATACAGTGAAAAAAACAGGATACGTTAAGCAGCAGGAGTGGAGAAAACAGACTGCTAGTAATCACACACTGAATACTCTCCAGAGATCAATTACACCTTCCTCAGCTGCAAGTTTATTTCCAAATCTTTAATTACAAAGTATTTTAATCTTGTCTACTTCATATTGTGTATTGTGTATAATTTACTTCATATGGAGTATAAAGTTCTACTGAAAAGTTTAAAAATATTGGAAAGGCATTCTCCTTGTCTCTTTGATGAAATTGGTTGGTTGGTGATTTTCTAAAGGTTTTAGACAGCAATCAGTGCAAAATCAAAATAGTAAGAAGAAACCTTGAAAAAGGAGAACACTGAGAGAGAAACTCAGTATTTGTTGTAACGTATTCTTCGTAGGTAACTGTCATCACCATTCATACCTCCAAGGCGTTTCCACCAGACAAATACCTCTCGGGGTCTCACTTCCAGAGGGAAGTTAGAACTGTTCAGGAGACCCCACTTCAAAGAGAGGTCAAACAGAAGATATTGAAAAAGACTTTTGTGAAATTTCTCTAAGTGGACTAATTGATACTGTTTTAAAAGTTGGCCTAGTACTTAGAGTTATAACAGTTTTTAATATGCTGTTGTTATTTTTTCCTTCTGAGGAACCAGCAAGTGGTCTAGTGTACAGGTAGACAAGCTGAGGAGCAGAGATGTCAAGCTGCTCTGGGTGGGATCCAGGATGCTTAATTTAAGTACCTAGAATAATTATTGCTTACCTTAACTGTAGGCCCCCAGCTCCAGGGGTTGATCCAGTTATTTTAGAGTAAGAGCCTCAGTTTCCCATAAGGTCTGCCATGCGTCTTTCTTACTGCGTAAGAAAGAGTAGTGACAGCGCCCTGTGGATGCTGGTGGCAGAGGGCAACAAGCCTGCCCACGAGGAGAGGCTGCCTGCGGGATGCAGAATGCTCAGAGCCAGGGCATGCAGCTTCCCTCCCCGCCGTGCCCCCACCACCGTGCCCATCCTTCAAGCAAGGTCCCCCAGGCAGTGACTTGGGCAGTGGTTCAGCGGACACAGTTTCTCGTCCCGTCCCCTCTGCCTGCATCTGCGTGGCTAACCGGAGCCAGGAACTGGTTAGTGGCACCCCTGCTTTATGCCAGCCTTTAAGCACTCATGAAATCGCATCCTTGATGGCTGTAACTCAGAAAGGAGTTTAAGACAGAAGCACTGAGAAGTGCCGGGGAGAGCACCAGGTCGAGGAGGACTGTTGAAAAGGTCAGGACTACTGAGGGAGCCATTGGTCTGAGCTGCGTATCCCCTGGCAAACCCCTGGACTCAGAGAGGGCTGGTGACCTACTGATCTCCCCGTGCAGAAGGTGAGAGGAGCGTGTAGATGGAGTGTGTACTGTGTCCTCACCCCTTCGCAGACTCTCTCCCTTGGGGGGGCCGACAGACCATATTCTCTTGGCCATTCAACATACTAAAGCTATGATCATAAAATAATAAAGATATGTGAAAAGCTTTTAAAATAGTGCTACATCTTTATAGAATTGAGTCTGTGTTTATAACCTTGCTTTGCTCAAGGTTCATGTTTCAGTTGCTTATATTCCCTGCTTCAGCTCAGGCTCTGTAATATATATATAAAAGCCTTTCAGGTGTTATTCAGGAAGATTTTTACTCAAAGCATGAAGAAATAGTTAAAGCTGGGCAGGTGAGGTAAGAGCTGGAACCCAAACCATGCTTCACATTACTAAATCCCCCAAGGGTCCATTGTTCTGGTATTTGAGGTTTATAAAAAATAACTGCCCGGTTTCTCTCCTCTGCCTGTAAATGATTATATGCCTCACATTTCTAACCCTTGCTAATACTGCCAGTAACAGCAATACAGCCTCCATGTGGTAACCCAGCTGTTCACATCCCTGTCTTCTTTAATCTTTGTCCAAATCCTCATTTCTGCCAAAGAATGCATCAGGCACTAAGATAAGACTAGGGGAAATGTAACCCTTGCCCCAAATAACCTGTAATGTACTGTAATGTTTTATCACAAGAACTGTACTTTGCACAGTTGTGTAAAAAAGCAATCGTCTGCCTGCCAAACCCGCCGTGCTCCCACGCTCCGTGGCACTGACACCAGGATTCCTGGGTTTTGCCCATGGGATTAGCTGCTGCCAACCAGTTTCTTCCAAAACGAGGGTCATAGAGTAGCAGCTTCAAGGCAGCGTTGCTGGCAGGGTTTGGGCCTGCACGTGTCCACCCATGGTGCAAAGGGGCAGAGGAAAACCAGCAGAAATAGCCAAAAGACCTGGTGCTGAAAATCATTCAGTCTAATGCTAGTTATTTTCTACTTGGGCTTTGATATGGGAATTATGGTACCTTTCAGTGTATGCATGTGTGCAGGTTTTGGTCATATGGATTATCCCATGAGAAACCTTTGTTCTTCTCAAATTTCTCATGACTCCAGTTCCACCAGTCTGCTCTAATCTTCCTTTTCATAAGACATGTATAATTCTGTGGCACTCCACCAAGGAAAAGGCTTTAACTAAATAATGAAATAGTTGTTCAAAATCCCAAGTAGAAACCTGCTTATTACTATATGTAACAGAAGATTAAATTTATTAATAAGCCTAAGCACGTTTCAGGCATCTCAAGAGTAAAACACACTGTTAGCTAGCTCAGCAAATACTAATGAAGCGGAAATGCCAATTTGCAAACAGACTAACTATATCAAAAAAGGAAACATTGGCCTTCCATTGAGTACCTCAGGTATTCAAATAATTTTATGTCCCACTTGTATCTTTCTTCAGCAGCTTGTATTCCTGGATAGAGCTTCAGGTCCTGAAGAACGAGTGGAATATGAGCTCAATAGCTCTGCTTTCTCCTTGGGAGAAACCATGTTGTGTGAGAGAACAGCTCTGCCAGCTGCTGTCTCACCACTGGTCCCACACACTATGTAAACACCGCTGTTGTTAGAAGAAGTCGCTGTGGATCATGGGCTGCAGGAGCTTTGGTGTTGTTACCACACTTGTTTCTCAGACTGTGTTGTAGAAAGAACGACACTGTCCTAAATGACCAAGGAGGTTGTGTGGAGGTGAGGGCCAGGTTCTCGAAGGCAAAGATGCTACAACTGGAAAGACATGCGCAGCTCTCAAGGGATACCTAAGTGCTTTGGAAACACCTCAGTAGATGCTACTCTACATTTTAGGCCTCTAAACACATTTAACGTCTGGTCTCCAAGATAGTTTTCTCTTGGAGTTCTTTATGTTCACCATATATCACATTATTGCTCAGTCCTCTGAGCCAGGCTATATAATTACTGACGGGCTGCAGATGGCTGTTAAGACAAATCTCCAGGGCACATAACAAAGAATTAAAGTGTCTGCAGCAAAGCTGCCATGGGTAAAGTTACACGTTTGGGCTTGAGATGGTCTAACAGCTCATTTCCACATAAAGGAGGAGGCTCTGTGCCCTTCTCCCTGTTCTCCTCCGGCCTTGGCCCTCCTCCCCTCACATGCACTGGCTTGTGTTTTCTGACCCTGCACCAAGCCAATTCAATTTACTGCAAGCAAGAAGAACATTAAACTAGGAAAAAGGGTGAATCGTTTTGTGATGGCATATGGAGTTGACTCAAACTCTGAACATACTGAAGAGCACCAAAGCTGATGCAAGGTATGGGACAGGATTGTGTGACTGGGTGTGGGTCTATGGAAAGAAAGAGGAGGAAAAGGAAACAAGATCTTTAAAGCAGTGGCAAACTGGTAAATCTGTTTTGTGGCAATGTGCTACTATCCCTGAATAACAAAAGACCAAGTTCTGTTCATGCATAGTCCACCTTCAGCACCATCCTGCATATACATGTTATTTTTCTTTGCCATTATGGATTTCTCTTTCACAGAGTGAGTATATGTGGATAAAGCCACGAGTGTGATATGACAGATTAGCCAGAGCGACAGCAGCAACAAGGCTTTGCTCTAAGGGAAGATGATCAATAAAATGTGAATATTTTGTAAGCTCATCTCTCAGCTCCCTCCAAGAGATAACAGCAATCTCTCTTGCCTTCTTCATAGGATCTAAGTAGGCTTTCTTTCTCCATTTTTTGTCTGTTTGTTTAGCTGGGGTTTTTTCCTATCATAGATTCTGGAAGCAGATCAGCTTTTCATCTTCCTCTCAAAAATCTGTAGAGAAACTATGAAGTTAGACAGCAAATAAATAAATGATAATGAAATGTACCGCCCATGAAAGATTTAACATGATTGAAATGGAGGAAAGCTAACAATTGACAGCAGCTAGTAATTGCTCCAGTGTTCAAAGTTTTTGCAGATTAACTCAAGACATTTTCTGTTTCTGTTGAAGTCAAAGACAATATTTCCGTTGGCTGCAGTTGGAGCAGTTTTAATCTTTTAAGTTTTGAACAGTCTTGTTTTTCAATCTAAAATAATAAAGTACAATATTATTTCAAAACTGGGTCAGTTATCTGATGTGTGGATTCATCATTCATTTTAACACTTATCTGACTGTTTCCTCGTTCTTCTGCTGAGGTTAGTTTAAAAGAAAAGGCACCTCCCAAGCTATCCTCCCTTGAAAGGTCATCTAGGTTTTCTTTTCCACTTTTTGAGCTCTGTGGGAACTACAGCTTCAGCCCCATTAAAAACAAAACACAGTGAGAACAACCCGTGTTCCTCACGCAACAGCGTCTTGGGGTGAACGCCGCAATGACTCATTGTTGCCTCTGGCACTGTGCTTTAGACAGGCAGGTGCAGTTGGTAGGTATGTGGGAGCCTTGGGTGTTTGGCAGCAGATGGGCCATGCATGCCAAAATTCTGAGAACCCCAGGGAAATTCTTGATGGGGAGCAAGGCAGATGCCTGGACATAAGCTACCAAGGGTAGCCGACATCCACACAGTGCTGCAGAGACAACATAGGACCTATTGGACCCCCATGCCTTCTGCATTGGTGGCTGGAGGCTGGGTGGGGTATCTTAGAGTACTCAAGAGGGCATGTACGTATGAAAACCTGCATATTTGTTCAAGATCCCCTAGAGTTGGTATGTTAAGAAGTCATGGGTGAAGGAGCTAACTCACACAGGGAGCATACTAGCTAGTTTTCCTGAACGGATTCTCCTCTGAAACCTTTAAATGGATTATGGTTTTCCCCTTTAGCTTCTTTTTAAGAAACAGGCTATTTATCATAGAATCATAGAATGGTTTAGATTGGAAGGGAGCTTGAAGATCGTCGAGTTCCAACCCCCCTGCCGTGGGCAGGGACACCTCCCACTAGACCAGGTTGCTCAAAGCCCCATCCAGCCTGGCCTTAAACACCTCCAGGGATGGAGCTTCCACAACTTCTCTGAGCAAACTATTTCAGTGCCTCACCACCCTCAGAGGGAAACATTTCTTCCTAATATCTAATCTAAATATGTTGCTTTTTTTCTGCGGTGTAGCATATTGGACCTCTTGGCAGTCTGAAGGTGGAGGCTCTCACGTTGCAGTTGCCGCTGCCTTACAGGCAGGTCTCAGCACAGTGCTCCTGGTGCCACAAATGCATCAGTCATGTTGGCTCCTTGGAAACAGGAGGAATGGATGCTTTGCTCTGTGAGGTTTGGTTAATCTGTCTACCTTCAGGATCCTTTGAAGAGAGAAGCCTGTTCTTCTGTGTGTGCGCATGTAGGCATTGGATATGGTGGTCAGTTCTGGGATAGACCAGAGGGAATTTCAGGTTTTCAACTTCACATTTCCCTGTGATACCTTCAGGTATTATGTATTCTGTAGGATTCTGTACTGTGCAAACATATCCTTCAATCAGTCAGCCTGAGGACATTGGTGGAACTGTGCCCAGATAAGTAAAAGATGCATATTTTCTAGGGTTGGGCTGAAACATGCTGCTTTCCAAAAGGTCTCTGCTGTGTCTGCTGCAGAATGTGGTCAGCTTTTGGGGTTGAGTGGGGAACTTTCCAGGACAGTAAGAGTAGTGCCACAGTGAATGCAGCTGTGTCACACAACTCGGGGGAGAGGACCTGAAAACTACATTTTCACAGCTTGCTTAGTCTGAGTTTTTTAGTTGCCTATCTTGGACTACTGAGTCTTAGCACTCAGCTGCAGCTGAGCTGAGCTGAACTTTCAGAATAATCACATAATATATTACATTTTTAATTTTCTATTCAGAGATGTACTGGGAATGAGTTCAGTAAACAAAAGAGAGTGCAGAAGGACAGTGCTAATAAAAATCCTGCCCAGATTCTCATTAAGAAATCTCAGCTGTTCCTCTGTACTGAATGAAGCAGGGATCTCTTGCAAGGAGCATGATGCAGATGTATCATTAAAAAAGTGTATCATAATATATACACAACAGGGTGCCACATTAAAGGCAAGCTTAATTCTGGCATTTCATGACATTAGAGGGACTGACTTTACAATAATAATTTTCTTTCAGTGCAGGCCCGTGTTTGCTTGGAGTGTGTGTGTGCGAATAACCTCCTGGGTTTACTAAAGGGAAGGGGGAAATGCAGACCTCCTGTGTATACACCGTGCATGTTGACACTTACGCATTCATCAGCAAGTTTTTGATTCACAGCACTGACCTCTGCCCTTTGAACTTGTGCATTATGAGATAGGCTGTCCTCCCCAGGGAGTCAGTCCCAAAAGGATGCTAAAGACACCTGTGTTCCCACCGCCTTTCACACATTGTATGCTGATAAAATAAACCTGTTTATTCCCGGCTCCAGAAGAAGTTGAGATGAACTGAACACAGAACTGCCCAGCTATTTTTTCATCATTTCTTTGTGATAAGTGTATATCTTGTGCCGATCCGTTGGCTCCTTGTGGTGATCCTTGCCTTGGAGCCTTCACAAGAGCGTGAGACTGGCCCAGCCGCTGCAGCAGTGCTGCATGGGAACGGCACGTCCGTCAGACCTCACTGACTTCAGAAACCACCTCCAAAGACTGGTGTAGCAGGGTCTCCTGAACATTTACAACCTACATTTGTAGCATGCTTGGAATTTGAGGAGTTTCTCATATAGCGCCACCCCCACCTCTCCAAACATGAAATTCCCCTCCAAATTCATAGCTACTGAAGAGCTTTCTGAAGGATCAACTGTAGTTTTGTTAAGAGGAAATATGGCATTTTCCCACCGGTTCATGTTCTCAGCAGCGACTGAACCCCCGAAAAAAGACGACTTATTTCCTGTCTTGTCTTATTCTCAGCAATGAAAACTATTTTTGTCAACATTTACAAATGGCTAGCTCTCTTAGCGATACCAAGGGTGAAAACTTTCAGCTGTATGAAAGTTTTGCAAAACCAAATGAGGATCCTCAGATACGAACTGCTGGACACGCTTTCCTGTAAATGCTGTTTCCAGCTTGGTGTATGGTATCAGTCAGAAAACACTAAACAGAACTCAGTCAGAAATTGTTGGTTTCTGTCCTGATTTTATCATCAAAATGTTCATTTTCCTTAAGGCGTATCACTTCATTTTCCCCTCTGTAAAATAAAGATAATAGCTACTATTTAATAGCATACTACACTTGTATTTGTGAAGGAAGCGAGTTTCTGGATCTCAGATTTCTGCATTTGATAACTTGTCCCACTTGCACACTGACTTCTCCAAGACCCACAGAGCTGATCAGTAGCAGAATCCAAAACAGTATTAAACCTGAGAGGGATCAGAAGACAGAAACTGTCCTAGCTGATGGGGAAATGTTTGCTTGACTGCACTAAGGATGTAGTCTAATTTAAATATTCTCATCCTATTGATACACTCAGAGATCTACAACTAGAAACTGCAACTTTGAAATGGAACATCATTATTTTGGAGGATGGTACTAAAAGTAATTGTAATTGCCAAAAATCTACAGAAATATTTAGCTGTTTTCTGGCAAGCACTGACCAAATAGAGGAGCTTTCCTGGATCAAGCTGTGCTTTAATTACTGGCCCACCAGTCGGATCTTTGCTTCTGAAAGTTTAACACTGCTATTTCATAGGAATCCAATAAGCTGCTGTCTTTCAGACAATACTGACCGTTCACCCTGTTACTTCTGACAAGCTAATTCCATCCAAACCAAATAGCTGTTCTTGTGCCCCCCTAAAATCTTAGCTTTCTGCTCCTCAGACCACCTGGAGTTGAAAACAATTAAAATTTGTGGATGGGTTTCTTTCTGTTTGTTCTTTATGTATCTGTGAGCAATACTATGGTTATATATAATCAATACAGCATGTTTATCATGGCAAACTACATCACTACATGGCAGCAGTGCTACAAAAATCAGGTCTCCAATTTCTTGGTAGTCAGAGACCCAGTATCATAGAATCATAGAATGGTTTGAGTTGGAAGGGACCTTAAAAATCATCTAGTTCCAACCCCCCCGCCATGGGCAGGGACACCTCCCACTCGACCAGGTTGCTCAAAGCCCCATCCAGCCTGGCCTTGAACGCCTCCAGGGATGGGGCATCCACAACTTCTCGGGGCAACCTGTTCCAGTGCCTCACCACCCTAAGATGATGCTATTTGGAATAAGCTAAAAGGATCAGATCTTCTTTAAGAAAACAAGTGAGCAGATCCTTTCTATCAGTTTATTTGTTTTTTCTGCTGACATATCACCAAATAAAGCCAGAAAGATACGGACTTCTTTTGGGAGGAAATGAATCCATTTCTTATCTTTGTAAAACTCAGGCTGGTCTCCATCATCGAGCAATGTCATGTTATTTCTCTGAGCTAATAAAAAAGACCAGTGATTCAGCATCTGTAGCTTTTAATTCAATATCAGGTGAAAGTTTGGATAGCATCCCAACATTTCATCCTAATGTTAATGTATTATCTTCAGGAGAGTCCAAAGGACAGCCTTCTGGAATACGAATAAATGAATACCTTTAGCCTTAATTAATCATAAGTGCTCTGCTTGTTTTCCAGATGGCACCTTTTCTTAAATGACTTTAATTCCTCATTTGGATCAATAGATCAAATTTGCCACTGACTTTGCCACTTTCCTACCAAGAGCAGTAAGAAGTAGTCTAAGACAGACAAACTGTGACTACTGATATTTTCTCTTCTGACTAGTGAGTTGGTTTATTTTAATCCTCTGCACTGTAAATTATTTCCAAAAGCTTCAAGTGGAAAATGCAGAAGTAAACAGACTTTTGGTACTTCCAGGGAGCACAGCTTGCATAATACTTTCAGGAGAAAAAATAGTTTCAGTAATTAAATTCAGGTGACTTTCTTTCCGAAGTGAATTTCTGTTTGTGGGGAGAAGGGGGTGTACAGCCAGAGGAGGCTGCAGCCTTCAAACTATTCACGGGGAGGTCACAGTGTAGCATCATTTCCCACGAGTTCACCAGCACAGGGCCAGGCTGGGCTGACCCGGGAGCTTTGGGGGGAGAGCGGCTTGGCCGGGTCTCTCCTGCCCATGGCCAGGCACAGCACTCACGGAGGTGCCTTTTACGCGTGTCACGGTCTGATACAGCCCATATCTACTAATTCATTTTGCAGAGGGGAGAATGAGAATTTGTCAAGTTGCTTAGTCACAACCAACTTGAAGAACAATTAAAATAACCAAGCAAAAAGCTCTATGTGCTGTTATCCACATAATAACAGTTGTCTCAAAAAAAATAGAAATTCAGAGTAATTTAATTTAAATTTGAAAACATAATTTTTTTTGTAACATGATTCTAGATTTGCTGAATGTCCCTAGTCTCAGGCTATGGTACATCCCATGTGCCATGTGCCCTTCTATAATGTGAAAGGTCCCTATAATTTCTGTCCAGTCATCCTCTGTTGGCCCCGTTTCACATGAGCAAACTTGCTAGCAAACCAATAACTTTGTATTTGCACGATATACTGAGCATGAAACACCTACAGCCACGTGGCACTGGGATGGACTCTCATTGCACAACTCTGCTATGCTTTCAGCAGAAGAAAGCTGACACTCTGTCACCAGGCTAAGAAGAAACAAACAGTACCGAAGACATTGGAGAAGGTCTTCATTTTATTAAACTATGTATTTCTAATACAATATAAGGAATGCACTCATTTTTTCTATTTTTTTTCTGTTTAAACTTCTTGAAATCCTTAATACTCCAATCTTAACAGCCACAGAATGGCAGTTTTCTGCAACCCTCAGTGGGCCCAGCAAGTTGAATGGGATTTCTGTGAGCCAGTTCCTGCGACTGAGAAGATGCTCCTACGGCTCTGTGGCCCTCTGATGCTAGAGGATCACTGAAAGCTTCCCCCTCCCATTCATCCCTCCACGAACAGGGCCACCGGGCTGGGGCTCTGTGGGAACAGGTGCCTGTGGATGCAGCCAGGGGAATTTACTGAAAGGTTGATCTTTCCCAGGGAACTGCAGATTCATGGGAAACAACATTTCCTAAGCACACAGCAGTTGTGGCCAATGCTTCAAACCAGAGGGGTCCCCCGGCAATGTGACAGGTCACTTGGCTGCCGGGCTGGGGTGGTGGGCAGGATCCAGCCTTGCCGCGCCGGCTGCCCGTCAGCTGGCAGCTTGGGCTTTCTGCAGCAGAGCTGGAAGGGTGGAAAGCGTGAGATGCCCAGCTTTGTGAGAAGCTTTGGCAGGTCTGCCCTTGGATCCAGAGGGGTCAGCCTGTGAGCTTCCAATCATCCTCTGCCTGCCAGTCCCACCAAAGAATAGCCCGTGTGCCCTGGGGGCTGCCAGGAGGAGTCCTGTGCAATGTGGACAGCTGACTGCTTCCTTTAGCTTTTAAAAAAAATGGTGACTTTTCTGAAACTAATGCTTTCAGAGTCTCCTCTCCTGGTGTTTTCAGTTTGCATTCCAGCTCAACACAACTGCTGCTGTTTGCAAACTATGACTTGGGCAGCCCAGTTACAGCAGTCATCATGTGCCCTCTGCATTCGTGGAGAAAAAGCTGAAAAGGACCGCTCTGCTCAGGCTGAGAAGTTGGTTCAGGGGTAGGAATTATATTTTTAAGTTGAGATTAGCCAGAATCAGCACTAAAAGATGTAGTGCTGCTTCCCTCACCCTCTCCGTTGAGTTTGCACAAGCCTGGTGTGAACAACAGGAATTGATCCAGCTGAAATCTCAGCCAACAGGAACGAAACTGCAAGCTCTAATCTGCTTTGGGGTCACGATGGGGTTTTCCATCCAGCCACAGAGATACGTGTACCCATAGGAGGAGAGCTGGAGGGCATGGAGAGAGCTGCCTCTGGGGGGGACTGGGGAGGAGGATGCAAGGTGGTCTCTTCTGCCGGCTGTGGGGACTTGAGGTTCCTCACAGGGTGAGGTTACATGAGATGGCCAGGCCTGGGGGTGGCTGTTACCTCCCAACTCCACTGGGAATTTATGAGTCTTGGCGAAATCTTTCTGATCCTCATTTGCCCCTTGCAGGGACAGTGCACATGCAAGCGCCAAGCGATTGCCAAAATTGCGGAGATGAGCATGTGGCAACCTGGGCTGACTATGAGAAGTGGTGTGTAGGAGATGCTGGGAGGTGCCCCCACGCCAGCTGTCCGGGGATTTCACTTGCGAGTTAAGTGGTGAGCATTTATTGTACACCTGCGTGTTTCAAGGAGCCTTTTCACAATGAAGTTGCACAAAATAGAATTTTTTGTGTGTTGAGAAACCAATTCACAGCTGTGGAGCACTTCTGCATCTGCATGGTAGCCCTTAGTGGGCTAGCTCCAGGCTTGGAGAAACAGAGGCATATGGAAACTCGAGCTGTCCTCAAAGGGGGCAGGCAAGAGAAAGTTTCAAGATCCTTTACAAGTTAATGGCTGTTTTACAGAAGAACTGAATATTCTCATCTTGTTGGAACCCATATGTCTTGTGTGACTTCATCTTCTTTCTCTCATCACCTTCTTTCTTTATGTGTGACTGGAAAAATATACGTTAATTCCTGGAAAAGCTTGCAAATGACAAAAAGGAAAATGAACTAACTTCACCTTTGTAGAACAGGTCAACTTGTTGGTACTTGCTGTCAAACAATGTATGGTGGTTTTAACTGCTGGGAAGATGGTGGTGACACCGGCACTAGGGTGGCTCGCTCTAACTACTCACACACATACAGGGGCTGTTGAGCAGATGGAGAGAGCTCAGAAGTAGTAGAGAGTGGATTGAAGACTGAAAAACTTGCTGTATAGAAGCTCTTTTTTTAAAAAAAAAAAGCTCTTAAAGCGATAAATGTAATTTTTGGAATATATTTTTTTCAAAGAAAAAATCTGTCTCAATTTGAGATTTGCTATCTTTTTCCATATATTTTCTACTTTAATGAGCAGCTGTGAATTTTGTGCAGGAACTATTGGGTGCAGCTTTATGCAGTTTCTTACGTGGGGTATCAGACCTTAAGTATTTAAACCTGACGTACAGGCATGGAATCTAGAACAGAATGAGTGACACAAGAAATAATTTATTAATTCAATGTAGCATCTCTCTCTGTGGAAATATGCACAAATATATTTTTATTTTCTCACTCTTCCCCAATACTTCTTGATTTTTCAGCCTAGCATCCAGACGTAGGAAGGCTTTGGTGATCACAATGTCCATCCATCTGTCCCACTCCAATAACTTTTAAACCAACTGCCACACTTCAACATTGTGCAGTAGTGTGACACACAGCTCAAAGGCATTAGGGTAGGATTCATTTCACCTAAGTTTAGACTTCTATAGTATCAATGTCTTCATCTGAGATAGTCACCTTAGGTTGTCCTTACAGTTAGTGGAGACTAGTTGGCACTTTTAACCGTGATTCAAGTGACCTGATTTAGACGTCTATTTTGGGGTGGGATGAATCATGGACTAAAAGTGCCTTTCTCCCTTTACTGCTTAGTTAGAAGGATCGATTGAGATGAAGAATAGTGGAATAGTGGAATTCTGAAGACCGGCTCTACATAAGAAAGGAAATTTAATGAGGCAAAGGCTGAAGTGTGTGCTCACCAGCTGCAGCGGGGCCAGTCACTGTGGGTATAAGGTTGCCAGCAGCACATGGCCCTTGTCAGGAAGAGGAGGGAGTTCAGGCTGCCTTTCACCTAGCTGGTATTTAGAGGATGTGAGAAGAAGAGTGTACTGCTGAGGTGAGGAGAAAGTCGTGCAGAGCTTTAGGGTCAGGAGAGCTCTCAGGGTTATTGCGCTGGGTGGGTAAGAAAATAAGACACTCGTTCAAAATAAACAAGGCTTCACCAGATTTACTGCTCACAAAATTAATTACTTATTCCCATGAACTCACCACAACTCTGCGTGCTGTGACTGCTCAGATAAAACAACTTCTGAAATAATCCTTTCGGCATTTAGAGGTCAAGCCCTACATCTTATCAGCTTATGACACAAATTTCCATTTCCAACTTGATAAATTTCAAACAAGCACTTTTGGTGTATTTCCCCACAGCCACTCTCTCGTCTCTGAAAAAGTCGTTATAAACACCTCAAAACCAGCTCATTCTTTTCCTCAGGCCTGCTGCAGTCCTGATGATGGTTGCGCAGCTGCTTTGCTGAGACTGCTGCCTAGGATCGACTGTCTGTTTCCTATTGCTTTCCACCTGATGGGTCCCACTCCCAGTTCTTTGGGTCAGAGCATTTCTTTGTTGTGCACAGTAAAAGTCTTAGTTGACAAACCCGAGTCTGTAAAATTTATGGTAATGCAAATAAATAAATGAGAATTCATTACCGTACTGGTTCTGTCCTGAATGTGTGAATGTTGGTGGTATTCCTTCTAAAAGGAAGAGTCTGGTAGTTGTCATAACAACGTCTCTAAAATATACTCCCCACTAAAATGTTGCCTGGTTAAGCTGAATCACTCAGTTTGTGGGGTACGATTGAGAAGCAGGATTGAGCCGTACCCGCAGGAGGGGCAGCCATGGGCAACAACAGGAGGAAACAAAAATCCCGAAAGGGCCATTCCTACTGCTAATCCTTGCCATATCATTGAATGAAAAGAGTCACCATCACCTTAATAACCGTGGTAACAATTTGTGCTTTGTCACAGTGACTCTCAGCGTTTCATAAGGCAGGGCATTATTCAAGACTGGCCTTAGTGAAAATGCAGTTGCTCCCACAAGCATGTTCTCTTCTTAGGATCACTTGTTAATGCCTATTTATTTAGTAATTTACTTTCTGGGAACAATTCCATTCATGTTCACTTTTTCATTATCAGCAAAGCGTAACTCATTACCCTGTTTTTCAGAAGGCGCAACTGAGAGAGCAAGTGAGCTAGCTGCTTGCTCAAAGCCTTGGAGTGGGTCAGTGACTCATCAGCGGAGCAGTGGGAATGGCAGGCAGGTTTTGTTTGTGTTTCATTCCAGGAAAAAAACAAAGCAAGTAATGTAGGCCAGGAGAAAAGCTTCAAAATAAATGAACTGGTACAATCACTCCCCAAGCTGATGCTCTCCAGAATTTGGTTCAGTCCTACACTGAATAATGAACAGTGAATGCCAGATCCTCATTTCATCCTCAGAGGCTTTGTTCTCCACACATCTCCAGCAAGGTTGCTGTCTGTTGTCCATGAGTCCTCTTTTTGGGTATCTTCATCTTCCTGGTGAGGCAGCAGAAGGAATCATGGCACGTGTGACATCCTTGTTGCCATCCTCTTGCTGAGGGAGCGCAGGCCTTCTGGTCATGATGTAGATGGCGTTTTCCAGTCTGACTGCTTCCATTCATGTCCTTGGTTATCAATACTGAACATTCCTTTGTTCTCACTTCACTGCTTTTTCTGGTGCTCTCACATACTTCTGTTCCTGCTTCACCCATGACTACCCAAGTATTTTTTGTCTGTACTCTGAAGGAGGGCCACAGGGCTGCCTTCCAGGGACTTACTTGCAAAAGACAAGTAAGCCAGAGTTAGGAAGATTCAAAAGCAGTCACTAAACACTGAGCTACGTGCGTGAACGTGCATTTGTTCTGCACCAGCCTGTTAAGGCTTAAGAATGTAAACTGTTGCTGAACAGTATTTCAGGTGAGTGAAACAAAGCGTGAGAGCTTCTACAGTTAAAAGACACAACAGCCTCAAAACAAAACTTCAAGCCAACAAAATCTTCAAGTGAGAGAAAGATAGGTAATATCTAGAGTGGAATTCAGTTCAAGGTGGAGGCCCTTAAATTAACGTGTCTACACACAGGTATATATAAAAATATGCTTGCTGTCTGTGTTTTGGCTATGGAGATCAGTGGCTGAGTAGAGACCAGTGGCTTCATCCAGTTGCCTAAATGCGGGTGCCATTTGAAGTATTTCAGAAGTCCAAGACACGTGGCTGACACTTACAACACAAGGGAAACCCTTGTCCTTTTGGGAGGGTTGGATGCCAGACAGGACAACCCCCCCGTGCTCAGATGATGCTGGACATTTTATGTGGGAATCTTGTCTTTAGCCGATGCAGTCAGTAAAGCCAAAGGAGCAACTTACTTCATCCTATAGCGGGACCTTGTGGGTGACTGAATAATCACTTTATATGTCTGTATTGGCAACACCTTTGGCTGTATTGCCTGTTACTGGTGGTGTAATATCTAGTGCATATATAGGTGCCTAAATTTATGCTTCCTGACCTTGAGTTGCCCTTGGTGCTTCAAAGGAGCAGTGCCAGATATGAAAACATGTAGGTTATCCAGCAGCTGAAACCTGTGACTACTCAGTTTCAGGACTTGCACGACTAATCTGGCCTTTTTCAAGTGGTCTGCCCTTCCAAAGAGATATGATCACATGGGAATTCTTTGAACTCTTATTTCTCATATGAACGGATCCAGCTTCCGGTAGAGTGACCCAAGCTGACATACCTTTTTGCTCTGCTTCTGCTGGGTGAACCAGTCTCTTTTCTCTGATTCCCTCCAACAATTTCAGTCCAGGAGAGAGGCATATCTTTTGTTTCAAAGGGTGGTTTGATAAAGAAGTATTCAAGCTACTGCTAACAGCTTGGGGTGTTATTTATTACTCACATAACACCACAAGAGAGCTCTGCATTAAGTTTTAATACATGATTTATGATCTCTGCTTTCATTTTTTTTCGGCTTTTGCTAAGATTCCTTTGGAGTCTGAGTGCTTTGCTGTTCACCTGGCCTCGCGTGTCTGTTTCTCCTTCAGAAGAGCTGATCTGTTACTTCTGACAATGTGTCCAAGATGTCCTTTTGCCAGAACTTGTTTGACACCAGCAATGAAGCAAAGAGACCCTGAAATGTCACCGACGGCCGTGTTGGCCGCTTCAGTGCATTTGCTATTGTTCCAGCGAGTGTGATCTAATGGAAACCAGAACAGTCTTATTATAGCAAGCTATAATTCACTGGCTGAACTCTCAAGTGCATGCAGAGACCAGTGTAACAGCTTCAGAGCAGCAGCTGGGCCAGGAATCTGTTGGCTGCACCATTCTCCCAGCAGCATGGGAAATAACTGTTTTTGCCATCTGCTAAACTTCGGTAATTTCAAATATGTGTTCATGCTGCGCTGGGATGAAAGCAAAAAATGTTCTTGCAAGAACTTGTCCTGAGCTGAGATATCAGCATTTAGGGCACTGGTTTGGGAAGCTGGAAAGAATCTATTCACCCTTCCTCTGCAGGGGTGGTAAATATTAAATTATTTATTCAAACAAGAACAGCTGTGACAGAGGAGACTGAGCAAGAGAAACTTTGAGATAGGTTGGTGGTGAGATCGCATATCTGAAACATGCAGACAAAGTTCCTGGTGTGAGCTGAAAAGACAAAAGACGTACGTCCTCCCCAGTCAAGGCTGAGTGTCCTTTTCACGGTGACTGCAGGGATGATGCGCTCTTGTGGTGACCAGAAATTCATCCTGGAACTGAGAAGCCTCTTCCCGATGAAAATGTTGTCACACCTCATGCGCTATTGTGCACTTTGATTTTACACTCTGCATTTTTCAGATAATTGCACAAGCCTGTTGGGATCCTCCAGAGTTATAGTCTCCTCTCCCAAAATGTTTGTGGACAGTAGGTGGACATAAGACAAGGGCAAGTGGGCAGACCACTGCTGAAATATACTTTTTTATAAGATGTAACTATTGCCTTTGATGTTCTTCCTCTCTTTCTCCCCCTTCCCCTCTGCCACCAGCACTGATGGCTGAAATAAGTGCTTGTTATGGTTTGAGGAACCCACAAAAATTTATTGTTATTTAGACAATTATTCTATCACCTGATGACCCCTCTCCACCTGGGAAGGGGAATCAGGGAAAAATAAGGAAACCCAGTGTTGAAATATAAACAGATTTAATAGAGTAAGAGTGGATAATTAACATTAATAATACTAAGGAACCAATATTGATACCAATACCAATATAAAATATACGAGGATTATACTCAGCCAATTATACCAGTTGGAAGCTGTGCACTCCCAGCAGAGGACAGCAAATGTCAGACACTGCGAGTGCTACGGCTTCTGGAGGAAGGGAATGCCTCAGAGGTCTAGCAATGGGGCAAGAAGTTCTCAGGATGGCAGCCATCATAGAAGAGAGGGAACTTCTCAGCAAACTTTCTAATTTATACTGAATGTGACATTCACGGTATGAAATAATGCTGTTGGCCAGCTTGGGTCAAGTGCCCGGGTCTCGCTCCTCCTTGTCCCTGCACCTGTAAAGCTTGAAAACACCAAGACCTTGAAACCCACACACCACAGCTGGCTATAAAATAAATATTTTCACAAATCCAGACACTTGAGTCTTCTAAAAGTGCAGTTTTGTGTCATTCAAACCAGGACAGTGTCTTATGGCTTTCCCTCTGCTTTCCCCCATTACTGCCGTCAGCCTTCCACTGGGGACACGCTTCTCCCCACGGCCACGGCAGCAGCGTGGCACCGTGCCCACACCGAGAGATGCCGCAGCTCTCTCGCCCCGGGGGCTGCCAGCTCCGTCCTTCTGGTGCCCTCCAGCGTCTCCTTCCCGAAACAGCTCAGCAGAGCAAAGCCCTCAAGAGAAGATCCTGCGTGAGTGATGCTCAATTGAGAACGTGTGAGGATCAGGTGCCGAATTTAAGACTGAATTTAATTTAATGGGTAAGCAGTGTATTCTTGACTAAAGGCAAGAAATTTAAGCGCCCAGCCGACATTAACCTAGACTGAGAAAGGCAGGCTTTGCGACATTCAGGAAAGCAACACGGCATTCATGGTTATCTGAGTAGCTTTTTGGAGAGCTGCCTTATCAAAGATGTTCACCGTATAACCGTTTCCACTATAGCTAAAAGATAGCATTACCAAACGTAGAATGAGAAGTCGTGATTTGTTCTGTGGGTGGTTGAAGTGGTAAGAGTACAAGTTTCAGACTGCAAGACATTTATTCTGATTTTTTCTCTTTGTTTAGATAAGTAACTTCAACAAACCCACTATTTGGCTCAGAATAATCCCACACATAAAAAACACAAAATAAAAGCAGTCTGTTCAATTTGGCTGTTTCTAATTAACTTCAGCAAAATTCTGACCCTACTGATCTTACCAGCTATTCTCATGTCACTATGTGGGAATTCTATTAAGGAACTTATGGTGTCCTTCAAACAAAAAAAGAATATATTGCCATAGGTTTGAGTAACATTTACCTTATAAGCATTTCACAAAACCAAGAAAAGTACCAATTTATAGACCTCTACATACTGGGTTTAAGTCGGTATAATGGACACCATAAATCTATGTAAGACCTACAGCTAAATCATCTTTAATTAACTTTAGGGAAAATGAGCTTTTGTTAAGTGAATATTTCACTAATATTATTTAACTGTTTTTGAAAGAAAATGATGACATAATGAGCTCTGAAATCTATCTGCAATACGGAAAAACAAGTTTTCTCAGACCCCTAAGTAACAAGGCAAATATTATAACAAATAAAGGATCCAGCTAATTTTTACTTTAATGATGTTTTTTACTTCAGTGATGCTGACAAATAATGCATTTGTCAAGACTTGCTTAAAATCTTTTTTCTTTTATATCGTAGTCTAACTGTAAGTTCTGTCTTTTTAGCAGTTTTTACCACCCAGATTCATGGGTTAATTCCTCAAAATCATCCCTGAATTTTGAAGCAAAATCATCCCTTTTGCTTCCTCAAAATCATCCCTGAATCCTGATCTGCTCTACTTCAGCTCCCCACAATGATATACATTATTCTTTACATTTTTGTTCTTTACTTTGACATTACTTAACATTATTCTTTCCACCCCAGATACTTGGACTATTTGGAAAATGATAACCAGAAGATGAAGGGCTTGCCAGTTCAGAGACAGGTCATAAATTGCTGTGATCCTCTGATAGTTTCTATCTTTTTCTTTACAGATAAGTCCTGGACGATCATTTTACTATCCGCTTTTGACAAGAGATCATAGATAGTTGTGTTGCTGTAAAAGATTTGGTTGGAAATTTAACATTTCTTCCCTGTTCCCCTCTCTGGCTTCAGCAAGAAGACTTATGCCAGTAGCATGTTGTTTAGCCTTTTTGCAGCGAGGACATAGCAATGCCCCATCGGCTTTACTCCCTCCATGAAGGCAGGACTTGTGTGCTACTAGCCTTGGCAGGACACCAAGTGACAGTCTTGCTTTTCCCCTTCTGCATGACAAGAGCAGGCTGCAATCCCTCTCATACTGGGGGGATCTTGGTGATGTTTCCTGCCAAATGGTAAAACTTTGGTTAGAGTAAGTGTATAATATAGCTTATACTACATCTCTTTCTACAGATTATGCCTCCATACAAATAAATCTCTTTATGCCAAGCAAAGCAACACTGTCCTTTTTATTTTTTTTATTTTTTTTTTCTTTTTTCTTCTGGCAACAGCATTATTCACATGAAAGGACACATCTGAGGCAATCAAAGATTCAAGCCCAGAGTATGAGGCTTGTTGGGAAATGATTTACTGATATACCTCAACACTTCATGCTTGCTGGGCAGAAGTTCTGCACTTACATTCCCTAAATCTTTTGTTTTCTGAGTCACACATCTATCTATACAATATACACTGCAGGCTCTAGAGATACATTTGTTCCCCAATAACTGTTTTCACCACTTTCTTTACACTGGTAAATTACCACCCAGCTATCACAGAATCACAGAACGGTTGGGTATGGAAGGGACCTCTGGAGGTCATCTGGTCCAACCTCCCTGCTCTAACAAGGCCACCTAGAACCGGTAGCCCAGGACCATGCCCAGCTGGCTTTTGAATATCTCCAATCATGGAGACTCCACAGCCTCTCTGGGCAACCTGTGCTGGTGGTCAGTCACCCTCACAGTGAAAAGATGTTTCCTGATGTTCAGAGGGAACCTCTGGTGTTTCAGCTTCTGACCATTGCCACTGATCTTGTCACGGCACCACTGCAAAGAGCCTGGCTCCATCTTCTTTATACCCTCTCTTCAAGTATTTATATACATTGATGAGATTGCTCTGAGCTGTCTCTTCTCCAGGCTGAACAGTCCCGGCTCTCTCAGCCTTTCCTCACAGGAGAGATGCTCCAGTCCCTTTGTCATCTTTGTGGCCCTTCACTAGACTCTCTCCTGTGGCTCCATATCTCTTTTGTACTGGGGAGCCCAGAAATAGATACAGTAGTCATCAGGTAGTAACAACATGTGATCCTACTGTCCTGGACCAGATTCAGACATCATCACTTTGAATTCAGGCATCATCACTTCTCCCCTGATGGAAATGCTTGTACTTAGCGTTTTAGTAGCTTTCAACCATCATTTGAGACAGCAAGATGAGAACAGCAATGTAAATTTTGATAATAATTTGTCTATATAGGGTATTTACAGTAAGTTATAATCACGCAGTGATTTTACATTTAGCAGACCTTTTTGAACAATGGCTTCAGTGCATTTTAGACACTGTAGGTACTCAAGGCAGCCAGGAGTAGTGGACATATGTCCTGGTTTCAGCTGGGATAGAGTCAATTTTCTTTCTAGTAGCTGCTGTGTTTTGGGTTTGGCATGAGAATGATGCTGATAATGCATATTCTTTTAGTTGTTGCCAGGTGATGTTTACATTAGTCAAGGACTTTTTCAGCTTCCCATAGACGCTCAGACGGAGCACAGACAGGACAAGCTGGTCAAAGGAATATTCCGTACCATAGATGTCATGCTCCGTATATAGATGGGGATTGACCAGGGGCGCAGGAATCTGCAATCGCTGCTCAGGATGAGGTGGGCAACTGATCATCAGGTGGTGAGAGCAACTTGTGTTGTATTACTTTATTTTGTATATACTTTTACCATTATTATTTTTTATTATTATTATTATTATTATTATTTTCCTTTAGTGTTCTATTAAACTGTCTTTATCTCAACCCCCATGGGTTTTTTTTTCTTTTTTTTTTCCTTTCCCCTCCTTTTCTCCCTCTTCTCCCTACCCTACTGGGGTGGGGGGAGTAAGCAAGCGACTGCACAGTCCTAGTTGCTGGCTGGGGTTAAGCCACAACAACGTATTAGCATATTGACAGGACAGCCATGCCCTTCTGGACTGCCAGGTAGAGACTAGAGGAGCAAATAATTCCTCTCCTCCAGGCTTGACTTAGTGGCCCCTAAACTGACACCTAAGGCCATTTGAGATGCCCTGCAGCACCTGGGCCATCTCCATGAAGTACATTTAGACAACTGAGTCCTGACCTCCAGACTTGAGGCATAGGTGAGCACACCCACAGGCACGTAGCGGCTCTTCAGATGCCCTAAGGAGCTCAGCTGCTGCTCCAGATGTGCATGGGTCCTGGTTCACGGCCAGCAGGCTCACCTGGCTGCTTTGGCTCACCTGGCTGCGAGCAGCCATAAAGGCGGCCTGGTTAAGAGAGGAAAATCACTGAATAGAAGAAATTGTCTGCTGAAACATACTGGAAGCCTGGGACTGTGAGCCTGGGGATTAGGCATCCTTGCAAAGTGCAGCTGGGGACCTAGACACCGGAGACATCCCAAGGTACCATCAATAAGCACAAAAACAAGGGACTGTAATGGCAACTTGTCATCTGAGAAGGTAGAAAACAGCATAGAAAAAACAAATTGCTCTGAAAGAACAGAAAACAGAATCATCTATTGGCTGCTACAGGTGAAAAATAGAAATTAACAGCATCTGTTGGCTGCTTGAAATAGGATGCCCTATGCCTTTTTATGTCTCTCTCTTATAAAAAGGACTTAGTTTTTGTCCAAAATGGAGTCTCTCTCTCTCCGAGAACTTCCTGGTTCAATCCTGCATGAATTTTCCACAAGCTCTTGGTCTCTCACCAGGGACTCTGGCTGACTCCAGACTCTGTGTCGAGGATCGGCCTTGAAGGGAGACCCTGTCTGTTATCTTACTGCTTGGGTCTGTCCTCATCTCTTTTGGGGATGGTTGGGTGTCCCACCCCCAGGATTGGTTTGTTCCTTTGGGAATGTTTTTGGCTCCTTCTGAAAGCAGTCTAATTCACTTAATGTAAATATTCTATATATTAAGTATATCTGTTGTTACATTATGGTTGATAATTCTGCTTCACTAATGATAAGTTGTAGTAATCTGTAATAGTACATACGTACCTGATTGTTGTCATCATTGGTTGCACTACCATACTGCTTGATGCTATTATTGATTGACACCTTACTATTGATTGTGTATTACTGATTGCTGATAATAATTTGTAATAGCTTGATATATATTAATTCATATTCACTTTATTCATCTTCATATTATCTTTATTACCCATAGGTATATTTGCTAGTGGTGAATTTTGTGGCTGTATACTTGCTAGCAGTGCTTTTTGTGGTCTTTGTGGTAACCTGTAATAAAGTAGAGAAGTTCAGAGGATAAAGCCTCTGTGTCCTTGCATATGATGGAATCCTAGGAACCCACGGCCACAATATCTGCACAGCCGCAGGCCGGGTAACCCTTCAGGTTGTGACATCTGCTGAATGCCAAAGCACGCTTTGAACCAAGGCCTTGGTGTCAAAACACAACACTTTTTGGCACCTTAACCCCTCTTATTTGTGGCACAACTTCGTTGCCCAGACTAATTTGTTTTCCCTTGAAGTTTAGATGTTTTTATTTCTGATACTGTTATACAATCCAAATGAAAACATGTTCAATTGCTAATCAGACATCTGATTTATCATCATTTCTTGTTAGGCATTTTGATTACAACAGACGCCTGTGAAATTCATTGTCAAAAAGCAAGTTGTTGTCCTTGTAATAAAATGAAAAAGATAAAAGTGGCTCCAGTGTCACGCTGTGTAGCTTATTGTGAAGGTGGTTTGACAGCCCGGGTGTAACAAACATTCCAGTTGGCTGATATGAAAGCAAGGATCAGCACGGGGCTCAGAAAACAAAGCATATTTCAGCTGCAACCAGGCGTTCGTCAGAGAGAGAGTCTCGCACTTTCCAACTGATTTTACAATAAGAATAATTTGTTTACGCCGTGTGTCGACAGTTTTATTTAAAGCATACAGTGAAAAAAAACAACACGCTGTTATTCCTCTTAACGACAACTGCTGCACTACAAATTTTAATTTTTAAGTAGTAACATCGTCACATTACACTTACAGATTTTTTCTGTTGAAATATGTTCCCTTGTGTTATCACAGTCCATCCTTAAAGTGTATAATTAGAAAACCCATTTGTATAAGCAATATGTCTAACACTTATAAGCCAGGGAAATGCTTTACACAAATAAGTTATATTTTTAACTTTTCTTGTTGACAAAAAACTTGCGAAGGCAGCAACTGGTGTAACATCCAGTGTATCTAAACGTGTATGCTCTCTTTCTTACCAACAGAAATCAGCTATGTGCCCCTCATAAGTTTACTAATTGCCTATATTTTTATTGAAAATTTAATTTTCATTGAGATAACAATGAACTTATACTAGTCTTTTGCATGGCAAAACTCATCTGGTATTAACTGCCTCTCTCACACAAGCTATATAGAATCACATGTATTTTCATTTATTCTTTAGGGAACTCCTGGGAATGGAGCTCTGAGCAGTGCCACACTTGCAAATCAGCACCAACAACTAATTTTTCACCCCTTTTTTTCCAACAGGCATTGCAGAATGTGTCCTTTTCTTTATTGTGGCCACCAGTGATGAGATTTTTTGAATGAAATTCACAGATGACCTTCTATGTACTGCTCACATCTGTGTATCTTCTTTGGTGCCCTTTAAGTCATTCAGTTATGGACAAGAAAAGAGAAAATAAAAGGGACAAGAGATCCTCCTCTTGCATGGAGGAGTCAAAGTACAAATCTGTGCATTATAATGTTTTCGATTACTTATGCAAAGTAGGTCTTTAAGAAAAGGGTTAGAAGATTCATTGCAAAAAGGTCCAGAGACTATACTAGGACTATTGGCTTCAACTGCCTTCTCCAAGCATGTAGATTCAGAATTTGAAAAAATCTCCCAGCTTGGGTAAACTGGATTAAAAAGGATTGAATATTCAATTCATCTGAGAATTCAAGTTACAGGCAATTGAAAATTGAGTCTTGGTTTTTGTAGGAAAGGCTTGGGCCACCTCAGGTAACTTGAAGAAAGGCTACTTATGGAAAGGTCTATGCTGTAGTAGGTGCTTCCTTCCAGGATGTATTTCTCAAACATCATTGAGAAATGGGAACAAAATCTTAGTCTACTGATTGTGCTAAGGGGCTCCATCTCCCCCTTTCCACTGTTTGGAGCATCTTGCATCTCCCATCTTGTGTGTTGCACAAAAAAACCTTGGAGCATACATAGGATTTCACTCAGCAGCCATCCCCAAGGAAATAATACCAGTCTCTAAAAATTTCATGTTCCTGCATGGTACGTGGGTAGCTGAACAGTGATATTTAGTATCAGCCTAATACCTCTATGTTGGCTTTCATTGGACATCGATACTTGTCTACCCATGGATTTAATTCTTGTATTTTAATTTTTCAAACATAAGCACATTAGAATAACTGTATATAGGAGACGTCCCACTGAATTCAAGAAGGTGCGCGTGCTCATACAACTATTTGTTTGACTGTTGGGGTTGCAGCTAGAATTAACAAACCCAGCTGTTACCAGTGAAAAACTCCCCCTAAACCCAGCATGGGTTTGGAAGGAGTTGACTGTGGAATCAACTAACTAGGTTTCAGGATAATATAAAGCATGGTCTTATCCAGTCATTTCATTCATCATGTACTTTTTCCTGCAAGAACTGCCATTTTAAAAATCACAACACAAAACACTTTTCAACACCGCTTAGCTTAAGTTGATGCTAATTTTGTCTGCTTCCCTCTTTAACCAGCTAGAAGTTGGCACTTAAGCTTACTGGACTCTTGACCAATCCACAGATGATCTCGTGGATTAACTTCAGGAAGAGATTGAACGATCATGACCTCATCTTGATTAATAACTAAGCACAAAGTCTTCCCTCCAGAGTAACTTTCCGACAGTAAGTTCCTCCCTCACAACCTTGTAACACACTCTCCCATGCACTTACCCAAGCATGAATAAACAAGAAAACAAAACATTATCAAACTGTTTCACTCACACACTGAAGAAAGCTTATTTTCAGATTTGAATTCCTCAGAAGCACAGATGTTGTCAACTATAAAATGCATGGGCATAAGGAATTTTGAAAGTAACAGCTTTTTTTTTTTTTTACACTTAGTATAGCATTAAAGCAGATCCCTGTAGTGTTTTGACAATCTGCATCTCATATATTCCAAAGCTTTCTGCTCTACTAAATATCACCATATACAGTAGTTCCTAACTGCATTTTTAAAATTTCTTTTTGTGATATACAATATTTCAAGTTCAACTGAGATGTTGTTATTAAACATCTGGAGACTGAAACTATGGTACTGGACAATGAAAGAACACCATCCCATAAAACACAACGTACAAACCATTTTTCACAGTTCTAACAAAATGAGATTGTACATAAAAATGTCACAAATAGCTCAGTACATTGGTATGATCAAAATAATATTAAGTCCAGCTGATATTGTCACATGTTAAGGGCCAAATCCTGGCTCAATGAGCAGTTGAAGCCTAAACAGATGTTTAGAGAAAATAATATAAAGCCACACTGAAGTGCTAAACTGATAACAATACCATTTGTTAATCTACCTAAGATTTTTGGCCTGAAGTATGTATCTAATTTGTGCTACAGAACGACCACATGGCCAGTGGTGCTTGGCTCCTGTCCTAGGACACGTCTTTATGGATTTGTTGCGGCCAAGGGCAGTGGAGGCTGAGGAGCAGTCTTCCCTCTGGATATGACAGTTTTGGCAGGCATCTATGTCTACTGTGCTGCCAGAATTTGGCCAAGAGTTCAAAATCCTGTACATCTTATTCTGCAGTCCCAGTGAAGTCAATGGAACTTTTTTGTGAGTAAGATGAAAAGGATTTGGCCCCCAAAGTTTTTAACCCTTTAAGTAGTAAGAGAGTAGTTTCATTGCACTTAGCCCATCATTCACAAAGAACTTTCTACTCAAAAACAGGAGATGGTTGTTGATGCACAGGAAGTGTTGGCTCACAAAGAGGAAAGCAAGCAGCAACATCTGACTACTCACAGCATTTTGGAATTGAATTCCTAAAGGGAAAAAGAGACACTTGCATATGACAATTTCATCCAATGTCTGTCTGAGGCCAAAATTCTTCAATTCCTAAATACCATCTAAATGGATAACTTAAAAACAGTAAATAACTGGAGTCTGTGTACGGCTATAACTGGATATGTGTATGTGTGTCTTCATGTCTTCATTGGACTGGATGGATAAGCAATTTCATCTAATAATACTAAAATTCTACAAAAAAAAAAAAGTTTTGGAGCAGATGGATTTTTCAAAGAGCTTCCTAAATACTTTTATATGGAACACATGGTCATGACTTTGGGAAAAGAGAAATTTTGCTCTCATCCACAAAAAGCTTTAGTGACTGGAATGGGCAAGAACAGCATTTTCATATTTAAACCAAAGTAATGTTACTCTGTTACACAATTCCATGTTTTGTTCTGTGACTGTGGGTTTGAATTAATGAGAATTAAACAGGATAAAGAGTAACTGTATGCAAATTAAATTAATTAAAACTATATGACAGTGCTACTCTGACCAAAAGTTATTGCAATGCAGTATATTCTAATAACATGAAGCACTCAAAAATAGAATGTGGGATTTAAAATTGTTTGGTCAGGATGCAGACATGAACTCTTAAGTTCCAGTAAGAACTGGAAAACAGGACTGCGGGCCATGGAGTTTAATCCCAACCAATGAAGCGAATGACTTCATCTCTAATACTGTGTCACGCTCATGCTGATGCTCAATACATAGCTGCAACAAAGCTACAAAGAGCAGAGTATGAGTCCTGAAAATGCTTGCCTCAACAATATCTACACTTACAGACAATTTTATAGCATTCCCCTTTTGCAAATGACATAGATAAAAATCTGTCTGCCTTGTAAACACTGCTGAGAGTGTGCCGTCTCATTGGCACCAGAGCCTGGAGGTGTCAAGGACAATCTGAGGAAACCCCACGTGAAGCCTCTATGAATTGGTTAAGGTGAGTTAATTCCTACCCCTTTGGTTATATTAAATCATTTTAGTTCCTTGTATTGCTTCTTTCCTTCCCTAACAGAAGGATGTAGACGTTTTATGCTGACAGCAGGCCTTTGGTATCACATTCTCAGGGGACATCATAGGCTGAGGCTGCATATCCCTTTGGCTAAGGGAATAGGATTTGGTTTCATGCTTAATTCTCCCACTGCATGCTGAAATTACGAAGAAAAGGTCTTGGAAGGTAATCTGAGTTGAGTGAATACTTCACTCTACTCACTGGGGAAACTTCACAGACTTCAACAGGCACAGCATTAGTCTAGCCTTTGGAAAAAACATGAATAAAAGCTCCTCAAAAAATAAATAAGGCTGTAATGAAGTCTTCAAAAGGAGTCATATAATGGTATGCCCAGGAAAAGGTTAGTTTGGGTGATGCTGTGCCTACACCTGATAAGAAAGCTGTTAAGGTATCTCTTTGTTACTATTAAGGAAAGTCTTTTTGATTTCATCCAGTTTTCCCATTATTCACCATTTTCCACACATATGCCCTACTCTTAAAGGCAGATCCTGCAGTTTTTATTCCGTCTTTGTTCCTCACTCCACTGTCAGAATAATACTGAGTAGGAGGGATGCTCTGTGTATCTCTTCTACTCTTAGACACTGTCAGCCCTTGGTGCCTCCTGGCATGAACTCAGTTTCCAGTTTTTGACCATTCTGCAGCAGCTCCTACCTCCTTGCATTGGTAAGGACCTTCTTGGATGAGAAGATAACCCCGAGGTACATTCCTACACAGATGGAAAGTGTAGGAACAGGAGGAGACATACTGACTGACCTTCGTGCCTTCCACCTGGAGTGACAGGAGAGTCTCCCTGTGGTGAGGAGGAGGATGGGGCAGTGGACTGCTCCTTGGTGTACACATGGAGGTCAGGAGAGCAATTTGGCACCCAAGGCAGCCCTTGGGGCTGGCCCACAATGCTTACAGAAGCGAAGGTATTTTGTGGATTCAAGTCTTGAAAGCTCTATCACAGCATTAGATATGAGAATTAAAGGGTTTCATGGCAGAAGATAGGGATCTCTTTCTAACTTGTGAAGGAGAAAATGTTTGGAGAAATTGTCTGTGACTACCACTGCCCCAAAAGGGAAGTATGCATGTGCGATATGCTATATTTTTGGGGTTTGGGTTTTTTTTTTCCTTCTGTTTGTCAATATAGAAAATGCTTAGAAAAGAACAAAACAGCAATTTTATGATGACATGGCACATTTCTGATGTATGTTAAGATTTATTACTAGTAATATTTGACTTTTAATTTGGTTTCTGAATGCATTTAAAACTCAGTATTAAAAAAGCTTCACAACAATCTTCTGAAGCATGTTTATCTCGATTTTACAGGTAAGGAAACCAAGGCACAAAGAAATTAAATGATTTGCCACAGCTAGTACAGTAAGCCAGTGGCAAAGTCAGGAAAAGAAAGAAATTCTACAGTTATGGGTTCCTGCTAAGAAAACTCATCTTATCTCTAATATGCTGTTTCACACCACCTGTATTAAAGATCATGAAAACTGGCCAATTTGCACTGTTAAAACTGTTGCAAAGCCGATGATTTTTTTTTTTCCATATAAGCACAAAAATGCTACTTAAAGGGTTAATTATACTGCTGTGCTGGTAAACATTTTTCCTTGTTGCTGGTTAGACCCGTATTTAAATACTGACTGGGACAGAAGAGACTGAGCTGGCCCTGGACTCCCTGGTCTTGGTGTTGGGCATGGATATCGTACAACAAGATACGCCCACAGTGGCCTCAGGCAGCTCATCTTCCTCCGTCCATTCATTGAGATCCGGGTTATAGCACTGAATGCACTTCTTATATTTTTTCTCTATTTCATTCCAGCCACCCACTAAGTAAATTTTCCCGTTAAGGGTGGAGGCGCCAGCCGTACTAACTCCAGTTTGGAGGGGCGCTGCGTAACTCCATTGCCCCGTGTAAGGACTGTAACACTCCACGGGGAGAACGTCGACCCTTTCGGCTCGCCCCCCCAGCTGAGACCCACCCATGACATAGACCCTCTCCAGAAGGGACACTGCGCAGTGCCACCCCCTTGGGGTGCTGAGGCTGGACTTATCCTGCCAGCTATCTTTGCTGGGGTCGTACATGCACACTGAGCGAGAGTAAGCATTATTAATGTAACCTCCCGTGACCAGGATCCGACCATCCACCACTGCGCTGGCGTGGCAGCACCTGGGCACCTCCAGGGGTGCCTTCATCTGCCACTGATTAGTTGCAGGCACATAGCACTCAACCGAGGAGAGGCACCCCTCAGAGTTGCGACCACCCACTGCAAAAAGGAGGCCATTGAACACGTTCAGGCTGAAGTGGGTGCGCCGCTGATTCATGTTTGCCAGGTGAATCCAGGTGTTGAAACGAGGATCGTATCTGGAAGCATTAAAAAAAAAGAGGGTAACTGTCTCACATCCTGCTCTGCTAAATTCTACAGTCCTGTCTCCGTCCCACTACTGCTGCAACCACGGAGTTGCTAAAATTTTAGCTATTTATTTAGCCCATTAGGAGTCAGTGGAATGAAACTGGTATTCCTGGTGAAATTTCCAAATAAATTTAGCTTTTGATTAGCGAAAAAAAATGGTATCACTCAAACCTGGTATTATTTCAATAAAGTAAATCTGACTCTTTTCTGTAATTTGATTTTGTATAACAGCCTCATTAGGATACTGGAAAGAGATACTTTAAACTTTTAGAAGTTTTTTTGCAATTTACACCTACAGCAAAGATGTCAAAATTTACTCAAAGGGTTTTAAAAAATGTTAGGTGGTGATTTATACTTCTATCTTTTTAGTACTTCCTAAGTATTCTTTCCCTGGCACTCATATGGCTTACGAATTATGTGGAAAGAATGTCTTTGCTTCCTAAAACCATACCTATCTGAAATAACATTCTCTGTTGTTGACATTTAAATGAGCAACTTTGAAGTAGGAAATCGCACATTATGACTCCTGAAGGAGTTGAGTGAGGTACATTAGTACACCCATACATTTCTCCTGTTGCATGCTGAGGCGACCAGACAATCGCATGAGAAAAAGACTATAGGAAAGTAATTGCTAGCTCTCATACTGCATTGTCATCTGCAGCTCTGAAAGCAAGTCCACAGACAAACTGATGTGACTTGACATGCTCGAAGTTAATGGCAGAACAGGGAGCAGAATCCATTCAGCCATGGACCACAAGGATTCCCCCACCACCTCCCCACCACCAAGGTGTGCACCAAGCACACAGCTCCTTGTGAGAATGTGAGGCATAGCTTAAAAGCAGAAGGTCAGGAGAGCAGCAGCATAATCTCCTTCATGTGAGATATTTTTCTGACAAAGCAGATTACACAATAAAAATGATCTAGAGAAGGTTCCATGTTTGTTGATGTCTTCAGGAGAAGTTATTTGAATGTTCCTTCTGGGAGCAGGAAAGGAAGCGTTGGTGGACTGTGAATGTGTATCGCGATTGCATGTCCATAGCCTGTCTGTAGATAAAAAAGCTGAGTTGTCTCCTCAACTCCAGCCTTTGCTTCAAGCTATTGTGTGTCATCAGCTTTTAGGCTGAACTATTAAAAAATGAGTACCATCCACTTTGACTACTGCATGTTAGCCTATGAATTCTTCTGACCTTGCACTCACCAGTGCAGTCCTTGGATGACTATACATAGGAACTGTAATATTTCAGAAGTGAGGTATTAGTTGGAGCACACTGTAGAAGAGAAATATAGCCTTCCAAGAGAGGTGACATTGTTTCGAAAGTCTCAATAAACAAAACGGCTAAAGGATACGAAATGTAGTATAAAAGCTGTTGAAAATATGGTGGACAGAGCACAGAAAATCAAGACTATAGTACCTAAAGAGTGGTTTGCAGAACTTTCTATGAGGCATCAGAAGCTTCTGAAATTTAAAAAATCTCACCTTGTCTGATTTGGTGCACTTTAATAGTCCCTTAGAACATCCAAGAACTTCCTATTTATGTTTCTATTTCCTTCACTTGGAGGAAGTTTTCTCTGTCTTCCTCACTTCTCGTGTGTGTGTAACCACGGGGAAGTTTTTGGATAACTTCAGTTGCATATTTCTGTTTATTCACACTTTAATATAGAATAGCATCCATACCTCCCCAACCCTGTCCCCTTTCTATTTATCTGAGCAGTCCACGCTGCACATCGCAAACCAGCTTGGTCTATCTACCTGCATTGTTTGGAATTGATCTCTCCATCCCTTTTAAACAAATAACCAGTTACCTGCAGAAATTGCTGACCGCATGCTTGGCTTGGTTCCTGGCATCATTCTGATCTTCCCCACCAGCCACATAGAGAAATCCATCCATCACCGTCACACACTGATTAAAACTTTTAGCAGGCATTTCACTCAGCTTCTTCCATCCGTTTTCAGGATCTCTGTATAAGATGTCTCTGCTGAGAGACTTTTCTGTTAGAGCAGGGCGTCCTCCTACAGTAACTAAGACTCTGAAACCTCCACGGATCCTCGTTCTTCTGGACTGCAGTGTATTCTGATGGTAGGGAAGCAAATGATAGTTCATTGCATCCACTAGGAGCTTATGGCAGTCTGCATCTTGCATCATTCTCGGCACAGTTTGCACATAATTGACAAGGTCTTGAGCTGAGATGGTACCAAAACGGATATTACCTAAGAGATCAGCAGCAAACTTTACTCTTTTTTGGTCAAATTCCAGCCATTTTATTGCAATCTGGAATGCAACAATTTCAGAAGGCAACTGCAAGTCATCATCTGCAAGAAGTTCATTAATCTGATCAAAAGTAAGTTTTAAGAACTGGTCTGTTTCTGAAAATTCAATAAAGTTGTCTCTAATAAATTTATGCGCTGCTTCCTTGGTTGTTTTTAGTCCATATGTTTCTGCAATATTGGCAATGTACATACAATTCTCAACATTGATTTCTTGGATTAGAAAATCACAGCACATCTTTACAAGGGTGTGAATCTGTAGATAAATTGCTGTGGAAATAATACTACCTATTGTATAAAGTGAGAGAGTAAGTTTTCCAGTGTAAGCATAGGTGATAACAGTAGCTAGACCCAATGGGGATATGTCATTGAGATCTACTCGTTGAGTGGAGGGATCTTTCTTTAAGATGTTGTGAAAGTAGTCACTGCTTGAAGCCATCACCACCTTGTGAACACTGAAGGATTTGGTTTTGGTACTGATAGTCAAATCACAAAGAAAATTTTCTTGTCTCATTCTGCTTAGACCTTCCAAGAGATTTGGGCTATATGATGGGTCAGAAACTTCAGATGAGATGCAGCTGAAACCATTTCCTCCATCTAGAAGTCCATTCAAGCCATTTAGTTTACTGAGGGGGCCATCTTCCACAATGATAGTCATTTCATTGATGTCTGCTTTGTTCTTCTTCACATTCTTCTTCTTAGGGGCCATGACTGCAATGAAATATTACAGCCAAGAGCTTGCTAAAAATAAAATTAAAACATTTAGCACTACACTCTAGTTGTTAAATTTAATAGCGTAGTGATTATGCAACAAATCTAACCTTTGTCAATACATATAAATGCCACAAAACCACAACAGACAGGATAATCTATCTTCCTAAGAACTATTATACTGTCCTAGATTATAGTGGATGTTTAGTAATAACAATGGATACTCAAATTGTGAAGAATACACCTACAATGCCTAAAAAAAAATTCCCTTTTTTTTTACTAACAAGGTCATAAAAAGAACATCCCCCTATTGTCACCATATTCAAAGAGTTAAATACTCTTCCTAAGCATTAAATGAATTTGCCAGAGCGTAGAATTTTGTAAATACACATTTAAATCAGCCAGGCTCTAGAGATGAATTCATTAGACTGAAGCATAGGAAAGATATGGGCCCCCAACTTTGTTTATCCTTACTCCAGGGCTAGTACAGGTTTACAGGCAATTTTGGAATTTGACAAGGAAATATTAAGAGCGGGAGATATTCTTTAAAAAAACAGGCAGCATAAGACATAAGGACAAAGTGAATTTTAGTATGATGTAATGCTGATTTTAGATTTCGCATCTGTTCCAAATTGCTTCCAGTTTTTTGTAACTTTTGATTTTCTAGACTAGTGGTACTCTACTTCTCACGTCAGATTCAGAAATATATTCTACTCATGGCATACTTTGCTTGCTTTTCAATATCAGTAATTTGAAACATAATCCTACATTTAGGATTTTGTCTAATTAGGATTTTATTTGAGAAAAATGTCATGCAAACACTAGCAGGATGTGGTATTTTAAACAAGTTCTTTATGCGTGAAGGTTAATAATTACTCCCGTTATGTTAGAACGGATATTTGAATTAGACTTATCAACTCTAGGCAAGTTTCAGATCTTGCTGAAATGAAGTTCTTTACAGTGAGGGTGACAGAGCACTGGCACAGGCTGCCCAGGGAGGTTGTGGAGTCCCCTTCTCTGGAGATTTTCAAGACCCGCCTGGATGCAGTCCTGAGTAATGTGCTCTGGGCAATCCTGCTTTAGCAGGGGAGTTGGACTAGATGATCTCTAGAGGTCCCTTCCAACTCTGAAAATTCTGTGATTCTGTGAAGGGCCAAGATTTTGTCAAATGCAATGTGGGACGGCTCCTAAGTAATTTTCAAAGGAGCTATTTCAGATAAATATATGTATGTGCAAATACATCTTGAAGGAAAGCACTGATCTTCAGTAACATAGTTAAAACAGAGTTTTACCTCTGAGAATGCTGAGATCAGCATTCAAATATATTAAAATATAGCATTTATCTTCAATTTATCTATTGATTTTAAAACAATTTACACCAGCTAATTTTCTCTGTGATCCTTGCGCTCATTCATGAAAAAATGAAACAATAAAACAAACGACCAAATTATTTTAGGTAACTTAATAAAAAAGTCCAGTAATATTTCAACCTAAAATCTCAGCACATCAATTTTTCCTTAAGCACACAGCACGTAACAAAACGGCAATTTAATTATAGAAAGGAATGGTTGCTGCCTGTGAGCACCAGGATTATTTTTTTTTTGCTGCTGCTACTGGGTGATGACCATGTGGAGGGCAGGCGAGGGAGAAGGCCATGTGTGCCCAAAGTGTCAGTGTCAGCCCGTGCTGACGTGAGCTGCGATCCCCAAAATGTCGGTGTGCCAGGGCTGGGGTCAGCTGCTGCCCGGCTCCCCCAGCTCCGGCTGCATTCCAGGAGCTGCATCTGTTGAGACCTATCAGAGTCACCTCCCAAAATAGCAACCTCCCAGCAGCTTGCCATTTTAAGACAGGTTCAATCGAAGGTATAGCTGGTGTTTTAGTACACTTTGGTGGTTTAACACAACTTTTATTTCCAAAAAAACCTATGCTATCCCAAGTGTCATGTACGTTTGTTGACAAAGAATAAAACAAAATGAAACTTTTGGATGTTTTTGTATGTTACTCACATAGTTACAACTTTGCATATTAATAGCCACAACTTTATAGCCGGCAAGGGCATACTTTTTCAGCAGTCATATTTGTGGTTCTAAATATTTTTAGAGACCCATAACTTAGAGATTTTAATACATGCAGCACTTAATGTTTATTGCCTCACTGCATCATTGCAGAGCGCATTTAAATCCGTGACATTTTAAGCTCTCCGTTCAAAAATGTCCACTCTTCAAAGTTTTTTTCCTGAAAAACATTTCTCCATCAGCAGAAATGTCACCAGCTAGTTTAGTGTATAATCACGTAAGTGACAGGACATGCAAAACCAGTGAAACAAATCAAATGATCCTATCATAAATCCAAGTTACTGAACTTTGAAAACCCTGGTTGATTTGGTTTTATACAGCTGTTTGCTTTTACCTAATTTATTTTAGCTTAAGAACAACTCATGCCAAAGGACACTCAGGGTCCCAAAACAATGCATTCAAACAACCAACCTTCCCCCCTCCTTTAAAATGTTACTTCTAACCACTATCAAAGTGAGGAGTTAAAAACCCCTTACCCTCCTCGGAAAAATGGTGTCCCAGACCTGTCCAAGAAGCTGTCAATGAAAATGCCTCTTCCTCGGAAAAATGAGAAGACAAAAAGAGAGGAAATGTGGTAAAAAAGAGAGAAAGATCAGAGGCCACTTTGTAAGTCCCAGCTCGTGGTTTCCAGTGTGACGCTTTGCTGTCACAGTGAGCAGAAGAGACCGGAGCCTGCGCTCGGGTGCTCTTTAAAATGACCCCTCCTCTCCGTGCCTCACTCCCTGCCTCTGCCCAGTCACCGGAGCTTGGCTTCCCAGGGCTGCCTGGCCTCCGGAAAATGGGGGGACAAGCCTGGACCTTCTAAATGCACAAGTAACAGGGAGGGGAACGTGAAGACAGTAGGTAGATCCACAGCAGGTAATAATTGGCCCAGGTGAGTGCGGACCACTGGGTTCCCCACATCAAAGCTGGGCGCCTGGGCAAAAGCCAGTATGCTCGGGAAGGGGGACAGAACATAAGGAAGATATTTTTCATGATGAGGGTGATGAGACACTAGAACAGGTTGCCTACAGAAGCTGTGGATGGCCCTGGAAGTGTTCAAGTTCAGGATGGACGGGGCTTTGAGCAACCTGACCTAGTGAAAGATGTCCCATGGCAGGGGGATTGATCTTTGAAGGTCCCTTCCAACCCAAACCATTCTCTGATTATATTATTCTATGATAAGTCAGCATGCTTTGATTTGTTGGTAGAATGCAAGCATCACGGTAAGGCCACAGGGAGATGTACCCTGGTCAACTAGAGATGTGAACAAAACTCAGGTCAGCTTTAGATCGTGACTGCTTTGTTTGCTCTGAGCCCTTTGTGTATACTCAGCCAAATACTATGCACCCCGAAGCTCATACTTAGTTCACTATGATAAATAGTTACAAAAAATATCTTTAAATGCATTAATCTGAATGCGTTGAGTAATCACACCAGTAATGTCTTCAGGAAGACTGAAGCTCCTTATGCAGATTGGAGATAACTGTGAAAGCGTATTGAATTTCAGTGGGAACTGCAGTCTTTTCAGTAAAAAGATGGAAAATAAACTCATTTTCTTTTTAAGCTGCTGAATAAATGTACAAGCTACTACTTGCACATGCACAGGCCCTGATTTCACAGAAGGTGGCTTTGAGGAACTGTGTTCAGCAAGGCACCCAACCCCAGGTGGGTCACTTGGACCTCCCCCTTGAGGCAGACCTCTCCCAGTACTCGATTACTCGCTCCCAGTTCATTGCCTGATTTTGCCCAGCCAAGCCTCTCAGATCAATCCACCCCCGAAACTCTCACCTAGCTCTTCTCCTTAGCTCATACAAACCCCACTTCTCCTTCTGGTTTCATTCTTTCCTCGGAAACTCACCCAGCACTGACAGTAGGGCACAGAGAGGACCCTAGGGATGAGATAAGAGTTTGCAAGCCTTGGAGAGGAGCTGATGGCACAACACAGCTCTCGAGCACATAGTGACAGAGCAATTATTGGAGCTATATTTTTGTGTGTGGCAACGCCACTTCTTCCTGACAGGAGTCCCGCATCGATGCCAAACAAATGAATCCTCATAACAATCAGCATTCACCAGCAGTTTTGAAAAGGAGTCCCGCATCGATGCCAAACAAATAATAATGCCTCATAATAATCAGCATTCACCAGCAGTTTTGAAGGACCAAGTAAATTTGGAATTCTTTCCTCTGCCAAAGTTATGACAGGTGATATGAGAAATGCTACAGTTAGATCTGGTGCTAGAAACAGTTTTCTTGTTCTAGGAAAGTTTTTGAGGTTTTAAATGTTTTCTTCTTTTTGACCAGCATGAAGTCATGATCTTTCAGAATAACTGGGCAGAAGTGCAGCAAGGACATTCTCCTCATCCCAAAAAACATAGTAACTTGATAATTAAGGCTTTCAAGCAACATATCGGAAACCCAGCTTCAATTGCATAATCCATATGACAATCTAAGCCTCAACTTCCTTACTCAAATATTACTTTAACTATAATGCTTGTGTGGGATGAAGCTCTTCCAAGATTTCTTCTGTATAAATGCCACTTTGTATAAGTAATTTCATATTTTTAGGGCCAGAAAAAGAAAGAAAGAATAACTGGTTGCGGATGGCCAGTTTTAAGGTAGGGTTGATGAAGTCTCTACACACTGTGAAGATGAGTTAATTATTTCTGTAAAATATAAGATGAGCATGGGAACTGGAGACCCAGTCTGCAACAGGGACCTAGATCTGTTTTGTCCATATCCAACCTGAACTCTCTACCTACTGTATTGCCCTACCAGCTATTTTGGTTTCTCTACTGATAAATTTGCTACAGGCTGTGCCAAGCTGTAATAAGATCTATTTTGCAAGAGTAGTAACCCTAATGTGCAAATACCAGGCTTTTGCCTACTTAAAATTCCCCTGTAATTCAAACTAGGTACACTCTTTTTAACACTTCCCCCAAACATTGCTTTAAAAAGTGAAAGGTGTTCTATATGTCTATTTTAATTATATCTACATTAAATTCGAAGGAGATAATGCAAACCCATACATTTTTTTTAGGAGGGACTCATTCAGCTTGGAGTCTTTCACGTGCATGCTCAGCCCCAGCAAGCTCCATGGCAAAGATCCCATTTCAGCGATGCAGTTCACGCAGCATCAAAGACTGATTCCCTGCTCTACTTTTTTTGCGACCTTAGGTAAACCACAGAGGAGCCACACTGAAAGTTGCAGGGCCCAAAAACACCATGTGTCATCCCTTTCCCCCCCCCCCCCAAAAAAAAAAATAAAATAAATGCACTAGCCATCAGGTTGTAAATAAGGCAGGACAGAAAGAAAAGGATGCCCTCTTCAGCCTGAGTGCTGCCTTCACCGGCAGGTTAGGACTGCAGGAGCATGCCTGCGGGCACAGTCATGCCTTCATGGGTTTGGCCTTGCTATCAGAACAGGTCAGGGGTTGATCTGCTGGAAAGCAGCTCTGCAGAGAAGGACCTGGGAGTCCTGGTGGACAACAGGATGACCATGAGCCAGTAATGTGCCCTTGTGGACAAGAAGGCAAATGGCATCCTGGGGTGCATCAAGAAGAGTGTGGACAGAGGTCGAGGGAGGTTATCCTCCCCCTCTACTCTGCCCTGGTGAG